>NC_137047.1:20784923-20837423 GCF_032717465.1 Coenobita brevimanus
AAGTAGGGGGAGGGGATACAGTGGGTGGGTGAGGAGAAGGCGAACGGTGGAGGGGCGAGATGGGGTGAAGGAAGGAGGGAGGAAGGTGAGCAAGGAGGGGAAAGGATGAGAAAAAGAAGGGGGAAGGGAAGAAAGAGTAGGAGGTGGAGGAGGGGAGAGGTGCGGGTAGAACGAAGATGGGAGTAAAGAAGAGAACAGGGAAGGAATAGGTGAAAGAAAACGAAGACAGGAGGAAAATGGAAGAAACAAAATATAATGAAGAAAGTGAGGAGCGGGGAGAGGTTATGGGGAAGGGGGAAGAGGAAGAAAAGGGGGGGAGGGGAGGAAGGAGCAGAGAACGGAAAACTGAAGAAGGGAGAAAAGAGAGACAGGAATCGGGAGGAATAAGCAAAGAATAGGAAACACACAGAAGCGCACGGTATATATGGTAAGGAGGGAGGAGAAAGAGCAAGAAAACTGCTATATGAGAGAGGAGAGACAGAAAGAGAAAATATATACAAAATGAGAACAGCGGAATAGCCTGAAAGAAAGAAAAGATAAATGCGGTGAAAGACACGAACGAGAAGACACGAGCGAGTGGAGGGGGGGGGGGCGGGGAATACAAGAGATAAAATGAAAACAAAGAGAGTTTTGGGGAAAATGTCGCTGAAATGAGGGAGAAATAGCAAAACGAAGAAAAGTGTGCCAGGAAGGGGGGATAAAACAAAAAGAAGTGCAGGAGGATGGAGAGAAATGTGACTGAAAGTAAGCGAAACTGATGTTGAAGGAGAGCGTGCGAAAATAAGGAGGAGGAGGAGGAGGAGGAGGAAATGTTAAATCTGATGGGTTAAGATAAAAGAGCAACACCCACGCGACACTAAACCACCCTGACTTGGCTCCCACTACGGCTCCTCCCCCCTTCAATAACACGTCACCAGAGGCCAAAACGGGTCATAGAAGGTCACACAAAAATAAGTCAGGACACCGTGACCTTTAAGTGACCTCCCCTAGCAACAGAGGTCCCGGAAGGCCAATAAGGGTAACAGAAGGTCACACAAGAATATTTTAGGACGGTGACCTAGACTGAGCTCACCCTGCAACAGGTCACGAGAGGTCATCCAGGGTAACATAATAATAATCTAGGCCATTTTGACCCCTGAGATCCCTTCACTGACAACTAAAATATGGATTACTGTATCGGACTGAACATAATTTTCCCGCATAAGATCTTTTATCGAACGGAATGCTGTTCAATCGAAAAAAAAAAAAAAATCATTCGGAGGGAGTTGTGCGAGGATGTGAGAAGCGGGAGATGAAGATCATGAAAGGAGGGTGGTTCTTAGTTGAAACAGAAATTCCGGCATGTCCCTGTGTTATAACCATTCGAATGTGTCGTCAGGCAAGAGATGCGCAGCCAAACAAAACTAAATAGCTATACACACAGTAGAAACTCCCTTAGGCCTTGGGAACTAAAGTTTGAATACCCACAAGCACATCAACACGAGATTAATTATACAGCTTGGGTATCTTACAAAGTTCTGGCTGCTTACGAACAACTGTAATCATCTCAGTGAACTCCTACGCAACTAAAGGATTATCAACTACAGTAAGCCTTACGAATAACCGACGCTTTCGACAAACGAAAGACCCTATTATTATTATTATTATTATTATTATTAACTGAGGAGCTACGTAATACATATTCACAGTGAAATGAATATTACATTGGCTAGCTATCAGGTGCTTGGATCTTAATGTCGCAAAACTTGAACAATGGAGGAGAGAAATGTGAGTTTGAAAACACTGATAAAGCATCGTAGGCTATATCAGACGAGGACAACACCGTGAGGAAATATGAAGAATAAGAGAGACAAAGAATATGCGAAGTGGACAACATTTAGACAGAAAATAGGAAGCGGCGCGGCAGTAAAACAATAGCTGATACAATGGCCACGGAAAATAATACAACGACCGACCGACCGACAGACAGACAGACAGACAGACACACAGACACACAGACAGACAGACAGACACACACACACACACACACACACACACACACACACACACACACACACACACACACACACACACACACACACACACACACACACACACACACGCACGCACGCACGCACGCACGCACGCGCGCGAGAGCGAGAGAGAGAGAGAGAGATTAAAGCTTTCTCACTCCTTACTGGTATCCTCTCTCGCCGCTCTCCTTCAAGCAGCCTAACACCTTCTTAACCCACTTCCTATCTCCTCTTCCCCCTCATCCCAAACATCCAGGTCTATCCCACATCTACGTCCCCCTCCCCCATCCAAATTAATTTCCTCTTAGGAAGCCCTCTCCACAAAACTCTCTCTCTCTCTCTCTCTCTCTCTCTCTCTCTCTCTCTCTCTCTCTCTCTCTCATACTTCCACCTTGATCCCAATCACCTCTCCCTCTCCTTTCCACTTCTCCTCCCTCCCCTTACTTTTTTTTTCTCCTCTATTCCCCCCATCCCTTACATATCCTTCCACCTTCACAATCTTCACTCCACGATGTCTCTCCCTCCACTACACCCATCCCAAACCCAACCTTCTACCTCCTTCCCATCAATTCTCACTTCCTCTTTTCTCCCCTGTCCTCACGTCCTACCCCTTCCCTCTCCCCTGTGCCCTCCCCTGCCCGTGTTACCGTGTTGTGCAAGAGTGAGGTCCCTGGGGTTGTCAAGAGGCAGACGGTGTGAGGGGTGACTGGGTGGGAAAGCAGGCACTAACCACATTACACTCACACATAAACTCACACCCTCAAACAGAAACACACTCTGATAAATGTGTGTGTGTGTGTGTGTGTGTGTGTGTGTGTGTGTGTGTGTGTGTGTGTGTGTGTGTGTGTGTGTGTGTGTGTGTGTGTGTGTGTGTGTGTGTGTGTGTGTGTGTGTGTGTGTGATAATATAATGAGGAAAACATATTCAGTAAGCGCTCCCTATTTCCAAACACCTTACCAACACCATTCACCATTCTGATATCTAATTTACTGACTCACTGCATTTACACGACTTCCCTATACAGCTCATCATACATTTCAATATCTGTCCAACCTCCTCACTCACTTCAGTGTCAACACACCTTCCATTCACCCTCATCAGACTTCCTAAAATCTATCTTACCCTCTCACTCATTACATCCACTCACGACACATGCCATTACGCTATCTGTCAATGTTTCGCCTTCATTATAAAGTCATACGCCTAACCTACACCGATGAACAGAATTACACGTTCCTCCAATGTATTCCGATCTTACCTGTAACCCTCAGCACTCACACATTCATTATTACAATCTTACCTACAACACTCAACACACTCACACATTCCTCTTCATTATTACAACCTTACCTACAACACTCAACACACTCACACATTCCTTTTCACTATTACAACATGCCTTACAAAACTCAACACACTCACACATTCCACGTCAATATTATAACCTAACTTTCACCACACAGCAGACTCACACATTCCTCTACACTATTACGCGGACCCACAGACCCAGCCCAGTATATTCCATTGCCCTCAGAGGTGTATCCGGTCCTGTCATGATGGAATTCGGTATCGCCCACATCAAAGGCCGGATACATAACTATATTACTGGAATACGTGGGGCGGTTCGGGGCGGGTTTGGGGCTTCAATGGCTCGGTCTCAATCAAATCATGTGGTGTGTTGATCGAGTGTATCAGGGGAAGAGAAGTAGTGCTGGTGTGTAACTAATAAAAAAATTTGCATATTTGTTTGTGATGTTAAGGTTCATAAATACGCTCTCTGTCTCTGTCTGTCTGTGTGTCTGTCTCCTGTAAATATCACCCTCTTTCCTCTCTCTCCCCATTCCTATCCCCTCTTCCTTACCGGTACAATTTTCTCATTGTCCATTTCCTTACCCTTCCTTTGAGTTCTCTCCCCTCTCACATATCACACTTTCTCCCCTCCACTCTTGGTTAGCTTCTCTCATCTCCTCCTCTTCCCTTTCCCTCCATCCTCCACCATCCTCTTCATCCCTCTCCCCATCCTTGTCCCTCCCCTTTGTCAGCCCTTGTAATCTCCCCTCGCGTACCTGCCAGTACCTCCACTCTTGGTCAGCTCCTCTCATCTCCTCTTCCCTTTCCCTCCATTCTCCACCATCCTCTTCATCTCTCTCCCCATCCTTGTCCCTCCCCTTTGTCAGCCCTTGTAATCTCCCCTCGCGTACCTGCCAGTACCGGTATCTCTAACATTTCACCCTACCTCCTTCCCTCTTCCTCTTTTTCTCCCTCTCCTCCTTCCCTTTCCATCCATCACCTCTTCACCCCTCTCCCCACCTCTCTCCCCCTAGGTCATTTGTTTCTATCTTCCCTCTCCCTCCTCCTATCTGTCAACAACGCCATTTCACTCTCCTCCTCTTTCTCTCTCCCCCCCATACCCTTCATCCCTCTACCTCCTCACTCTCTCACCCCTCTACCATCTCTTCTAATCTTCCCTCTCCCTCGTACGTGCTACGTGTCAGCAACTCAATTTCACTCTCCTCCCTCCCTCTCCCCTCTTCCTCTTACTTTCATCACCCTCAATCTTTCTTCACCCCTCTGTTATATCTTCGAATCTTCTCTCTCCCTCCTACCTCTTGCTAACTTCATTTCACTCTCCTTCCCTTCCCTTCCCTCTCCCCTCCCTTTCATTACCCTCTTCAGGCCTCTACCTCTTTTCACACCCGCCTATCATCATTTCCACTGTTCCTTTCCCCTCCTATCTGTCAGCATCTTCAACATTTCAATGTCTTTCTTCCTTCTTCCCCTCTCACCCATTCTTCACCTTACGCCTCTCCTCTGCATCATCTCATTACAACCTTATCTCCTGTTTCATCCCCAGTATCACCAAACGTTTCATTCTCTTCATCGCTTTCTTCCTCCATCATCTTATTAACTTCCTTTCTCTTTTGTCTGTGGCCATCCCCAAACACTTCGCTCTTCTTCCCTCTCCCTCCCTCCAACCTCCTTTCTCTCCCCCTCCCCTTCCAACATTTTATAATATTTTACCCTCTTCCCTCCCTCGCCATACCCCTCTCCAAATCAATCTCTCTCACCCTTGGATATGTATTCCAATTCCCCTTCTACTATCCAGCACGACGAAGCTCACAGCCGGTCCTGCCAGAATTACCAGTTTCCTCTAGTTGCGTAGTTCTTGCCGTCCTCTTATTTGCCAATACCTCCAAATATTTAATCGTATTCCTTTTTATTTATTCTCCCTCTACGTCCATCATTTTACTCCCCTCTGTTTCCCTTTCCCTCTCCCTTCCTCTCCATCATTTTTCTTCCTTTTCCTTTTCACTCTCCCTCTCCTTTCCTGTCCATCACCCACTTTCGTCCTTCTCCCCATTTTCCGATTCCATTCTTTTATACGCCATAAACACTCTCTTCCATCCCCTTCACGCTCCCTCTCCCTTCCCATCCACCACCCTCGTCATCTATTTCCCTATTTTCTCTCCACTTCCTCTTCCTTCCCACACATCATTTCCATCCATCCCTCTCCCTTCTCAACTATTCCCCTCTCTCTTTCCCGCCCATCTCTCTTCCTCCTCCCTTCCTTTCCTGCTCACCTCCCTCCCACCCTCCCCTTTCCATACTCAACTACTTTTCCGGTTTTCCTTTTTTCCCTCCCCACCCTCCGTACCTCCTCTCCCCCAGAAGTCATCAATTCCAATCTCCCTTCTCCCTCAACCCACCCCTTCAACCCCCCTCCCTCCCTACCCGGCACCATCAAGAGTCGCCACACACGCCTTACAAACACTGGAGGCTGCGGCGGGGGGTAGGGGGTAATGGAAGAGGCGTAGTTATGCTGGAAAGAAGGGCTGGGGCGTGGAGGCTGTAGAGAGGCAAGGCTAAACGAGTATGGGTCTGAGGCGTTAATACTGAGGTGGCAGATGGAGTGGCATGATAATGTTGATGATGATGATGATGATAGCTGTGGGGACGTAAACAGCTGCAGAAAGGTAATTAAAATGCGGAACCGACTTTGGTGGCATGATGGTGGTTATGGTGGCACTGTGAAAGAAATAAGAGCATCTGTGAAGTGGAAAGGAAAAGCGGTGGCGACACTGTGAACAAAACAGCGTCAGTATGGTGGAAGGGCAGTGATGGAGAGGGAAGCAGAGGACTTGAGGTGGGTATGTGAACAAGACTGTCATTGTGATGGAAAGTCTGGTGATGATGTGACTGAGGAGACACTGAACAAAATAAGAGAGTTAATGTGGTGGATAGGCAGTGGTAGTGATGATGGTGGGCGTGGCACTGAACAAAACAAGAGTGTTGGTGTGGTGGAAAGACACGGTGGTGGAGGAAGGCCAATGGTGGTGGTGGTGGGGGGGGAGTGGGACGGCCGCTAGAGATGTCACCTCATACATATGCACCGTTGCCGCCTCCACCTATTTTTCATTTCGGAGCCAACATGGAAATCCAATTTCCCGAAGGCCATCTTAGATTCCCTCTCCCTCTTTCCGCCCACTCCTGTACCATTTCCTGCCAATTTTAGTTCCTGTAATCACATGATATTCCCTATCTACTCCAACACGTAAAGGTCATGAAAATTTGACAGTAAATTTGTAAGCATTTTTTTATAATGCATCAGCTTCTGGACGCATACGATTTTAAGGGTCTTCACATCTCTGCTAACACCTACACGACACGTTAATTATATTTTTCCTCTCTCTCTCTCTCTCTCTCTCTCTCTCTCTCTCTCTCCCGGTCACTAGATCTCGGCCTGCTATCTTTTCTTATCTATTTATTACTACTGTCTTATCCATACATTCTAGACACTTAATATTTACCCTTTCAGAATCTCACCTCACACACCCACAGGCAAAATTTATGTGTCTTTATGTAAATTTCTTTGCCACTAGATTTTGGTCTGCCCCCCCCGCCCTTTTTTCCTCAATAATTTCTGTTTATTTATGCATCCGACTTTGGATACTGATTTTCAAACTGGTATAATTTCATCCACACACCCACTGGATATATTGACGTCTCTTTCAGTAAAATTCTCCGTCACCAGATTTCAATATGCAGTCTCTTTTTCCTTGTTATTATCTTTACATGCATGCAGCTCTTGACACCGGTAACTTGACACTCAGACTCCTAGAATTTCTGCTCACACACCCACACGACAAGTTTATGCCACCATCTGTAGTAATTTCTGACACAAGATTTCTGCCACCAGTCGTTTCCTGTTGATTTATTAGTATTTCTTACGCACAGGACTCGACACTTGATATTCAGACTCCTAGAATTTCAGCGTACACACAAGGGACACGTATTTCGGTAACCATTATATAAATATTTCGGCCTGCATTCCTTTTTTATTTACAGTTATCTATGTACAGTAGGCCTACGATTCTGGTAACTATATATACAGACTCATAACCTGTCTATACACAAAACCAAAGATCATTCCTAAGCATCGTTTCGTAAAATGTTCTACCAGTTAATTTCGGTCTAGTCTTTTATTACGGTATTCATTATAATTTTCTTTTCCGAACGACTCTAGACACTTAATATTCAGAATCCGAGCAATCATCTCCTTCAGATTCCTTGATTTATTTTTAACGCCTTTGCCAGTACTTTACAGATACTCCTAAAGGATTTTTTACTCACAACCCTAAAGGACTTCTACCTCTTCATGTCAACAGTGGTCCCCTTTCCAGCCCTCCCTCCCACTCTTCACTCACTCACGTTCCATCCTCCATTTGGCAGTGAAGCCTGACTCTCGTGTCCTTAAGCCTCGAGGGGTACGAAGGGGCTCTCTCTTTGTTCTTCTTACATATTCAGATCGTGAGCGGCCAGGGTGGGGTGTACTGAAGATGCTATGTACAAAAGAACGGAATGTACCGCTGAGGAAAGTACTGGGCTCGTTCTTGATTAAAATAAATCCTTGTTATAAGTAGACTTTTCCTTCCAAGTTGGTAAATCGGCTTTATATATATATTTATATATATATATATATATATATATATATATATATATATATATATACCTGTAAAATTAATTTGCCAGTTCCCTCAACTTAATTACCATTTGTCTATTAAAAAAAATGTAATATCCTGAAACATACCCGGGGTCCGAAAGAATAAAAACATGTGCATGAGAAAAACGAGAGAAGGCGCACGACTCAAGTGAGTAAATCAAGGACGCAAGACAAGACAAGAAAATTAATAGTGAAAATGCAAGCAGATAGGGAGGAAAGAAAAGAAGGTGATGGACAATGAAGAGAAGAAGAAAGAAAAAGGAAATCTCATTTAAACCATTCAATGTTATGCTTTTTTTTTTTTTTTATGCAAACAGCAGACGATTAACTTATTTATTTATTTACTTGTTAACTATTTATTTATGGAGAAAAATACTAGCAATCAGATGTCTAAGAAATATTCGATTCACCTCCATGGGCAAAGGTGATTCCTGGGCAATACTAGGTGATTCCTGGGCAATACTAGCAACACGGCATCACCACGGCTACACCTACAATACCTGCCATCACTACTATCACCACCACAACCACTGAACCTAACCTAACATCCATCACTACTGCTACCTAACATCCATCACTACTGCTACCTAACATCCATCATTACTGCTACCTAACAACCATCATTACTGCTACCTGACAACCATCACTACTGCTACCTGACATCCATCATTACTGCTACCTAACATCCATCACTACTGCTACCTAACATCCATCATTACTGCTACCTAACAACCATCATTACTGCTACCTAACAACCATCACTACTGCTACCTGACATCCATCATTACTGCTACCTAACATCCATCATTACTGCTACCTAACAACCATCATTACTGCTACCTAACAACCATCACTACTGCTACCTGACATCCATCATTACTGCTACCTAACATCCATCATTACTGCTACCTAACAACCATCATTACTGCTACCTAACAACCATCACTACTGCTACCTAACATCCATCATTACTGCTACCTAACATCCATCATTACTGCTACCTAACAACCATCACTACTGCTACCTAACAACCATCACTACTGCTACCTGACATCCATCATTACTGCTACCTAACAACCATCACTACTGCTACCTAACAACCATCACTACTGCTACCTGACATCCATCATTACTGCTACCTAACAACCATCATTACTGCTACCTAACATCCATCATTATTGCTACCTAACAACCATCATTACTGCTACCTAACAACCATCATTACTGCTACCTAACAACCATCATTACTGCTACCTAACATCCATCATTACTGCTACCTAACAACCATCACTACTGCTACCTGACATCCATCACTGCTGCCCGAATCACGAATACCACCATTACTGAAGATGACAATCAGTATCGCCAACAGCACATTGCCAATACCAGCATCACCAACAACGCTGATCTAGGCTACCACTAACACCAATACCACAGTACCACCATCGCTGAACTACCACTGTCACTATCACCACTTCACCATCACTCAACTACCACCATCACTATTACCAACACTACTCCACCATCAACAAACTACCACCAACACACTATCACCAATACAGCAGCACCATTAGCTCTCACTCTCACCACTGTTACTCCACCACCACCATTGTACTGACACTATCACCATCACTGTTTTAGCACTATCACCATCACTTCCACCATCGCTGTACTATCACCATCACTGTTTTAGCACTAGCACCATCACTTCCTGCACTACCACTAAACTACCACTCTCACCATCACCACTGAGCAACATTTCTAACCGCCAATTACTGCCAAATACCAACTGACTAACACCATTACTATCAAAACAAGGCAACCGGAAGTGAACGGGTGCAGTGTGATTGATTGTGACTCATAGCGGCACCAGTGTAACACCTTAACACCACATAGCTGTAACACCACATAACACATCATATCATCACATCACCACACCAAACCACCACCGTAACACCAGATCACCTTACGTAAAGCTACATCGCCATAACACTTCAACATATACAGTAAGGTTTATCGTATCACCGTAGCACCATATCACAGAACGCTATATGGCTGTACACAGCATCATATCACACTGCACCAACACATCACATAACGTTACACTAACACCACGCTACCATCATATTAATCAACCATATCACACTACCGTTAACACAGCAAACCACCACAACACCACACCGTATCACACCATATAATATACCATTCCACACAATCATACCACTAGCGCCTAACACATCATTATATCTATCGCAACCCCACACAACCACATCACATCACACCATCCTACCATCCAAACACACCACCCTACCACAACACCCTACATCAAACCACATCATGCAGGCCTACCATACCACCACAGCCTGACACCACACCACCACAACACAGCTTAATCCAGCCAACACATAGCCAGTCACACCCCAACCCACTCACAGATACTCACACCCTGCTCCCCTAACCTCTTGTCTACTCAATTCCCCCACCTGGAGCTGTGCAAGGTGGGTGTATTGAGACTGGGTGTGGGTGTAGCTACACCGAATGGGTGTGTGTAGCGACATGGTGAGGATATACTGGGAGTGTGGGTATTTGCAGGATAAGTGTGGGTCGGTGTATCAAAGGTGTAAGTTTAGTGGGTGTATGAGAGGGTGGACGTGTGGTAAGAGTGTAAGTGTACTGAGGATGTGGGGTGGGATGTGGTAAAGATGTACAATCAAAGACACAACAATCTTCCAAGTTCCGTCTAAAGAAAGTTTGCATCTGGCGAAATACAATGAAAACCCCATCTCTACTAGTGCGTATTTCAAATGGTTCGATTTCTCCGCTATATATCTGTCAAACTTTGGAAAGATACTTGTGTCTCTGTCGGTAGGTGTAGTGTAGGTCGGTGAAGGTGTAGTTAAGTGTGGTAAGGTGGGGGTATATGCGATGACAGTGTGTTATAAGGGTGTGGGGTAGGATGTGGTGAAGGAATACGTGTAATGAGGGTGAGTGAAGGAGTACCTAACTTACGTGTAGTAATGGTGGGTGAATTTAAGTGTAGTGATGGTGGGTGAAGGTGTAAATGTGGTGAGGGTGTGTGTGGGCGTGTGTGATACAAGTTCAACGAGGCAGGAGGGTGTGGGTGAGTGTGTAACAAGGCAGCATGGTGTGGGTGTGGGTGTAGTAAGGGTGGAGATGTCACGCAGGAGAGCCAATCCGTAACGTTGCTACACCCACACTCGTCACGCCCGCCCGACTCTCACACTCTCAACTCCTCTCTTCTCCTCCCTTCACCTTGTTCGATCTCTCTCACCTCTCCTCGTCTCCCATTTATTTTTCTCTCCATTAGCTTGTGGAAGGGTGGGTCACGGCCCAAGGAAATAATTAAATTCTGGGGAGAATTCGGATCCGGAGTATCTCGCACAATATCTCCAAAAGTTCTCAATGAATTTCATTGAAATTTTGTGGAATGGTGGGCCATGGACCAAGAAAGAATTAATTGAATTTTGGGGCTGATCCGGATCCACTTTAACGACAATGGCTTTGGCGGAGGTACCGGTATGTGCTCTCTGAGTGATTTCTAGTTTTTCTCTCCACTAGCTGTCTCTACCTCCTCTTCTCTCTTTTTCACCTCCCCCTATAATCGCTCCGTCTTTTCTCTCTCCTCTCCTCGCTTTCAGCCTCTCATCCATGTACTTCTATACTCATTATGTCTATTCTCTACTCTCGCTCTCAGCCTCTCAGCCTCGTTCTTCCTCTCTTTGTTCTACTCGCCTAAGTTCATTTTGTGCCTTGTCCCACAATTCCATGAATGTTCGACTGGAAGAATGATACCCACTTAATGAAATTGTGTTTACTGTGAGAATACAACAATTTCGGTCAAGTTCAGATCTACTTCAAGCAAGAGGATCTAAGTCGGACCGAAAAAGTTATATCCTCATAAATACATCAGTGTGAGTAAAATATTCTTCGATGCCAGTATATACTTCACCTTCCCTCGTCCGTTGATTTTAGTGCTCCTCTCCTCTCTTTCTTCCCTTTCCCTTATCCTAATTTTCTACTCTCGTCTACTCATGCTCTCTCTCTCTCTCTCTCTCTCTCTCTCTCTCTCTCTCTCTCTCTCTCTCTCTCTCATCTCGTCTCCTTTCCTTGTTTGGTTATCAGTCTATCTCTGTCTCATCTCATTTTCACCTAATTATCTCCTGTCTTATTCTCACTTCACTGCCTCCTCCGTTACCCAGCATCACCGCACCTCTTCGATACTCCATCCTCCGTCTCTCCCCCACTGCTTCCTCCACACCTGGTTTTTCCAATGTGCATACGGATGATCTATGTATCAGTCTATCTTCAAGCTGCCCCTTATATTTAACCCATGGACACTTCTCTGGCTCCTTCGTAACCTCTCATCACCTCCCCTTCTTTCTTTCCTCCTGCATTAGCCCAGTTTCCTCCTCTTAACTATCGATCTCACATCATTAGCCCACTTACACATCCCTGAATTTTCCATCTCCTTAAATCACCTCTCTACCTCTTCCGTTTCCTCTTCCCCCCTACCCCCTTCCCCTGGACCCTTCCCTCCACTGCAGGTACATACAGAGGCCTGGCACTGCTGCATAATTCACCTCTGGTCAGGGGTTCACTGCAGGGTGTTTCCTTCATGCAGTACACTCCACTCCCTTTACTCTTGTGGCTTTATTATTTCCTTCTTTATTTTCAGTACACTTTTCTCACTACCTTTTTTTCTCATTACCCTTTTTACCAATTCTTTATTTCACAATATTTTCCACTAGCTATTTCTCTGGCTATCTCCCTTACTTCTTTCTTCTTATTTTTCATCTCTTCCTATTCCCATATTTTCATATTATCAGTGTCATCATTCGCTCTCACTTACAACCTCCTCGACTCTCCTTCTCTCTCTCTCTCTCTCTCTCTCTCACTCTCTCAATTTTTAGCCAGCCTTCCTGTCAATCATCAGACCGTGCCCCTTGTCGCACAGCTCTCTTTTGTATTGTTTTTTCTTTTCTCTTGGAAGGAACGGTTTGCGGGCTCCTGGCTTTTGGTTATTTTTTCCTTGAATAAAAAAAAAAAAACTCCGATCATGTTTTCTTTTTCCCTTTTTTTTTCTGTGCATCGTTTCTCATTTCTTTTTCCCTTTCTACACTGTCTTCCACTCGCCCATCTTCCTTTTTCTCGTTGACTCTTCACTAATTCTCTCTCTCTCTCTCTCTCTCTCTCTCCTTCATTTTCTCTATCTTCTTTGCATTCCTCCCTCCTCCTCCTCCGCCTCTACTGTCCCCCTCTTCCTCATCCTCGTAATTTCCGTTTTCCTAATCCTCCCTCCCTCCCTCCTCCTCCTCCTGCCTCTCCCCCCCTCCTCCTTCCCCTCCTCCTTCCTTTAATCATCAGAAGCAAAAGCAGAAAACGAAGCGGTTTATCTCTTTCTAAGGCTACGCTCCAACACTACACACACAAGTTCCGCCTTTCAATTTCCTGGTTGTCGCGCCTACACCAGTCCAACCATAACACGCATTGGGGGGTGTCTGTGCGTGTGTGGGGGGAGGAGGGGGAAGGAGTGAACGCACAACGCAACACCGGGAGTGACGCCTGACGCATATGGTGTACGCCCAGATAGCTACACAGAGTTTCCCTGGCAAAGACTCCAGAAAGATGAGTCACGCGAATCTCAGGTAAGGGGTCTGCTAACTTCTGATATGTAGACAGGCACGCTTGTATAAACATCTGGAATACATTAATACTTCCTCTAAGAAGCATGTCAAACTTACAAATTGTAATCAGAATACAGCAATTAAGAACACAGGTATACTCCTTTGGATACGGTGTTTCTATGTACTTCAATGTTATAAATGAATTACAGGTTTTCAGTGTGCCACTCACAGGAATTATACCGTCAGTGCCATACTGTAAGAAGGGCACCTGAAGACGTTTATTCTGTCGCCCATCTAGAGTTAATCAAGTCATGCAGCCATAATCCTGAGATGTGGGAATGACAGGCGCGCATTATCATCATTATTTATATCACGATGGTGAATGATACTCATGATGATGATGATGATGATTACTAATGACTATTTCCGCATTACCCTTATCATTATTATTACTATCATCACTCAATCATCACCATTTCATAAACTGATATTCTTATTATTGCTGTACTCTGAATTTTGACATGGCACTGCAAATTATAGTCACAAATTCAGCAGTGACAGTACGCTATCCAAGAGGCCAGAAAAATATATTCAAAAGCACGCCTGACATGCAATGCGGAAAAAAAATCACAGAAGGAAAAGAACATCCACGAGTATCAACACCAACGGAAAAATACATACCCTATATAAAACCGTGGAAAAGTTCAATTAAATCCAAATCTTTACTGACGATGCTTGATGATGACAAGACAAAAATAAAATAAATAAATAAAAGTCCGAATTAAAAGTCGAAAACATAAACCTGGTTATACAAAAATCAAAGTCCCTGTTGCTGATTAAACCCTCTGACTGCTGAGTATTCCCCTGTGCTGAATGACATCGCCTGCGGTTAACGGAGGCAGTATATCCAGACACAAATGCAACAAAGAAAGACTGCCATGACGTTTCTCTGTTCTTCTCAAGACATTTTATTCAGCTTGGAAGAGGTCTCTCGGTGCGAAAGGTTAATGTCAATTTTTTTAATCCCCTTAGTTCCCTGACGTCAATTTAAAAAATACATGTTAATGTATTGTGTTTCGGATATTCACTCAGTATACTGCTGCCTAAATGTGAATTTGCACGTGACTGCCAAACAGTTTCCCGTACTCAAGAAACCACTTACAACGTCGGGTACTAGTCACATAACCAATAAATGGACGCCATGTGGTCTACTGGGTTAGGCTAAGTCACTCCAACCGTCTGTGGCCCAAATCGTTTAGATTCAAGTGCTAGCTGGGATTCATTGCTTACTTACTGCCACTCAATAATGAGTGTCTGGTTACCTTTACCTTAAATGTATGGACTGGCAGGTCCAAAGCTACCTATATCCAGATGAGGTAGTAAAGGACTGAATAATTAATGGACGGATGATTCTCTGGCTGTACACTGCAAAGGGTCTCTCGGTTCAATGAAATCCTCTGGCGGAAGAAAGAATAAAATCGTCTGGAGGTATTACGACTATAATCTTATGGGTGTAGCATGAATATTCCCTAACATAATCTTGATCACGGTGCTGAATGAGTTAAGGACAGGAAATACTCGTTTCCCTCTACACCCTACACTACACCCAGCCCGTAGCCTTGTCCTCATCCAAGCGTGACAGTTGGCCTTGAACCATGGGAAGAGGTGTAGGGTTAGGGTTAGGGTGTACCTTGCTGGGGGGGTCTGTGGTGTCCAGGTGGTCGTTCAGTAATGATGATGTTCTCGCTACCCTTGCAACATACCACTCATTTCCCCCCTACTCTTGCAAGAGCACCATTATCTATTTACTTCCAACATCACGCACGCTCCTTTAACTCCTCGGAACGAGGTCTCATTAATTTTTACTCTAGCTACCGACAGATGATATAGTTTAACTTTGGGGAAACCTCTCGAATTTAAAGGGTTATGTGCTCCTGTAAGTCTGCTTACAACTCTGCTACTCAGTGCGCCCTCTTATCAATTCACAAAGCCTCCTGTTTAGCTTTTCTACCAGATATTTATTTATTTTGATATAACAAAGGTGTGTACCATAATTAAGCAACCAAAAATGAGAAACGCAAACCGCAAAACTAGAAAAAATATCAACATGTGTGTCTATACATATCTCTCACTTACAGGTTCACGCATCTACTACGCCATCCTACGCTGATTATACGTTAAGATGAATTCGCAGGTCCGTTACTCTCAGCGTATGTTTGTGAACGGCCAAAGATTTTCGAAATATCTTAAATTTACCCAACCAAGGTGTTCGACAGAGCTGCACCTTGATTTGCGTCGCCTCACTGAACACGTCTTTTATGTGGGAAGCCATCCAGTGAGTGCCCTCTTGAACTTAGTGAAGGAAGGCATGATCATCTGTGTAAGGTGAAGTGTTTCTATGCTAACAGCCAGTTATTTCATATACCTGTACCCGAGAATCCCATTCCCACATCTTCCCTCCAGCACTTCCCTTTCCCTAGTACAAAACACTCCACATATCCCCACTTTCACACTAGCAACTCCACATCCTTCAAACCTTCTCCACCTTCGTACTACTAACTCCTTCACCCTTACTCTCCACATCCTCCAGTAACAGAACCCCCTACGTTCTTTCCCACTCGCTCATCCAAGTTTTATTTAACCCTCCCCACCGTCATCTTTACTTCACCCAAAACTCACATTTCCTTACACCTTCTCCCTACTTCCTAACCCCCAGCAAAACTCTCCTCTCACTTCACACTTCCTAACCCTCAACTTCCAACTCCTCTACCTCCTTACTCCCCATCTTCCATTCCCTATTCACTATCTTTTTCTCCTCTTACATTGCACCCCCAATCCACTACTCTTCACACTTTACTCTCTGACTCCCTTTCTCCTCCTAAATATCCACTCCCAGCTCTCAGACTCCCCACTCCTCACCTCCACTCCCTATCCCAAACACCCATTCCCCACATTCTATCTCCACTCTTAATTCTCTTACTCCTCCTTATTCTCTGTTCTGTCTTCATCCACCATCTCCATTTCCCACTGTCTAACTCCTGTTTTCAATTTCTTACACCATTCACTCCCCACACCACGCTCCTTAATCTCCATTCCTGACTCCTTTACCCATATTTTCCACACTCCTAACCTCCATTCCCCATCCCCACTCCTCTTTCATAATCCTTTACTCAGGTACCACTCGCCACTCTCTCAACCTCGCTCCCCAGTCTTCCCATCCCCACTCTCTTTCATTATCCTCTTTTTGGCTTCCAGTCCTCAGTCCCCATCCTTCACTCTGCTCTCTCTCATACATCTTTCTTTCAGTCTCCACTCCCCACATTCCCACTCCTTCACTTCTTCCCCACTCTGCCACTCCTCCCCACTCTCTCACTCCCACACTCCATTCCCACCCTTCCCCATCCCCGACCTTCCTGCAGCCAGCCACTCGTGTCAACCTGTAATCTTGCAGCCATACCTCGCTTGCTCAATCACTCCACCCTGCTACCCTCCCCTCCCCTCACCTTCAAGCTATGATAGGTAGCTGCACGAGGAGAGGAGGAGGAAGAGAAAGGAGGAAAATTGGAGAGGTAAGAGGAAGGAGAGAGGAAAAGTAAATGTAGAAATCAGATTAGGAGAGGTAAGAGGAATGAGGGAAGGCCAGGGAAAGGGAGGGAGGGTCAGAGAGGAAGAAAGAACAGGAGGAGATGGGATGAGTAGCAAGAGGGGAGGGAGGAGTGAGACGAGGGGAGAGTTAGAAACGATGGAAGAGTAATAGATGATAAGGAGAAGATGTGAGAGGAGGAGTAAACGTGATTCTAAGAAAGGATAAAGGGAGAAGGACAAGGACAATGAGCAAGTAACGAAAGTACGACAGGAAGACAGGCCTGTGTTATAGGTGGACAGGTAAGTGATAACAGAAGGGAGAGGAATGGGAGGAAAGGAAATGAGGAAAAAGCAATGACAAAAAATGAAACGAGAAGGGAGATGGAGTGTGAATTAAAGAGTTAGCGGAGACGGAAGGGAGGAGAGTGAGAGGACAGGGAGTGGGAAGAAAAGACAATAAGAGAATTAGATGACGGAGGACGGTAGGCGAAAATCGAGTTGGAAGGAGTAGAGGAACAAGCCATGGCAGCTTCGAGGGAGATGGATTATAGGAACCAGGGTCAGACACCGTATGGCAGTGGCACGCAAACGGAGACAAGCGACAGAAAAATGACAGATGGTGGGAAAAAATCAGAACACGTCACAACCAAACATCACGACAGTTTATCAAATTCACTTCCTCACACTATCCAATATTCCCACCACCATCCACACCCTCCACGCCCTACACGGAACAACGGTGAGGAAGAAACACAAATAACACAACACAGTAACAAACCAAGTCAACACATCCCAACACAACCACGCCAACACATCGCCTATCATCATTTCTAACACACCAAGAGCTCCCCTTGTATTCCCTTACACTATTTCCTCATATTAAGACTTTCAGTTCAATTGAGTTCACTTCCTCAGGCATCACAACATCCACATTTCCTTGCAAATACACCACCACCCTACATGATATGTGGTATAAGCGAGAAATAACACATCACAACAAAACAGGACATCACTACAGACACTCAATCCAGTCTGCCTCACTTCCACAAACAAGCCAATATCCATACTTCCCAAGACCACAATGCCACCCACCACCCCTCAATATACGTACCATTATAGCCTATATCCATAAAAGTAAACACATCATGACTACCGGTATATTTCAGATACAGGATCAGTTCCCTCCCCAAACAAACATCAGTTCCACCGCAACACAAGGGATGAACGAAACACAAAAAAACGCACATCCCATAATATTCACGACACCATATAAATTCAATGCTCCAATCAACCGGTAATCAACGAGAGAACAATAAATATCACGGCCATATTTCACGACACTATATCACTGCATTTATCCCATGAGCCGACCATCACACCCTAACCCAGAACACGATACAACAGATGAGTATATACCAAATGCCACAATATTCATGACATCATATAAATTCACTGCTCCAATCTCCCTTCACTTCCGCTCCCCACTGACGCTGTGATGAGTGTACAGTTACCCTTTGGTACGGTTACGTCTTTTCATTCTTGCTATCTTCTGACGATTTTTTCAGCTTAGGAAAGAGCTGTCGTTCGTGCAATAGTTAAACTACAGATTTTCCGTTTAAAGGGAATTTTCAAACAAAGGAGTTGGATGCAGCCTTCATTACCACCTCCACTTACAGCCTTTCATAATCTCGAATACAATCGTCTACAGTCGGCTTGTTTCATCTGACAAGAACCTCAACTCCTTAGCCGGGTTGATGGCCAGCAGTAGTTAGACTGAAGGATTAATATGACTTATACCAAGGAGACTCGCTGCTACCCCGTAACTAAAGCACGCTGAATGTCGTGCAACCCCGACTTAGTATTCAAGTCGTGAATAACCAAGATCCCTGAGACGAAAATAAACGACTATAATACTAACAAGAATACAAGAAACGTCAGCATGTTGAAGGGGATATAAACTGTAAATACAACACATTACCACCACACATTTCACCACACTAGGGGCAGCATGCTGGTGAGCTGAAGGGGCTTTCTAAAACCCCTTCTTTACCAGTGTATTTCTGTCCTTCATTTCTATAGTTCTTTCATACTAACTTGGTCCAGATTTTCGTCCTCTTGCAGCTTATTTCACGAAGTTCAATGGCAGAAAAAGATAATGCAACGGTCTTACATCGTTTCCATGGCAATTCTTACTGACTAGCATCATATTTTCGTGTTAACCTGTTGCTACAATTCAGCAATCAAGATGGAGAAGGCAATTTAAGGCCACGTTAAAGACAGTATAAGTACAGTATTTTACAGTATTTTTGCAGGCTGTGTCCATTTACGTAAATACATACATGGGAATATTATGGAATAAGTAAAATCATAAAGAGTCACAAGCAACCTTCCTGAGTCCACGAGAATTATCCTACTGTCCACCTCTAACAAAAATGCACAAATAAACAGAAAATAACAACACATCACTGAAATATTTCACGACAAAGGACCAATTCATCCCTCCAATCAACCACACTCCACATGCAACGTGATGAGTGAAAAATACATAAAATATCCCACCTACCTTGCAATCACACACACACACACACACACACACACACACACACACACACACACACACACACACACACACTACGGGCTGCACGGGTGGAGTGAATTGCGCTCAGCCACATAAAAAAAGCTTTTAATCAACCACTTCCGTGCATGTCTTCCTACATAACACACCCCAATTAGTTTATATTCCACAACACAGTATCAGTTCAATTCCCCAATCAACCACCTAAACCACCGCTCCCCATCCCCCCCTACGCGTTACAGGGGAGGAGTGGGCACAACACATAGTCACAGGAAGACTATTACCCATCAAGTTCTGCGCCAGTCCTCATAAACAGCGAAACCCACCTTGCTTGCATTCCGGGAGATGGAGTCAATTCATAATGTTATATCCAATCAACCAACCAACTTTAGCGCCACCGTTCTACGCGTTACAGGGGACGGGTGAACACAATCGACTAAAGAAAAAAAAAAGGGGGGGGGGGGAGCATTATCCAATTTTTTGTCTGCCGATCCTCAAAAATAAACACTGCACTTAGCCAAAATTCGAAAACAGGCTTCAGTTCATTACTCCAATCAACTAACTTTACCATCCTCTCCCCTACCCGTTACCTGGTAGGCGTGAACACATCCCACCACAGAAAAACTATTACCAACCCGTTTCCGTGTCTATTTTCACCAACCCAGACTCACACTACAGCACAACCCCTAGTGCTGACCTCTACCGAACTTAACCCTTTCATTCCAGTGTCACATATTTCATTTCAACGGTATTCTTGCTACCACCAGACGAATTTCTTAAGTTTAGGGGAGACTTTCGAAATGACGAGTTTTAATACACCCTACATTAACTACACAAAATCTCCTCTAAACCAAATAAAATCATCCAGAGGGAGGAAAAATAAAATAAAATAAGTCCTAGGAGTGGCAGCGTCAAGTCTTGCACTGTGACCTCGGATGAGACGCTGCTAAAATTATCCTCATTTTCCTACCGCCGCTAATGCACTGTTTTAGTCTCCACCATATTTCACGGCCAGAATGGCTAACCTTGACCTAAGACCCGCCCAACGCATTAACCCTGCTAAACTCCGTTAATCCTTCCTCTGACTGACTGAAGCACAACACAAGCACTCACAACTTATTTTGACATAAACATACTTCAGCTTAGTATTGTGACCCTGACCCGCCCTAACTCTGACTTTTGGAGCACCCTACGTTCTAGTCCTGCCAGACTCTCCAAATTTTCCTCCCTGCCTCACTATTAGTAAATAAAAGCTCTGATTCCTCTGATTCCTATTAATCTTTTTCCATGTCACGATCTGCTATCCAAACGGATGGCTTGCACCCTCCCCCACACACATCAAACCCCTTTGAATTATGTGGGTATAAGTCATGCCCTGAACCCCCTCCTCCCGGCCTGACCCTGGACCGTATTTCAATCACGCACTGTGTGACCTCCAACTCGGACCCCGCTAAAATAATCCAAACTTTTTCCCTGACTCCACTGGACATTTTCA
Organism: Coenobita brevimanus; assembly: GCF_032717465.1. NCBI lineage: Eukaryota > Metazoa > Arthropoda > Malacostraca > Decapoda > Coenobitidae > Coenobita > Coenobita brevimanus. The sequence goes on from NC_137047.1 coordinate 20,806,237, forward strand.
CCTCGATCTTTATTTTATATAGTTAACAAACACTGTGACTTTGACCTCTGACCTGTCTTCCGTTCTCATTATCCTCATCACCTTCACCTGTCATCTCACTATATGAGGTGGGTAGAATTAGGCAGAAAACAGGAGCATAAAAGTCAGAGAACTGTCAACAAAAGGCCCTAATTTTGAATCCTGTTAAAGCTTTGATTATTTTCCCCTAACTGATTACCGCACAGCACAAAATATACGAATCATTTTTTTTTTTTTTTTTACCTGGACCTGTTTCAGTCTCGTATTGTGACCCTGACCTCTGCCCCGCCCGCCCCACCCCAACATAAACCCTTGAATCTGATGATACGAACTGTATTTATTTTTATTACTTCCAGACCATTTTTATTCAACTTAGGGGAGCTGTCTCGAACTGGAGTGGTAAGATACGGCCATCATTAACACCTGCACTAACAAGTTGCTCTCTAAAAATCCTGGCTGCTCTCTAAAACTTGTCTGGAGAACAAGAATATAATAAAAATTCGTCATCATGTACAAGTAGTTAACCTATCTTAACTCTGCTCGTCTTCCCTAAACGGCCTCAGACGATACATGCATTTCTTACACGATGATGTGAAAAGTTGGAAGAAACCAGGAGGGCTGTTGTTGGGCTTACGACATACATACACCAAGACACGGATGCAGAAATTCAGTTACTCCTGACATGTACTGACTATGACGTAGACATTAACTTAAAAGTATGTATCTTTTTTAATATATGTATGGTATACAAGCACTGACACAGACACTGAGCTTACTGTGTGTATCCTTTTACTTATATGGCTGACATGTAGGCAAGTTCGGCTATGACGTCACAAATACACACAGCCTACATCACTTTACTCCCACGACGTACTTTTGTTGTTTACTACAGCTATTACCAAAGGACTTTATCCTGCAAAGAAAGCCCCCAAGTAATGAAGAAGTTTATCATGGCCATACCTATACTCTACAGTTTGAAGACTCTCTTAAGTTGAATAAAATCATATCGAGGCTGCAAGCACAGATTTAGAAATAGGTCATCGTTATGACAGGGTTGGCTAATGCGTATATCTTTATGCATACCGCTGACTTCAACATGATTCAGTAATATCCTAACTGCACCTACAAGGAACTGAACTCAGGCGCATCATATAGGCCTGGATGTTACCACCTTGCCACCCAGACTTCATCCCCTTCAACACCAGAAGTCCATCCTATGCTGAATACAGTCCTCTGGTACTGGCAAAAGACAATTAGAAAAACAATCAACGTAGGAAGGGATTATATGAAACACTGTGTAATCTATCCAATTCAAGATTACCTTAACTACTTATAATGAATAACATCCTTTTGTAGTGGCAAGAGTAGAATCAGAAAATACGTTAACGAAGTGATGGGGCCGTAGACTTTAACTTCACGGTCACCTGAGATGCCTGGAGGTATAACAGTTACTTTTCACGCACGTAACTGTCTCATCTGAGTTGGTGTTTCAGTCAATTAGTTACGTAGCTAATAAGTCAGACCAGCAGGCGTGTCCTAGGGGTGGCAAGAACTGGAACACTGTCTCACTCCACCCCACCCCACCTCGAGTGTGTCGGGTAGGGTGGGGAGGCTGAGAGGTGGGAAGGTTAGATAAAGCTGCGTAATAAGACTGGGTGGTGGTGAAGCATGGACGTGGTGAGATGGTGTAAGGGGTGATGACGCAGGGTTGTGGTGAGGCAGGATGATGGTGAGACGGTGAGTGATGGGAAGGCAAGATGGTGGCAGACGGTGGTGAAGCAGGTTGGTGGTGTGACAGGATGAATGGTGAAGAGGCAGGGTGGTGGTGAGGTATGACAGAGGGAGGCTGGGTGGTGATGAGGCAGTGTGGTGGTAGTGAGGAAGGGTGGCGATATGGAAGGGTGGTGTTGAGGCAGGGTGGTGGTAAGAGCGTGAGGCAGGGTAGTGGTGGGGTAGGACAGTGGTGAGGAAGGGTGGTGAAAAGACAGGGTGATGGCGAAGCAGGGTGATGGTGAGGCACGGTGAAGGTGAGGCAGGGTGGTGATGGGTGGTGATGGTACAGGATGAAGAGGCCGGGTGGTGGTGAGGCAGAGGTAGGGTCATTATTATGAGACAACGCCCGCCATACATCACCTTTACAGCCACTTCATGCACCGACTGCCTGGCTGAGAGGGTGGCAGGCAGGCAAAAATGAGAGAGAGGCAGGCAGGGTGGAGATGAAAGCAGGCAGAGGAGAGAGAGAGAGAGAGAGAGAGAGAGAGAGAGAGACAGACAGACAGACAGACAGAGAGACAGAGAGAGAGAGAGAGAGCAGGGGGGAGTAGGCAGGGTGAGGAGGATGATAGCAAGGTGAGAAAGGTGACCAGCAGGCAAGGAGGCAAGAGGTCAGGCGCGGGTGTTGAGGTGCATGCAGGCACGACATCCATGGGAACAGTCAGTCAGGCTAAACTGGCCGGCATGTCAATACGCACAACGACTGTCAGCCACCACACACAATGGGTCGGTTAGGCAACACAGGCGGGGCACCAGGCACGAAGGCTCAGCGGGAACAGCACAGTAACACGCCAAGACAGAAATATTGATCAGGTCCGTCGGCAATAAGCAAGAACGTCGATAGGTAGGCAGGTCGGTAAGCAGGTAGGCAGTTAAGTAAGCAAGTAAGTATGTGCGAATATGAGTTGGTAGGTAGGCAGGCATAAAAGCAGGAAGGAACGAAGAAAGGAAGGCTTGATAAAGTGTGTAAACTGACAGGTTGGTAGGCAGACACATATGGTTATACGAGTAGCCAGGCAAGCTGGTAGTTTCACAGGAAAAAGGCAGAAGGGACGGCAGAACGGCAGGCAGGCAAACAGAGCGGCGGCAAGCAGGAAGGCTGGGGGACATGTTACAGCGAATCGACCGTAAGCTCACTCACCCGCAGACACCACCCAATATATTAGAAAAACACTGGATTGTCACACTATTCGATTTCAGTAAGGGCGTAAGCAAAACAATCTCAAACACTAACAGGGCAAGAAGGCTCTGATCACCTCCACCACAGTAAATTACAGTCATTCAGCGGTGACAAGAAAAAAAAAAATCATCTGAAATCCGGCAACCTTGTCATAACGGGAGTCAGTGAAATGGTGAACACGGGCGACGCAGGTGGGTGAGGCGGGCTGGTGGGTGTGTCAGATGGGTTAGCAAGGAACGCTAGTGAATATGAAAGGCAGAGGGCAGGCAGGTGGGGTAGGCTGATGGGTGATGTTGAGGAAAGACGACTGTGAGGCAGGTGAATGAGTAAGGCAGCCTGGTGAGGCAGGTAGGTGAAGGGAGCTGATGAGGGTGACAAGCATGTGAATGAAGCAGTAGATACTGGTAAGTGAGATAGATGAGTGGAGAAGGCAGTCAGCTGAGGCAAGTGGGAGAGGGAGACAGGTAAGGGAACGAAGCAGGACAGATGAAGCAAAACGCAGGGGCGGGGCGTCACCACAACCAGAACAGGGTGAGGCATATTTGCGTCTGGTGAGCTGTGAAGGTGCACCTAAGAGGCAGGCACACAGAACATTTCCACGACACTAATACCACACCTTTTTATTTACTTCTTCGGCGCCAGGACGTCTTTTATATTCTAGTCTTGCTACCTCCAGACGACTTATTTCAGCCTGGGACAGACTTATCAACGTAGAGACTTCAGGTCCCTTTCATAACTAAAAATCCTTCCTAAGTTATTTATTTTGTTTATTACAACTCACTGTCCTCTTCTGTGTTACATAAATCCTTCCAATATTGCAATACTCAGCATAAATAACATACGCAAGGATACTAACCAGCCATACTCAAAAATAAATAGCTAAGGAGAAGGGGTTATTGCCAGGAGCCTCGCATCAGGGTTTACAGGGCATGTGATGGTCAAACTTTCAGCTTCTCTTTTTGCTCAGCTTTTCCAGGAAGCGTCCAACACCACGACACAAGTTATAAAATGAAAACATAAAACGCAGCGACAAACTGTATATAATACCCTCAGTCCTAATGCCTTGTTTCTTTATCATAATTCTGCCTTTCTCACCTCGTATTATTTCCATAAAATCATACATTATATACCACGAATTAAAACGACTGGTTTATCAAAATTCTTTCTTCTTTATAATTATTCCATAATATTCATTACTCTCCTGCCGATATATCATTTTCTATTCCACAACTTTGGTGTTCAGTGGATGCACTCTTGACGACTCCTCTCCTGCGATTCATTTTTGCATATTACATTTACATAATTTTTAAATATTCAGAACCTGCACACCACAAACTACAATATCAGTGTACCATATGAAGGAATAAATTGACAGCGAAAAAGCGTTAAAGAGTCTCCTAGGACCATCAGAGCCTAATAATCGATATTTACCGATTTTCAGGTAGCTCGCGTCGCCGTGTCATTCACTTTCCACCGATCAATTTCTGTCACTTATTTAATCTCCCTCCCTCGCACGCACGCCCAGCTCTCCTCCCACTCATTCATTTCTCTTGTGTGCATTCTTTTTGCTCATTCCGACTCCTCCACCCCCGTTCCACTCTCTCTCACGTCGTTACACGCCTTTATAGTCATTCTCCTTGCTTTCTTTTCCGTTCATTTCTTATTTCTACATATCCATTCACCTTTTTTATAACTGGATTCATATTTTACTCATTCAACCCTCACTCCGCACTTGTTAAACTTATTCTCAATCATTTATATTCACTCGGCTTGGTCTCTCTTCTACATCCACGCAACCCCTTTATACACTCTCCTCATTCATTCCCCACTCCTGCACATTCCCTTTGCCCACTCTGACTCCTCCACACTCGTTCCAATCATGCTTATTCCGTGACAGTCCTTTACCGTCACTCTTCTTCCTCGCTCGTCCATTTACTCTCACTTTCACACCATCCATTCACTTCCTTACGCCTGCACTCATTCATTCCTCACTCCTGCACTTTCTTGCTGCTCAGTCTGAACCCTATGAATCCACCAAACATTCGTCCACTCAATCCACACATCGCTGCTTACTCTCCCTTCCATTCTTTCTCACTTTTCCACATCCACTCAACCCTCTTACACTTGTGCTCGAATCTTAATTCACTTCACTTGGACAATCGTGTTCTACTCACTGCCACATCTTTGCACGCCGCCTACAACCATTCTGTATATACCCAACACCCTACACTGACCCCACAAATTATAACCTCGTCTCAACAGTCAACCCAGTAAGCCACAATCACAATTACAACAACAACAACCATCGCCGCAACTACTACCATAACCACAATTACAATCAGCCACAACAACAATACAAAACACAATAGCAACCAAACTACTATAACCTAGCTTACAACCACAGCCAGAAATTCAGCCACAACAACCCTAAGCGTAACCACAACTAGCCAGCAACCCCCCTCCCCGTCAGATGCACAGAGGAACCAACTTTAACCACATTCACCTACGACATCTCAACCAAACCTTACTCAATCCCAGCCCCAGCATCACAGCCACACCCAGTCCAATCCCAGCCATCCCTATCCATCCCAATCCCAATCTAACACCAACATTTCCACCCCGCCTAACCCAATCCCAACCATCATTATCCAACCCAATCCTAATCAAACACCAGCATTCCAATCCCACCTTACATAATCCCAACCACCCTTATCCAACCCAATCCCAATTTAACACGAACATTTCCACCCCGCCTAACCCAATCCCAACCCTCTTTATCCAACCCAATCCAAACACCAGCACTTCAGTCCTCCCCCAGTCCAATCCCAACCATCCTAATCCAACCCAGTCCTAGTCAAGCACCAGCATTACCACCTCACCTAACCCAATCCCGACCCTCCTTATTCGACTCTATCCGAAAACCGGCACTTCAATCCCCACCCAACTTACTCCCAGCCATCCCACTCAACCCAGTCCCAGCCATCCCACTCAACCCAGTCCCAGCCATCCCACTCAACCCAGTCCCAGCCATCCCACCCAACCCAGTCCCAGCCATCCCACCCAACCCAGTCCCAGCCATCCCACCCAACCCAATCCCAGCCATCCCACCCAACCCAGTCCCAGCCATCCCACCCAACCCAATCCCAGCCATCCCACCCAACCCAATCCCAGCCATCCCACCCATCCCAATCCTAATTCCACTCTCCGGCATCTCTATCAGACCCACAATCAGAGGCACTCAGAACCCCATCTAAAAGTGGTGCTGGCTTCTGGATTCAATTATAAAAAATGTGTGTGTGTGTGTGTGTGTGTGTGTGTGTGTGTGTGTGTGTGTGTGTGTGTGTGTGTGTGTTAAGCCACGTAGACTAAGAGATAAGAAATGAATCAAATGCAGTGAACAAAGTCACCGAATACCAGGCCAACTTTCACTGCAGCTGTTGTTATATATTGGCCTTCATATATATACCGTAATTCTCTTCGACCAGCTATTTTTTTTTCTTATACTGCTGTGTCGTGTTATAAGAAATTGGCTTTGTTCATCATCAAGGCTATCTATGTGTTTTTTACTCTTTCTTTTCAGGCTACGATGGGAGGCTGCGAGGTACAGAATGATAAACCTTTCATGGCGGTGGCCACCCTCAAATCCAGTCCTTAAAAAAATAAATAATAATAATAATAAATAAAAAGTGAGGAGGTGTTCCATATCACCGCTTTTCCCATACAAGTGACACTGTCTGTTAACTGGAGGGAATCGACAAATCAGTTTATGCGTAACAAACTATTCTTTATCATACATATTTGTCGTATTATATTCTAGACTTCACAGTAAAAATGAACTTCACACGGGGACATACGAGTATAACGAAAGATTACTGTATTCCTATTCGTTAACGCCACACGAATTTATTCAACTAGTACCAGCATTTAGGACAAAAGGTTCTTTATTATATTCGATGCATGTGCCGACCTTTAATAGATTCCATATTGGCATGCCCTCTGCTTAACAAAGACATGCTCAATACATACTTTTTTTTTTAGTTAACATGTGGACGCGCTTCCAAAACTAAGCAGCTGTTCCTTTATTGCCCCTGCCATATCTTATCGTTTATCCGGGACGGTCATGACAAAACATTTCCGAGCAACCTTATCCCTTTCTCAACAGGCCTGCATTCCATCTCAACCCACCTTTCTCTGTCTTCACCAATTCACTAAGTGTCCTCCCTGAAGGTTGATGGTGGTGGTGAGGGTGAACTTAGCCAAGAGTGATGTGTACAAGTATATGTGTGTGTGTGAGTGTGTGAGCCAAGGACAAGACGGGAGACAAAGACTCATTCATAAAAGATCTAAGTCACGTCTGACAATACAAAAATCTCTAAAAATCTAAGTTTCTGTTATGAAAATCGTTTTGCATGGTCCTATCTTTTCATTGCACTCGTATATGCTAGTTTCATTGCGAACTATGTGATCGCTGTAAGACAGAAAATAACAGTATAAACAAACTATCTTTTACGCAACTTTAGCTTAAAAACGTCTATGAATAAGGGCCTAACCACAGGACGCGACCACAGCTGACTCAACGGCCCGGGGCTCCATTACCAGACTTGCAACACGAGGGTGCTGGCCTGGCCTCATGTGCTGACGCCTCACTCCAGGGGCTCTCACGATGATAATATAGTTCCTTCACCTCAACTCGGCAGAGATTTTCGTCTTTTTGCAGTTTATTTATCCCGCAGTTCAGTGGCAAATATGACAACACTATGGCCCCAAACCTACCCATGGTACTTTTCCATGGCTACCATCAATTTATATAGTTAATTTCTTGCTACAGCTCAGCATTCAATATGGAGATGGTAATTCTGGCCATGTTAAAGTGGACAGAGTAAAGAGTATGGGGAAGGGGGCCCTTGGCGGTAGTGATGGCAACAGTGGTGCCCGGTTTAGGTGCATGATGGTACTGGGAATGAGTGTGGGGGCAATGATGGTGGTACTAACCCAGCATATATAGCTATAATTACGATTACGTAAAGTAATGAAGGGATCGAATACGAACGATTCCGTCAGTAATGGCATTAATTACCTACAATTCCAGATTACATAAACAGCATCGTTTTCATTAAATCACGTAGATGTAGTAATAAAATAATTAGGCTAAGCTATTACGGACACATAATTGGATATAACGACACCTTTTTCCAGTAAACTGCAACCACAGCTTCATTACCAATGTCACATAATTATGAAATTATTTATTAACCCCTCCGAGTCTATGTTGTATTTTATACTTCATTCGTACACTCTGCTGACGATTTGATTAAACTTAGGAAGGGTATGTAGTAGTGAAGGGGTTAATGAACGCTGAATCTAACCCCTCTAATTGGATACGTGTATCATAACCTGAACAAAATCATGTGGAGATAGCAAGACTAAACTAACGAACAGGTCACTGGAATGAAGTGGTTAGTAAAAGCGTCGAATTGTTTCCAATAATTATTATGGAATTTTATGCCTGAGAGAAAGACACAGTCTTTATGATGGATTTAAGGGCATGACTTAGGCGGGTGACGGATCGATTGCAGGTGATGAAGATAGACTCGAATAATTATCGTTGGTGAATAGGTGGTGATAATGGGCCTGGTGGATGAACTGGTACTGAGTGTACTGGTGGTAGTGACTGATGTTTGTCTTTGTGGAAGTGGTAATGGTGGTGGTGACAATATCAGAACATCGGTGGTGGTCATGGCGGTGGTGACAGTATTAGTGGTGATGGTGACGGTGCTGTACTGGTGATAGTGATGGCTAATGATGGTACTGGTGATACTGATGGTGGTGGTGAGGATGCACAGTAGTTGTAGTGGTGGTGGGGATGGTACTGGTGGTAGACATGTTAATAATGGTATGAGTGATGGAACCTGTGGAAGCTATGTTGTTGCTGCCGATGCTGATGACGAATAAAAAGGAAATAGAACACGGCATGGTTAAGGCCGTTACATATAGTGACCAAAGTGGAATTATGCTCTCTCTCTCTCTCTCTCTCTCTCTGGTGATGGGAAGGGAGAGTAGAAAATAGGGCTGTTAATATCTTATAGGTGGAATGATAATGGTAGCATTAATTGGGGTCATTTGCTGAGGCGGGGTGGTGGTAGTGGTGATTGTGTTGGTAGCGGTGGGTGCTGGAAATGTTGGTAGTGTTAATTCTGATAGTGGTACTTGTTAGGAATGCTGGTGGTATTAATGCTGGTCGTGGTAGGTGCTGGAAATGTTGGTAGTAGCAACGTTGGTAGTGGTGGGTGTTGGAAACGTTAGTAGTATTGGTAATGGTGATGACAGTGACAGTAGTGGTGGCTGCTGGAAATGCCGGTATTTAATGCTCTTCCCCTTCACCACTGCCTCCCTACGCCCCCTCCCCTCTCGCCCAGCTGCTATTATCTCCCTCCTTCCCTTCCCCGTTGTCCTATTTATTGTGTTTTCCTGTTTACTGCTTCCGTATCCTTCATTATCAAACAAAGCAGTAATCAAGCACCGTTTGTTATTTTTGTATTTCCTTCCTTCCTACCCTCCTCTGACGCGCTACACACTACAGGCACACCTTTCCCTGTTACCATTCTCTCTCTCTCTCTCTCTCTCTCTCTCTCTCTCTCTCTCTCTCTCTCTCTCTCTCTCTCTCTCTCAGTGTTGCCAGATCTACCGAAATATCGTGAGATCTACTGAATTTCTGATGGATCTCAAGAAATACCGAATTATTGCTCCAATCTATTGAATTCTGAAAGGTTCTCCAGAAGATCTACAGAAATTTTGCTTCCCGGCAGTTGAAAATCCATAAAAGCTAAATATAAGAGAGAGAGAGAGAGAGAGAGAGAGAGGGTGGGTGGGAGGCCCAGGGGAGGGGTGAGGGAGGACTGGATGGCCGGTGGTGTGACTTTTTCTGTACGTGTGCCACTGCCGACTGCCACTCATTCGTATTAAACACTGGTGTGTACAGGAAGGCGACGAGACTGAACGCTCGGGGATGAGTTGCAGACAATGAGGAACACACATCCACGAGACCTAATATAATGGCCTAAAGGCTCAAAATATTTTGTTGATTTACTTGGATGTTAAGTTTGTAAGGTTAACTAGTTAGTAATTCTGCCAATATCGAATCCAGCGCTTTTCTATTGCTTTTTATTTGTAAATATAGTGCCTTGACATAACAATATTTGGCAGACCTGCTTTTCCTAATCAGTCAGAAATTCGGCACAGCAGTTGGCAGTTGCGCTGAGGACGAGATGAGGTGCAGGGAGATAGACATTAGTGCAGCAAATCTTACGAGTTCCCAGTTATGCCTCGCCATAATTGAAAGGTGAGAAGTTTTATTAGATCATAATATGTTTTGGGGATATTTTAAAGTAAACAATGGCCTATACTGACTTACTTTATCAGTTCATTTTTGCTGAAAAAAACATCTAGATGTCAGAATTACTGTCATTCACGGTCGTTAAAAAGCTACTCGATATTCATTATATTCATTTTCGTGGGGAACACGGGGGTCCTGCTGATTTGCATATAAAAGAATGATTTTGTAATTTTTAGTTTGTGAAGAAAATTATATTTTGTTCTGTAATATTTCACCAACTATTGTAATAAGATATTAAATATATAAAAAGCTTCTCCTTAATTTCATTAAATTGATTCCAGAAATATATATGTTAAGTACCAATATAGTGCATATATATACTGGTGTGTGTCTACCGATTTTTTACCTGTATCTACTGAATTTTTTGGCAATTTTCTCCTGAAATTTCCTCTGCACCATCTGGCAACACTGCTCTCTCTCTCTCTCTCTCGGCAGACCTGTGTAGGGTGTCTGAGTTTGCGCTGGGGGGATGTGTGAGGGGTGTACTTTTATTAGGCTCAAGGGACCGTCTGAGGGCACCTGAAGAACTGTTTGAATGTGTTCGAATGGGGGCTCTGAGAGTTCTTGAGGGGGTGTTGGAGTGTGTATGGGGACTTCTGAATGTATTAAGGGAATTTGAGTGTGTCTAAGGGACCGTTTGGTTGTATTGAAGATTTTGAATATGTCAAGAGACTTCTGAGTGAACAAAAGGGACTGCCTGATCGTGCTACGTGACTCTGGAGTAGGCCTGAAAAACTGTGTTTTGAGAAAACTGTATGAGTGTGTACAGGGTTTTGAGTGTTATGGGACATCTGAGTTAGCTACAGGAATCATAAGAATGTAGGCCTACTTAGGGACAAATGAAGTGAGGGGCGATCTGAACATACTATAGGAATGCCCTCGAGGGTCCCAGGGGTACTTTACCAAGCCCAGAGTATCATTATTGCGTGAGCGTGTGCAAGATGCGTCTGAGGGTTGTGAGAGTGCCTGGATAACTGCCTGGGTGTGTCTGGCAGTGCTAAGTAAGTTCTGAATGTAATCAGAGACTTCAGTAAAGAATCTAAGGTACTCTTTGAGGGTTGTGGATATGCCTAAGTAGTTTTCTGAGTGTGCTTGGCTGTCTGGGGACTTTTATTGCTGTAATTAGCCTGAGGTACTGTGTGAGTACGCAGAGACTGCGTCTAAGGGCTGTCAATGTGCTTAGGTAACCGTGTGAGTGTTTGGCGGTGTTTGTGGACTGCTTGAGTGAGCCTGAGGGACTGTTTGCCTGTGCATGAGAGTGACGGTGCGTGCAAACATTTCTGTGCACAAAGCAAAAGTCATCTTTCCGTATTATCTCGAAATCTTTAAAAGAACTGACTACAACAAAATTACCTTTGATTCCATCTACATTCCTCCACTACAAAGGCAAAATAGCACAATACAAAACTTGATTCAAGGCATATGAACAACAAAAACAAAAACAAATGAACAGAATTTTGTTTTGGTTTTGTTGTTTGGCTTTCTGCAAGAGCTAGAACATAGCATGCCTCCACCTTTGATTCCTTCTATGTAAAAAAAAAAAAAAAAAAAAAAAAAAAAAAATCATCAACCAACATGCATGCTAATCATAGGTCACTTCAGCCTAACCCATCTATGGTGTTCAAGTGGTCGTGCAGCGAGAAAACCATCCCGATAAAACAGTAACAGTCATACGGTACCCTTAAAACTGAGAAGGCAAAGGGATACGTCCTGCCTTAAAGTTTGACATAGAGTAGTTAATGGCAGATGTAACGAGAGGAGAGGTAAAATGAAGTTTGACCTCTCTACCTCGTTACTAATATCATTAGTCAGTCTATGTAGCACAAAAATTCTGGTCCCCACAGCTTTTCTAAAAATGATTATTGATATTCTGGGATTTGCCTGCACCTTCTCGTCTTAAGAATACGGATGCAATGGTCATATTTTCATGGGGTTAGCAGGTTCACTGGTACTTCCTCCTTAGCCACTAAACTCTGTATTTTTTTTTTTTTTTACTTTTACATCGTACTATTGAGAGTTTCTATCTTTAGCTGATAAAGATGTGTTATGGAGCCTACTGAACCCACAATAACATGGACTCAGGCTTTATACTTACCTTGCATGACACCATTAGAAACAACACTCCAGTTACGGTACTCACCTGCAAAATAACAAGAATAACGTTAGTACTACCACTCTTATATGATTAAATACTTCTAAATCACAATAACATGACACAAAAGTCACTGTAAGAAATAAAAATACAAACTATACAGTCAATTCACTAAAACATGAAATAATATCCCCCTGTCAAACTTTATTTGAAGAGCACAGTTAAAAACGATTAAAAAAACAAAAAACAAAAACAAGTTCCGCCATGATATTCACTACCGGTGCCTGTTGAATGGATAAAAACTTCCATTGCTGCCTTGGTCATCACATCACTTTCGACCCGATCACATATATTCCGGAGGCTCTGTTACGGTGCTGTACATCTACTCACACAACTCAGGTCAGTTTAAAATCCATTCAATTTATACTAACTTCAGATGTAATTAGGTCAGATCAGGACCAATAAGGGCAATTCAGATCTATTGATGCACTGCTGGTTAGCTACGTTCTATCTATCTGTCTACAATATAGCCAGATTCCATACGCTAATCCCGTAAGGGGTGGCTGTTTGTATTCGAGTAAGTTGTTTTATGGGGAGGGACTCTGACCCTCCGCCAACCTACTTGTTGACACGTAGGGAACACATATGGGATGATTATACGGTTACCACCCTGCGTTGTAAATGGTTTCCTGGATTACAGGAAACCATTAGGCTTGTCCTTAAACGTAAAGCTACCTGAAAAAGAAATAAAAGTAATAAAAAGTTACAGGAAAGATGGGAGAAATAGGAAGATGGGAAGGCAGGCACAGAAAAATAATGATAAAGGTGAAGGAAGAAGTAATCAGCACTATATCAAATGAGTGGCTGATAATGGGCTAAGCAAATTAGGTATATTCGAGATCGGGTCCCTTCATGACACCACGTACGGTTTACCCATCTTCCTAATTTCTCCCTCTTAAAGTGAGTAACAATAGAAAACAGATACCGGTATACTGTAGAAATAACAATTAAAAAGCTCTTAACTAGGTATCTAGTGAAATGAAACACACGTCCATTTACTCATCCTTGAAATCTTTGATATTCTCGGGTTCCTCAATTTAGCATGTATATCTAAACTACACCCCTGATTAACCCTAAGCCTAATAGCTATTTTCATTGCTTTCATTTTAGTGCACCATGACTCGAATTAAAAAAAAAAAAAGTAGCATACAGAAAAAAAATCACAAACAAATAAAATCCTGGCTCCATCCGGGCGCTATGACGGCGTGTGTGTGGGTAAACGGAAAGAGTAACAAGTCAGCAAAAACGAAAGTAAAAAAGAGGATGGGTTATGGAGTGGGTAACACCTGGAGGAAGGCTGGGTGGTGAGGCAGGTGTGAGGCGGGTGACGGCCGTTAGTGGTCAATAGCAGTAATGACACGCTGCAACTCACAACTTATCCTGCCCTCCCACTACCACGTCCATTCACCCTCTATCCATACATCCACAACTGCACCTCCACTTACTATGGCTCTTTCATCCCCTGTGGTTCTCTACCCATCTTGTCCATCTATCCAGTTTGTATTCCTTTATTCATTATGTTCCTATGTGTACCTGTATATACTGTTACTTTATTCACCTACAATCGTTCCTTCATCCCCTCCTGTTCCCCCACCCTCAATCCAACACGTGTTCCTCTATCCACTCCTGTTCCTTCGTGTTCGTGTACTTCCTGTCACTTTATTCACCTACAACTATGCAGCTGTTCCTTTAGCCCCTCTGTTCCTTCACCCGCCATCCAGCCCGTGTTCCTCTATCCACTTCCGTTTCTTCACGCATCTCCTGTCACTCTATCCAATCTATCTCTCCCTCTGTACCGTTTCCCCCTCACCCCCTCCCCCAATTTCACTACTCTGACTAACACTCCAACATCCTTTGCATCATCCTCTTATTTGCATACTCCCATTTCCTCTACTGTTAGCAACTCTCACTCAAACCTTCACTACATTCACCACTTCACACTGCATCCACGAGTATTCTTGTCCATCCTCTATTTAAACCCTACCATTTCCTGACCCACCTTTACTCTACCTCTACCTATTTACGTTTGGTCTAATTAATTCAATGAACCTTGTCCTCACCCACCAACTTCTCTCAGATACTCTCTATCTTTATTCATCCTCTTATTTACGTTTACCCACTTCCTCTGCTCTCGCCTATCGGTTCACACTCACACTTCCTCTACCTTCATTACCTTCCCACCTCGCATGATCTCCATCTATACCCATTCTCTTTACACCCTGCCACTTCCTCTGTACCTTCATTAACTGCTCTGCACCTTCACACACTACCTCTCCCATTCATATCACCTTTACTTTTATATATCTTCTTTACACCTAGCCAGGTGCTGAAGAGTGACGCCTTCACGTGGTAGCACCAATATGACTGGATGATGGAGCTTCCCGGTTATATAAACGTCCCTCAATCCTCTCCCTCTCCCCTGAGGGCCCCGACATGAGGATGGCGGACTGATGAAAAGGGCGAGCTCGGCCTGCAGTCCTGCAGTCTACCAGGTTCACGTTCAGACAAGCCTGGGCTTGCAACTATTACTGCTGATATTATAATCTCCCACTTCCTCTATTCTCACCAACCCACTTCCACCCCTACTCTCGCTACCTTCACCCACCACCTCTTAACGTCACACTACACCTTCCCACTTCCTCTACTCTCACTTACCGACTTTCACCTTCTCTATCCCTATCCCCATCCCACCCCACATACTGTAACTCACTATACAAACACTCTCCCACAACTAGTATTCCTCAATCTCACCCTCAATAATGATAACGTAATTTCATCCATTACGTCGACCTTAAACGTACAGACAGCTACCTCGCACACTCCCTCTTCCCTCCTCTTCCTTTGTGTGTGTGTGTGTGTGTGTGTGTGTGTGTGTGTGTGTGTGTGTGTGTGTGTGTGTGTGTGTGTGTGTGTGTGTGTGTGTGTGTGTGTGTGTGTGTGTGTGTGTGTGTGTGTGTGTGTGTGTGTGTGTGTGTGTGTTACTTCCAAAACTTCGTTGTTATTCTTTCTGCTTTCCATACTCCGACCAACTCCATCCGCGCTACTTCAACCCCCCCCTACCTCTCCTCTCCATCACACCCCACCCACAACCGGTCTCTCCTCCACGTGACCCTACCACCTTGTACACTTAAGCGCCAATTCCCACACGCGCGTGCACGTGGCAAACTCCACACTACACCGTCCTCCCTGCAGCTTCAACACAGAGTCGACATGACACTGCCTTCTTTCATCTCAACATACAAAACACATCAGTTCTGTGAAATGTCGTCATCATAACACTACATAGCTGACGCAAATCAGTACAAGGGTTAGGATATAAAGTCAGACCCATGATATTATAACTACCCAAAGAAAGACAGTAAAAAATATATATATATACAGTATACAGCATTGCCTACAGTCACTAGCAGATACAAAAATCACACACACACACACACAAAACCGTCCGAGAAGCTCCAGCCGGCACAGCAAGAGCGTGAGAGCTTCTTTCCCACGGCAGCGACCATGGGCGAGAGAGGGATGGGGGAGGGTTGGGGAGACAAAGAGAGAGGAATGGGGGAAGGCTGGGAGATAGGGAGAGGGTGGAGGAGAGAGAGAGAAAGGGAGCAGAGAGGGGGGGCGGTTGGGGAGGGGACGAGAGGAAGGAGGCATGTAATAAGAGGTGAGGCGGTGAAGGCAGTATATGAGATGTGGCTAAGGGTGGTAGTGGCGTGGCAGGGACGGCAGGTGGAACACTGGAGCCCCCACTTCCTCTCCCTCGGGGGCCACCAACCTAACCTACCCCTCGGCTCCTGCCCTTCCAGTAGCCGCCCCTCCACCTGCCCTTACTCTCTCCCACAGTTGCCCTTATCTTTGCTATTTTTTTCCTTAACAACAACAGCCCTAACCACCAACAGGACCTGTCGTCTGAATTATTGTATATGAAAGTTAAGTAGGTGGTGGCGAGTCTGCGACCATTATCCACTCACTTGATGATGTGCAGCCTGCTTCTTCCTTCACCTTTATCACTCTTTTTCTGTGTCTGCCCACCTTCTTTTCTATTTCTCCCATCTTTCCTGTCACTTTTCATTACTCTTCTTTCCTTTTCAGGTGGCTTTGCATTGAGTGACAAGCCGAATGGTTTTCTGTAAGCCAGGAAATCGTTTACAACGCTGGGTGGTAACCATATAACCAACCCATACGTGTTACCTACGTGTCAACAAGTGGGTTGGCGGAGTGTTAATGCCCCTCACAGTAAAACAAGTAACTCAAAGACAAACGACCACCCCTTGCGGGATTATAGCATCTGGCTATAGACACAGAAAGTTAAGATTCTTTAGTGTCTGTCCTGTCCTTAAGTACTAAAATACGCAACTACCCAATGATATTTATGCATGGCCAACTTTCTGATACTTAGCCTGCTACAACCCAACCAAACAATCACGTTCAAGTTTCTCTAAACGTCGAACATTCCAACCTCCTTTATTTTTACTGGTTAAGCTATCAACACCTCACTGTTTTCAAAAGAGTTCAAGGAGGAGAGCAAGAACTTCTGACAAAAGCTATAAATGTTCAGTGCTACCGGAACATGTTATTCAGACCTCATCTTCCTGGGGAGTCCTATGGTGGCAGTGTGTAGTGAACCGCGACATAAGCAAACAGGATATGTCACTTACATTTGCAGATCGCGGTGCCAATTTCACGGTTGTCAGCACTGAGATGATGCATTGACTCTTAACAGTGACGGGGGAGCTACAGTCCAGGACCATTAGCATACAAAGCAAAGGACTCAAGTTACCTGCAGCCCTGGTTTTTTGCTGCTTTCCCTTACTAAGGGGAGGGGCAACGCAATCCCAGGATAATTGTAGTACGGTATGCTCGTAGGAACATATCCTACCGTTCTATCAACAGCTCCACTCTAAAAGCAAGACTAATCCAAAAGAATATGGCAAGGGCAACAAAAGTTTTTCCTTCGCCTCAAACACCTTTCTTTGTGCGCCAAACTTAACACGAGGAGTAGGAATATCGACTATGAAAAAACCGATTAGAACTGATTTTTAAATAAATTCAGATAAGCTCACACTCTAAAACTAGATCAATAGCCTATGCTGACAAAAAATAATAATTTACTGTACAATGTAAATTATCATAGTAAAACAGCCAGCCCAAACCGGCATGGAACAACCGCAATGATCAAAAGCACAAGTCGACAGAGCAATTTAGTGTCAACGTCAGCAACACTTGTGACACATAAAGGGTTCAGTTTGTTACAAACGTAACAGTCAGGCCAGGTGTGTTGACGGTGTGGTGTGGTGTGGTTGGTTATGGCAGGTGTGGAGGTATTGTGGGCAGGTGTTAAATGTGTAGGTGTGGGCGTGAGAAAAGAACTGTGTCAAGGGTCATGAAATAAACCAAGCCACATTACCACACTCCGACGAACAACGCCTCTCGAACTAGTTCCCAGTGTAAACCAGAATCATACTATTATACTTAACTGAACATGAAATAGGACTTATGGGCATGATCTGGTACGCTAGTATTGATTGCATTATCAGCACAAAGGACAATCTAACCATCGCCAAAACCATAAACACCATTATTTTACCATCACTGTAACTAACATTTCAGCCACTTCATAAACACTACAACACTCCTTATCCCACCAGCCCATCACAAAACCCACCAACATCATATTCATCACACCCATCACCACAACACGTATTTACCCAAGCAATCAATTTGACAGCACCTGCCCCTGTACCAACGCCCTCCCCTCCTCCCACTCGAGTCATCAGCTGTTCGGAGAGTAAACAAAGAACGACACTAGTCACGTGACCCCCTCCGGCACTTGTGGTGGTGGGGGAGGGGGAAGGAGACGGATGTAATAGGCAGAGAGGGATGTAGGGGGCAGATAAGAAGGAAGGTGGAGGCAGATAAGAGGGAAGGTGGTGGCAGAAAAGACATGAGGTAGGAAGATGAAGGAATGACAGAACTCAGCGGTTTGAGGAGAGGGATGAGAGATGTGGTGAGAGGAAGGCTATGACGGTTAAGATGAGAGGAATGAACAAGGAAAAATACAGTAAGAAACAGAGAGAGAGAGAGAGAGAGAGAGAGAGAGAGAGAGAGAGAATGACAATACGAAAAAATCAACAAAAGAACGTAAGAAAGATATTACAAAAAAAAAAAAGTAGACAACTGGGAAAGGAGTCAATTTAGGCTAAACCGAATAAAATGAATGAAACAAACAAGGGGAAATTCAAACAGACATAACGGAGAGGAAGACATAATTAAAGGAGAAAGGATGCCAACAAAGGAGAGAGAGAGAGAGAGAGAGTGTGTGTGTGTGTGTGTGTGTGTGTGTGTGTGTGTGTGTGTGTGTGTGTGTGTGTGTGTGTGTGTGTGTGTGTGTGTGTGTGTGTGTGTGTGTGTGTGTGTGTGTGTGTGCGTGCGTGCGTGCGTGCGTGCGTGTGTGCGTGCGTGTGTGTGTGTGTGTGTGTGTGTGTGTGTGTGTGTGTGTGTGTGTGTGTGTGTGTGTGTGCGCGTGCGTGCGTGCGTGTGTGTGTGCGCGCGCGCGCGCATTTCATACTCGAAGCAAAGGTGCAAGCTACCTCTTGATCAAGAGATCAAGGTAGGTGATTGTAGTTGGGAATGGATGGAGTTCAGTGGAGGGGAGGGGGTTTACAGCTGTGTCTGAAGTCCGAACACCAGACCATTCTTGGTTTCCTGGCCACGGCACCGACAAGGCCTGGACATTTTCACTGGATCGCGAGTGTACAGTAGTCAGTGTTAATATTGCTAAACTGACAATGACATGAGTCAAGTTCCAAAAATAAACACTCTGGAGGACAAAAAAATCTCAAATAAAGAAGCCTTGGTTTTAACACAAGTGGTGAATCTTACATGAGGATACGCCCTTCCGCTCCTCTCCCCATCCATCCCCCACACTCCTTTGCCTCTTCTATCTTCTTCCCCTTCCCCTACTCTTCTTCACTACCTTTTCTTTTCTTACACCTCACTCCTTTCAACTCTTCTCTTCCCTCCTCCAGTCAGTATGCTTCCTCTCTACCTCCTTCATATCTCCTGCTTCTCCTCCCATCTCCCCGCTCCCTTCCTCGTTACATTAGTACCTCTTTTCTTCAGTACCTTCTCTCCCTCCCTTTCTTCTTCAATATACCTTCGCCTCCCTATTCCTCACTATCACCCCCCACCTCGTCCTCACTATCTTCACCACTCCAGCTACTTCCCCCTCCCCTCCGCCCCTGGACCCCTACTCACTCCCTCCTGTGTCTCTACTTTTATCAGTCCATAACTACACTCACACACACACATTTCCCTCTACGTTACCCCTCCCCCACGCCTCCTCTCCCACATCTTCACGCATCTCTTCCTTTCGCATATATTTTCCCCCACACCTGTCCCCTTCTCTTCTTCACACCTATTCCCATCCTCTCCATGTCTCTCCCTCCCCTTCCCTTCGTTACGCCCCTCTATCCTTACCATTGCCCCCTTCCCTTCCCCCACACCTCTTACTATTCCTTACCCATGCTCCTCCCTTCCACAGTGCTGCTTCTCTTGCATCTCACCTATCCCTACCCTCCCCACAACCTCAAACTCTGCCTTACCCAAACTCCTCCTTCCCTCTATTCCCTTACGTTCCTTCACTCAAAACAACCCTTCCACCTCCCTTCTCTCCCCTCCTGTTCCTTCTCTTCCCTATATTTAACTTAATCCGTCTCAATCACGTTTCTAAGTAAAAAAAAAAAAAAATCCTTTCTATTATTCCTTTCTTACTCCTACTTCTTTTCTTCCGTCCCCGCAGGCTTTTTCCCTCGCTCCTCCCCCTCTCTCCTCCTCCCCACCCCCATACCCTCCTCCGCCCCTCATTACCTGCCATCATCATCCCCACGGAAATGCCTCAGATCCACCACCACCGGCATGACGTCACCTCCACATCCATCCACCCTCCCTCCCTCCTTCTGTTTTTACACCTCTGTACTAAGTTTCCAGGTTCTTGCACACGCTGGTTCCCCCACTACCTCCCATCCTCTCTGTATGCCCTGTGTGTGTGTGTGTGTGTGTGTGTGTGTGTGTGTGTGTGTGTGTGTGTGTGTGTGTGTGTGTGTGTGTGTGTGTGTGTGTGTGTGTGTGTGTGTGTGTGTGTGTGTGTGTGTGTGTGTGTGTGTGTGTGTGTGTGTGTGTGTGTGTGTGTTAACCCGTCCTCTGTTTAACATCACAAAGACATAAACATTACAGCACCTGAACCACCACTCCCAACCATTTCTCTTTATACATTACCGTACTGCATTATGACACGTGGTATATACAAGCGTGCAGCCTCATTACTCCCTGCCAGTAAAGTAAAAATAAAAGTGTATACAGCACTGGCTTTCCCTTGTGCCAGTACCTGTGGAAGCCAGCGGGAGGGGTGGGAAAAGGGGGTGCGGGGTGGAAAGGCGGGGTTCTGGGACTCCCGGGGTCATGGACACAGCACAACACAGCAGGACCTTCTTCTTCTCTCTTTTTTTTTTTTTTTTTTTTTTTTAAATGCAGATAGAAGGTTCCCAAGGCTTTCTGAAAACTTGCCTTTGACATTCTTTTCAAAGCAAGTCAAATCTGAGGGCTATAATCATCAAGATCCATTCTAGTCGAGATGCATGGAGACTGAGCATGAAAGACTGAAGGTTGTGGGAAGAAGGGAAGGCAGACGGAGGAAAATTGGATGAGACGTGACCAAACAGGAATGTACAAGGAAGACTGATTACACCAATTATCTTTCATTAAATTTAGGAAAAACAATAGATGGAAGATGAGGAGACTGGAAGGCAAAAAAATGATTTGATGACCCCGAAGTTGACTCGAAACTGCAAAACATACCATGTGTTGGTCAATGAGAGTAGTCTACATGACACTGTGAGGATTATCCAACACTTAAACATCAAAATAAAGATCCTAAGGTGATTCCACAACTGAAACCATACATTAATAATCCTCGTGGGCGGGTCAATTCCAGTGTTCTGTTCCGGCTAACGTCAGACGATTTTATTCAGCTGAGTGAGTTTTAGGAGCCAGAGAGTGTTAAACGGTCAACAAAGCTCTGAAGCTACACGTCATCCCGGCACTGCTACAGCACAGTGGCCTGGCATAATACAAAACGACTGGGCGCTTACCTCCGACAAGCTGGGCAGGCCACACTTCCTCATCTATTAAACTGTGCCCTACTTTTTAAATTACTTTCGCCAGACTGGTAATTTTATCCACGGGTCAATAAGGACAGCCAGTTTATCTGAAATACCTCCGACACAAGCTAAGGAAAGGGTTAATGCATAACAGTCTAGTTATGGTAATATTCCCCACAAAAAGTGTGTGTGTGTGTGTGTGTGTGTGTGTGTGTGTGTGTGTGTGTGTGTGTGTGTGTGTGTGTGTGTGTGTGTGTGTGTGTGTGTGTGTGTGTGTGTGTGTGTGTGTGTGTGTGTGTGTGTGTGTGTGTGTGTGCGCGTGTGTGTTAAAATACAGAGAACCTACACACAAGTAAATATCAAGCTGGCCTTAAAGTGACCTGATCAATCCTGAGGCGACCTGACCTGACCTGACACAGCCTGACCTCCCTGGATGATGGAGATGTACTGTACACGTCCACCACCACCCTTCTTCCTTTTTCTTCTTTATTATTGTACTTTCTCTTTCCTTGTTTCTGGATCCTACTCGTATCTCATCCCATCTTTAGATAGGAAAAAAGGTTATAACGACGACGATGACGACGCTGATGATGATGACGATGACGATGATGAATTTAAATGGTGGTCAATATGAAAAGAGGTTTTGTCATGAAAGTTGAACAAGTGAAGCAAAAAAAAAAAAAAAAAAAAACTTAAGGTGTAATTTACCCCATACCTCTATCTGTCTCCCTGTTCATACTCTCTCCATCCGTTTCTCCTCCACATCTCTTCTCTTCCTAATCCTCTCTTCGACTTCACTCTCTTCCTTCCTCCTCTTCTTCTTTTTCTTCTCCTCCTCCTCCTCATACTCATATTCATACTCACTCTCTCCTTCCGTTTCTTCTCCTCCACCTCTCCTCTTCTTACTCATCTCTTCGTCTTCACTTTATTCCTCCTCGTCCTCCTCCTGTAGTCTTCTTCCTCAACCACTCACATTCCTCCTGCCCCGCCTCACCTCCTCTTCCTTCGACCTTCCCCTCCTCTGCGCCTATTATTAATATTCTACTCCTCCTCTTTACTTCCCCTCCTTCTGCTGCTCCTTCTACTTCTCTTCCTTCTCTCTTTATCCTCCTCCGCACTTCCTTTCCTCAACTCCTCCTTCTCCTGATTCTTTTTCTCCCTTTCCTCCTTATCTCCTTTCCTCTACCCCTCTTCCCTCGGTTCCTTCTTCTTTTCTCCACCCTTTCCTTCCCTTCTCCTCCTCTTTATTTTTTTTTTTTCCCACGGCTTCTCTTCCTTATCCTCCCCTTCTCTTTTTTCTCCTTGCCTTCTCCGCTTCCTTTCCTGCTGCCCCTCTTCCCCTGCCCTTCTTCCTGCACGGCCCACGCACCATATGGTCGGTCAACCCCCACCCACCAGCTCACACACTTGCCAGGTATTTATGGCCTCCCTTCTCACTATTTATTATATTCTTATTTTCAAGTTTTTACTACCGTGCGGCCGGTTATCACGATACTGTGGGACCACCGGCAATATATATATATATATATATATATATATATATATATATATATATATATATATATATATATATACACAGTATATATCCAGTAATCTGCTCTATACTCCAAATTTCAGCACAGCAGCTAAGTTTTAGTACCGTGAACGAATGCATTAAAAACGCGATTACACCGATATATAAAATTAACTTCATTTTACAATAGTCTGCGAACATAATCCCGAAATTACTTTGTAGCTAATTATTTTAATGAATAACAGCTAAGATGAAAAAAAAAAAAAAGGCAAATGTGCTGCTCCTAACCAGTTTTATTAATGATGGGACAGAGGATTTCAAAGGCCTGAGTGCTTAGCTAACTGATGTACGACTCACTTGTCTACAATAAACACACACCTGGTGTTGACACCGGCAACTTCCAATTTTGCAAGTTCTGCTTCTTCTTTCTTAATTCCACCATATTACCTTCGCCAACGAAGCTAGGCTATATATTAACCAATGTTTGTTTATTCGTCTGTCTGTTTTTGTACAACATAACTCAGAAAGTTATAATACCGTAGGATTTTTACGTAATCTGGTGGACACGTGGGCTATAGGTCCACGAAAAGTTCATTAGATTTTGAGGTGGATCCTGATCCGGATGCAGGAAATCATAATTTTTTTATTTATGTTGACGGAGGTAGGCGCGCTCTGAAGTTTGTAACAGGGCAGGTTAAGACCACACATTTAACTATGTGAGACTGTAAAATTACGTCTGGTAGAAAAAGGGAAGTACATCAAAAATCATAATTTTTTAATAATTAATTTATTAATTTTTTGCGTTGGCGGAGGTATGCACTCTTTGTATACTTTCTAATTTGGGGTTAATTTAAAAAATGGTGAGTGACTGAACACTTCTTTAGTTGAGAAGATAGATATAAAAGATGAGAAACTTGGGTCGCAGACTGGCGAGTTATTGATGAAGTAAGAAGAGGAAGAAGACAGAAAAGAATAGAGAGAGATACAATCTGAAAATATGCTAGACGGGGATAAAACAAGCACCAACCCCTCAACCACAGTGGAAAGTTTAGGATATCTCTGTCCTGCACTGGACTGACATAAGATGCTGCTGCTGATGAGGATAATGATAATCGATGAAAGTTTACGTAATATAACAGACCAATTAAATTCATAAGCCACCTACATAAGCGACAAATCACACCAACAAAAGCTTAAAAAAAATAAAAGTACATAAAGGTCTTCGAAAAAGTCCATTAGTATCGACAAGGCCTATGATAGGACTGGCGCGCATAGACCAACGATACCGGTAGTCCATATGAGTGACCGAAGCAAGACCAGCCACACCCCGGTCTGACCACAAATCACGGCAGCACCCCCAGTGGCCTAACCTCTTGGAAAACAACAGGCCGTCCAATGATTACCTATACCGTTACCAGCACCATTATCATCATCGATCACTGTTATTATTTTACAAACTACCATCATCACCACAGTCATCAGCCACTACAATCAAACTTACCATAACCATCATTATTATTATCTTAAATAATCTAAATATCATCATCAATATCATCATCGCAGGATCCAAAAGCAATACAAGTGAAACACGAAAAAAAAAAAAAA
Organism: Coenobita brevimanus; assembly: GCF_032717465.1. NCBI lineage: Eukaryota > Metazoa > Arthropoda > Malacostraca > Decapoda > Coenobitidae > Coenobita > Coenobita brevimanus. The sequence continues at coordinate 20,831,026 of NC_137047.1, forward strand.
AGAAGCCGTGTTTGTGTTTTCCCCTTCCTGTTTCCTACACCGTTACCAAGTACGGTAAATAACAACAGTAATGACATGAAGAATCGAGGGGGGTGCAGGTTTAATGGGGAGGGGGTGAAGAGGTGTTGATTAGTGAGGGGGGAGAGGGCTGTGGAAGGAAGAGGGGAGATGGTTGGGGAGGGGAGGGGAGGTGGGACATGACTGGGGTGGGGAGTAAAGGTGGGAGGTGGTTGATAAGGGAAGGGGACGTGGGAGAAGGCTGGTGATGGTGATGGGAGGGAATGGTTGGGGTTGGTTCACTGGCTGGTTGGTGAGAATGGTGGAGGATGGAGGGAAGGAGGAGAGAGATGGTTGGTCTGGACGAGGAAAAGGTTGGATGACGAGAGGGGGAGAAAGGATGGGATGGGAATTGCTAGTTAGTGAGTAACTAGGGATGGAGATGGCTGGGTGGTGAAAAAATAAGGAGTCTAGACGGTTGGTGAGAATGTTGGTCAGAGTGCTGAACCTGCCTGGCTGGTAAGGTGGTATGATGGTGAGGGGGAGGGGGTGGAGTGACGGAAGGTAATTTTGGATCATGATATACGTAGCGGAGGAAAGGCCTGCTGGGTGGTAACATACAATTGCCTTCGGTGTACCGGTACACCTATCCACATACAGGTTCTAACGCGTACACCCGTGTATATATAGACAGATATATAGATAGATAGATAATAGACAAACAGACAGATATATGTACCTATATATATATATATATATATATATATATATATATATATATATATATATATATATATATATATATATATATATATATATATATATATATATATATATATATATATATATATATATATATATATATATATATATATATATATATATCCAGAGAGAGAGAGAGAGAGAGAGAGAGAATCATCTCTCGTATAATTATCACCTAATATCACTAGCAAACTAAATATCCCACATTTGTATAGATATCTAATTCTTTACACATTAATATCAGTTATGATTATCAAACTTCATATAATGGAATATTGCCTTTTTCATTCGGAGGGATCTTCCTAAATGAATAAACACCTGATGTTAGCCAAAATAATGTATACAATGTACGTGCTCGGACTGAAGGGATTAAAAAGAAACTAGCAAATACACCGTACATAAAAATGCATACATAAATGATTGTCTGAAACTTCATAAATTCGTCAAGGTCAAAAGAGAGAACCGTTCTTGTGGCCACTGCAGAAAAAAAAAAAATCAGGTAGTGAATGTGATGGTCTTGAACTGCAGTACTGGCGTGATGGACACAACAACAAAGGAATTATTACTGCCCTTGGGGGAAAAAAAAAAGTAGTGTACAAAAACTCGCAAGAGGAAGTGACAAGAAGAACAGGAAATGAATAAACAGGAGCTACTGAAAATGAAGATAAAAAATACATAAATAAATAAATAAATATGAGCGAGGGGTTTTTGACTAGAAGAAAAAAAACTGAATAGATCACGAACCAGGAATGCATTTGATTCACGCTAGAAGACAGCAAGGAAAACAAGCAAAGATAATGAAGACGCAGAAAAAACTATCGGTCCGAGAAATACTGCAACACAAGCTAAAGAGGAAAGACGGAGAATAAAAAGATAAAGTTTAAAAAAATGAAGAAAAAAAGACAAGTGGAAAGACAAAGAAAATAAAAAAGAGGAAAAACTACTACTACAAATCGAGACGACAGTGAGGGGAGGGGAGGAGAGGGGGGGGGGCGGAAAGGGGAGTGACAAGGATCGATGCAGACGATGTGGAAGGTTGGGGAGACGACCGAGGGGAACGACAACTACACCAACTGTCTTCTTGATGGACGTTCAGCACCCCCACTCCTCCCATCACCCTCCCTTCCCCCACCACCACCACTCCCTCTTCCTTCAGCACTTCCTGTTTCACCACCATTGCATCTAATACCACCACAACTACCACAGCAACCAACACCAACACCATAAGCTACCTCTTCCTTCAGAACTTCCTGTCTCACCACCACCACAATCTCCATCCAAACCATTACCACCACCACCATTACCACAACGGACGCTGCATAACCTACTACCGTATTCCTACAACAAAATATAACTTACTCCTACAGCAAAATAATAATACAACTGCTTCTCAAACAACAACAAAAGCAACTGCAATTCCTACAACAAAGCTACAACTGCTGCTCTATAAACTATAACTACGACTGCTATTCCCCAAACTGCCAGGACTGTTCTTGATGGCCGGTCAATTCCCCCCCCCCCCGTCCCTGCTCCTCCGCTTCGCCACCACCACCACCATCCCCTCTTCCTCCAGCGCTTCCTGTCTCACCACCACTACCACCGACGCTGCTATTCCTACTACTACTACTACGACGAATGTTACTAAAAAAAAATTACTGGAAAACACTGCAACTGCTATTCCGACTTCAATATACTACAAATACAATAACTAATGCAACAACTCGTTCAACAACTAGTGCTAAAACTCTCCTACGAAGAAACTCTTTTCGCCTACTTGGTCCTACTTTTCTTTTCTTTAAAGCCTTCTTCATGTAACGCAATGGTAGGAAAAAGATAATCCAACAACCTATTATGGTTCTACATCCTTTTCACAACACTTCTTCATGACTGGCATCATATTCTGGAGTTAATCTACTGTTACGGCCCAGATGTAGAGACGTCAATTTTATGCCAAGTTAAAGTCAGTAGGCTATAGTACTACTCCTTGTCTACAACACAGCCTATATACCTTACTACTACACCAAATGATACCACTATCACCAACAACTATCATTTCAGCATCACAATGAAAATCTTCAAACATCTTTTCTGCATACGCCACCTCTCTCTACAACGGTTACTTCGACAACCTTGTATTTCTAAAGCAGTCCCCACAATGGTACAAGGACCACAAACACAACCGTAATATCATACACACACTGAAAATGTAACCCTCAACAATACTGACAAAGCGAAACCGAAGACCAGAACGAAAAGCAAAATGTTCGCTATTTTACAAATCTCAACACAATATCTTTTTGCTTTATTGTTTTAAATTTTCAGACTAACCCCTTGAATACAATGATATATATATATATATATATATATATATATATATATATATATATATATATATATATATATATATATATATATATATATATAGTCGTTGCCTGGCGATTTTATTCACCTTTGGGGAAATGTATCTCTCTTGAAGGTTAGAAAATTATTTAATGCCTACCTTTTTTCATTAGTAGCCCATATATATATATATATATATATATATATATATATATATATATATATATATATATATATATATATATATATATATATATTTATTTATTTATTTCAGTTTAAGATAGGCTTCTCTTAGTTAACCAGGTTAAGCAGGAAACAACATTCAACTAGAATATAACAAGCAAAACAAATGATTCCCAAATTAATACATGCTTGACTTTTCTCAACATAAAATTCTATTGCGCAGGCAACATGTGGGAGAATGGACATTTAAAGGGCAACCTCGACACACTTGCACAGCCATAATTCAACAGACAGTGCATGTGGTGGTGATGGGAGGGAGGGATAAAGAGGAGGGAACATCTGGTCAACTCTCAAATTTCACACACATTGCAACCCGACCCCTCACTACCATCTTTCCAAGCCTCCATATTTCTACCTGGGGATGAGTACAAGACCCTCCCAGGCTGCCCTTCCTTCCTATCTTCTCCCTCTCCTCTCCCTTCCACCCTTTCCGTTATCTCTACACCTATCCCTCCCTTTTCATCCTTTCTCTCTCTTTCCTCCCGTTTCTCCCTCCCTTCTCTTTCTCCCTTACCTTGCTTTTCCTCCTACTTTTTCTCCCATTCTCTCCTTGTTTTCCAGTTTCTCCCTTCCCCCCATTTCCTCCCCTTCTTTGTCTTCCTCCCTTCTCCCTTCCCCTCATTTTCCTTCCCTTTCTCCTTTCCCCTCCACTCCTATTCTTTCTCATTTATCTGCCTTGTCCTTCCCTTTCCTCCTTTCCACTCCTCTTCTTTCTCTTGTGCCCTATCTTTCCGTTTCCTCCTCTTTCTCCTTTCCTCTCCGTTTCCCCCCCTTTCTCCCTTCCTCTCCTTTTTCTCCCCTTTCCTACCCTCCCCTTCCTGTCACTATTCTTCTGTCCTTATTCACTTCATTTTCTTTCCATCCCCTCTCATGTCTTCCCCATTTCACTCCTTTCTTTTCCTCTCATTGTCTTCATTTCTCACTCCTCTTCTTTTTGCTACACTTCCGTTCCTTGGCCTCATTTCCCATCTCCACTTCTCTCTCTCTCTCTCTCTCTCTCTCTCTCTCTCTCTCAAAAAACTAATCCTCTATTCCCCTCCTTCATTCTTCTTTTCCTCATCGTTCCTTCTTCCTCATGCCCCCTCTCCCCTATCCTCCAATCCCTGCCCATTCTCCCCACACAACACTGGTCTGAGGTGTGTGGGATCTAGCCAGCTCACTTACACATAAAACTTTCAAGAATGTCGCGGACCTTTCACAGTTTTAGCCCCACAGCCTGTGGTTCCAGAGTTAGTAAGTTGTTATTTAATATGGTGGGTGTATACTAATAAGGTTTCTCTCTACACACCTGAAAAGAAAAAGGGCAAAGATATGTGAAACAAGGCACTGAGATTTTACTAAGATGAGAGGGCGGGCAATGTACTTGGACACACACACACACACACACACACACACACACACACACACACACAGATAGATGGACAGACACAGGTAAATAGACAGACATACTAATAGAGAGCTTAGCAGAGATCAAGAGCGTAATTCTAGCCATCATGAAATAAAATTACGTTATCCCAAGACTGCAGTAACCGCAGCCTAACTTACATCCAGGATCCTGCCTCCACCCTGCCCATAACGTGAGCTACTGCTAAACTTACAGCCCTATCGACATGACATTCTTCCATCCCTCCATCCTTATTTATAAATGAATAGAAATAGGCAAAAGGAAAACGAAAGCAACCAACACCAGCTAATATTTCCGTCAGTCAGGAAATATAAACGTTGCTAAAGTAAAAGGGACACTTGTAAAATATGGCCACTCCACCTGTGATTCTCCTAACAACACGGCGTTTTTTCCCCCCTTCCCATCACCGGCAGGCCATTATTCCCCACTTCCTCCAGCCAACCTCGGATAATACTTCCCTCGATCCAGAAGGACAAAAGTTCCCCAGAGAAAAGAGGCGTCCTTGCAAACTTTAGCTACTCCTTCCCACATGGCGCCAGCCCTTTTTCCTTCCTTCCTTCCTTCTCCCCCTTCCGGCTAACAATAGGCAATACTGCCCTTTATCAAGAAGTAAAAAAGTTTCCTTAATAAAGAGGGCGTTGTTGTAAAGTTAGGCTACTCCCTCCAACATGGCGTCCCTCCTTCCCTCGCGCCACCAACAGACCACCATCTCCTCCAGCCAACAACGTACATTTTCCTCCACCTAAAAGTGCAAAAGTTCACTAAAGCCGATCGAAGTTCCGGATCAACACGAACTCGCTATAAAACTTCATCGTGGCGGAAATTGGTGGTTCCTCGGATGGGTACGAGGCGCCGATATGGATAGCTGACCATTTTTTGAAGGGACTGCTGCGTCTTCCCGCCAAAATCGAAAATAATACCTTCCTCCAGGATATATACCTAGGCCAGAATATGCACAGCTGCTGATACCGTATTCCTTTGATTAATTTTATGAACGCAAGTGAGTTACGGGGTGGATAAGTGTCCCGTCTGAGGGCTTGCGGCTGAAAATAAGTAGTGTACCAGTTTTACTTTAATCTCGACATAGAAGAACATGAAAGATTTAACCATAATTAAGTTTAACCCATTGACGGCTCCACTTTTTACTCAGGGGAACAGAAGTCTTGTTATTAGCACAATAAAACACCAAGGCTGAGTGCGTCCCGTACGACAATATGACTACTTCTTTGACCACACCAAGGAGTTCCCTAAAGAATACTAGGACTTCATATATATTTTAAAAAAATCGTTTGGTTTTAGCCATGCATACAATATCTAAATTACAGGATTAACAGAGAGAAAAAAATTAACGGGTGCCTTCACAGCTACTGTAGTACCGATATTTATACTGGCGGCTGTGAGAAATAAAAGCAATGGGCTAAGGAACAAGAAGGCAAACCAAAACTCAAGACAAATGGCACAGTAATGATGAGGGACGCATGAAGAAAAACACACACACACAGGGAAGAGAGAGAGAGAGAGAGAGAGAGAGAGAGAGAGAGAGAGAGAGAGAGAGAGAGAGAGAGAGAGAGAGAGAAATTAAGTTTCTGATGGTAGGAAAGAGTAAAATATGAAATACGTCACTGGAGTAAAGATGTTAGGAGAAATATGA
>NC_137047.1:20839923-21209923 GCF_032717465.1 Coenobita brevimanus
GAAGACGGCTAAAAAAAATAATAATAATAAAAAAAAATAAGGGGAAGGGCGAGGAGGAGGGATGCCAAAAGCTGGAGAAATTAACGAATATGATAAGTGGTGACAGAAAGGCTATTAGGAAAGAAATATGATGGGAGGGGAAAAAATGTGACGATGGGAATGCTGGAGAGAAGGAACGTAATGGATGGGGATGGAGGACGCAGAGGAGGAAAAGAGAAAATAAATGGAAGAGAATGGAAGACAGAGACAAAGAGGTACGCGTGCATGACAGGAAAACTTAGGGAACCGAGAAGAAGGTCAATCATGAGGGCTAGAAGTGAGTAGTAGTGAAGATATGAATGTGAAAGTGAAGAGTGTAAATAGTGAAAGTGAGGGCTAAGGGATGAAGGTAAGGAGTTAAGACGGATTGAAAGCGACACGAAAGTGAAAGAGAGTGAGTTCTAAGGGATGAAGGTGACGAGTGGAGTTGAACAAAGAGTGACAGTTGCGCTGGAGAACAGAAAATAAGCGAGGATGAGGAGTGAAAAGGAAACTGAATGGGTGAGAGTACAAGAAGACGGTGCAAACTTCAAACAGCCAAAAATGGACAGAATGAGCAAAGATTAAAAAAGGAAGTTAGTGTGAGTAGTGAGTACAGAATGTGGAATAAAGGTGAGGAGGAAAGAGAGGGTAGGATGAGGAGTGGAGTGCAAAAAATGCGTGTCGTGAGTAAATAAACGAACAGTGTGAATGAAAACTGAAGAACATGATACAAAGTGAGGTGAAGAATAACGAGAGAGAGAGAGAGAGAGAGAGAGAGAGAGAGAGAGAGAGAGAGAGAGAGAGAGGTGTATGATGCAAGTGTAAAGAATTAATAAAACGAGAAGTGAGGAAACGGCAAAAAAAAAAAAAAAAATACCGGTAAAAAAAAAAAGTGAGGGTGAGGAGTGAGTGTAGTGGCTGAGGAATGAAGGTGAGGAGTAAGGAGGGGGTGTTCAGTAAGAAGTGAAGGAACAATAAATGAGTTAAGACAGTAAATAAAACGAAAAGTCAGAGTAAACAAAGTGTCATACAAGAAGAAAATACCATATGAGGGGTTGGAATATGTGTTGTGACTGTGGAAAGAAGGTGAGGAGTGGAGAGGGAGTTTATTAATATGTGAAAGTGCAAAAAGCGGGTGTAGACAGCAGATAAAAGTGAAAGTGACAGCGAATACAGGGAAGAAAAGGAAAAAAAAAAATCTAAGGGTGAGGATCTAACATGTGTAGAAGCAGAGGACAAAATATGAGGAGTGAGAAGTGGGAAGAATGACGAGTGAGGATACAAGAAGTGAACGCAGACAGGAAAAAAGTAAAAAAGCAGAAGCTGTGTAGAATATGGGAAAATAAGTGAGGGAGATGAATGAGTGTTAAGGAATGAAGGTGAGACGGAGCGTAAAGGGAGCTGACAGAGTATTAACTTACAAATAAAACTGAAAAGTGAGAGTTAGGGGAAAAAAGTGAGGGTGGTGACTAAGAGAAGAGGAATGAGGGTGAGGAGGAGTGAGGAGGAAGCTGAATGGGGAGTGAAGGTGGAAAAAGCTAGTGCAGACAGTAATTAAAGCGAAGGTGAGAGTCAACACACCGAAGAAGAGGAGAATAAGAAGTGAGGGAACGGTATGAGTGTTGAGACGGAAGAATAAAGGTGAGGTGTAAGGAGATACGGCGGAATGAACAAAGGAGTGAGGCTTCGAGATACGTGTCGACAACAAATAAAGCAAGTGAGAGTGAACAGAGTAGTAAATGAGAAAGTATGAAGTGAGAGTAGAACGACAACTAGCGTGGGGATGCGAGACAGGAAGGTGATGGCTGGAGGCGAAATGCGGGAGGGGGGAGGGGGAGGGAGGAGAGAGAGAGAAGGAAGAGGGGGGAAGGAGGAGAGGGGTAGGGAGACTGAACGAAAAGGGGGATGAGGAGAGGAAGAAGAGAGGGGAAACGAGGAGGGGGAAGAGGAGGGTGAGGGCCAGAAACGGATGGGTGGGGGACGATTTGGAACGACAGGAATGGCACATGAGGAAGAGAAGACACACAATGAGAGGTGGAGGTGGAGCATACATGGTGCCAAAAAAAAGGCGAAGGTAAGTGTGGGAGGGACACAACTGGAAACAAGGGAGGTGGTGGGATGGGAAATACAGTAAGTGGAAGAAATGAAGGAAGGGTGACTCATGTGGGGGGTATATGAAACAGGTTAGAGATGAAAAAGATGGAGGGTGGGGGAGTCTGAGAAGGAAATGGGAGGGGAGGAAAGACAAATGAAAGCTGTGGGTGGAGGAGGATGACGAAAGGGGACAGAAGAGGGAAAAATAACAAGCACATGACAAGGGGAAATATCTGTAGGTGGTATGTGCCGCGGTGATCAGAGAGGCACATACAGACGCGAGAGAGGGGAGGAGACGGCGAAAGGTTGGGAAGAGGAGGTTGACAAAAGAAAACGGTGAATGCTAAAAGGTCTGGAAGTAAGTGACAAGGGATGTGGTGGTAAGGGAAATAGGTGAGACAAACAGCAAGGAGTGACTCAGGAAGGGGGTGGGGGTAGTTTAATCACGTGAGGGACAGTGACACAGGTGGGAAAAGAAAAAGACAAAGGGGAAGGGGAGCAAGACGGAAACCCGAGACCAAAGAAGAGACAAAGATTGGTGTTGGTGGAGGGCGATGATAAAAGAAGGAAGGATAAGAACCATATGATGAAGGATACGGTTGGAGGAATGTAAGAAGGGTGACTCAGGTGAGGGACAAGTGACACATGCAGGTGGGTCGAGAGGAAAAAGATTACTTGTATGGACAAGCACAAAAAGAAGTGGGAGGGGTAAAGAAAAAGAGAAGAGTGGGTGAATGAAGGCGACAAAGGAAGGTCGTGGATGAGCGAAAACAAGTAGATGAAACGGGAGCTGGTGGACAGGAAGATCTATGCAGGTTTGTATGTATGACACTATAGATGTGGACAGTTGGAAGGAGGTGGAGGATCAACTACAAGGAGCAATATCGCCCATCTCATCTCCCCCATGGTAGTGTGACGGGCTCTTAACAATAACAGTTACCTCGATTATATCTTCACATCCTCATTTGCCCTCCACTCACACATTTACATCCATACGTTCTTTGCCCTAACGTCCTTCTCTAACTCACAACTTCATTTCTTTATTAATATATCTCTCTTTCTTGTCTCCAACACACCTCTCGCGCTCCGTCACTCTCCATTGCTCTTAAATGTCCTTCTAGTATTATCCAGTCGTCGATTTCCCCTCACGTCTAAAATTACATAACGCATTCTCCTTCGGTCATTCCCTCGTGCATTCCTCTCTCTCTCTCTCTCTCTCTCTCTCTCTCTCTCTCTCTCTCTCGTCTTCCTCACTATCTGTTGATCTCCCTGTTTACCTGACTCTTTACTCTGCTCCCTTCCTGCTTATCTCACCGTTTGCCTGCATCCATGCATATATCCCTTTCCTCATGCCAACCAACCAACCAACCCCCCCTTTTTTTTATATCTCCCTGCCTGACCGACTTCCTGGCTAAGAGGCAGCTCTTATTCTATCTCCATGCTTCCTATTCTCTCTCTCTCTCTCTCTCTCTCTCTCCATCTTCGTTCTCACCCTTCCTTCATGCCTAAAGAGTAATTTTTTTTTTCTTACCTCCTCCTAACCCCACCATTTTCACCTCTGCCATTTTCCCTGCATACCTCCTTTTCTTCCTGTTTCCCTGCATGCTTTTCTCCCTCCCTGTCTTTTCCCCAGCTCTGGCTACCTGCTTCTCTGCCTACCCACCAAGAATTTCCACTTCCTTGCCTACCTTCTTTCTTACTTATCTCCCTCTCTGCCTACCTCCCTGTCTGTCTCTGATTACCTGCCTGACTGCCAAGAACAAGAGGGTGTCCCGTTGGTGCTGGCGCAAGATGTAACCACTTCCTGCCGCCACAACAACCAAGGCACAGTTCCGCTGTTCCAACAACCACCTTGTTGCTTGTCCGCCATCCTGTGCCTTCCTTCTTTGTTCAACACTAATTTTTCTTGCATTTTTTGCATCTTAGTTATGCCTTCCAATTTTTCTTGCATTTTTTTAGGGTCTTGTTAATACCTTTACTATAGGGAGTATGCTCTTCATTGTACATTATTCGACGTGCTTCTCTTTATCCCGAAAGTTATAGACCAGTTCCTACCAAAAGTCCTCAGCCACAAGTGTAGGAATGATACTCTTGATATGGAAAGGAGGGGACGACCAGATAGTGTTTGATTCGTGGCTCCTACAGTGTGACAGTACAAACTGGCTTGTCACTATGCCCACCCAAGCAAGCTATGTTATTAGAACCTATAAATATCCAGGTTTTTCAAAAGAGATATAATCCTACTAGTCCATCTGGATTATATACAGGTACCATATTTTATTTTACTAGAATCTTAATGCTTATTTCTGAAAAAAGTTCAGTAATTCAAGTCAAAAGTTATGTCCCTGAACCAATCCTCTGACTCTACAGCGTCACTGGAAGGGCAGAAGCACGCAGCTGGAAGACAGTATAAGTTGTAATGAAGCAGACGGATGGTAGCATATGCAAAACACACACACACACACACACACACACACACACACACACACACACACACACACACACACATACCTGCACCTTTCAACTATTCGCATTGTAGTCATTGCAACTTTCCTCAAAAACCACGTTGAATATGAACAACCAACTGGAAAATGTGAGAATGGAGGCGGAGGAAAGTGCCAGAAGAAAGTGGTGGCAGAACAGAGCCATCTTACTGGACAATGTAATGGCATCCCCTCCCACCTGCAAGTCGCCAATGAGTTGATCACTTTCACTCTTCCTTGTCAGCGCCTTTATGCTGTCGTCAACCAACAACAGCAACAAACAATAACATCATCATCATCATCATTACTATAAAAATCATCACCATCACCTTTCTACAAACATCATTATCCCAAACCAATTCCCCACAGCCATTAGCATAAATGAGGAGGGGTATTACCAAACAGCCACATATAACATAGTAATTACAAGCACAAAATAAATGGGGAAGGGCATGATGTGGACAGAGGCATTAGCGAGTTAATGGTGGTGTAGCAGTAATAGCGGGTACTCGTATGACGGGTCTAATGGGACGTTAAGCCCGCTCAAGTGACAGTTGTGGTGCTCAACTCCAAATTGGGTTTTAGCCTCGAGAGGATATAACCTAAGTGTGTGTGTGTGTGTGTGTGTGTGTGTGTGTGTGTGTGTGTGTGTGTGTGTGTGTTCAACTCCCTCCCACTCAAGTTTACACCACCCTGAATGTGTAATTCACCGGGTCGGTCAGGATCACCTGATGGTCGTGATCGTCAGCTTTTACCCTCCCGGAAGGGAGCTGAGAGCTCATATAGTCCGATCTAAGGGCAAGGCTGTGACCTTCACACACGCACACACCCGTCCCCTTGCTCAAGGGGGACAGTAACCACCCACTTCGTCAGTGAAACTTTTCGCAACCTGAGCGAGGCGCGAACTCCCGTCCACCAGTTGGCAAGCGAGAACGTGTGTGTGTGTGTGTGTGTGTGTGTGTGTGTGTGTGTGTGTGTGTTCCTCAACTCCCTCCCACTCAAGTTTACACCACCTTGAGTGTGTGTGTGTGTGTGTGTGTGTGTGTGTGTGTGTGTGTGTGTGTGTGTGTGTGTGTGTGTGTGTGTGTGTGTGTGTGTGTGTGTGTGTGTGTGTGTGTGTGTTCCTCAACTCCCTCCCACTCAAGTTTACACCACCCTGAGTGTGTGTGTGTGTGTGTGTGTGTGTGTGTGTGTGTGTGTGTGTGTGTGAACCCCTCAGCTTCCCCCCAATTCCTGTTTACACCACCCTCACGACACACCTCACTGCCCCTCCACCACCTGGCCCCGGAACTGATTACTGCCCTACACATCTTAATTCTACTTTCTTTACCTGTGCTCAACTTTACTTTTACTAGCCATTAGTGTTTTTTTTTAAATTTAATATTACTCCTGGCTTTATCATCTAACCTTCTTCGTAAACTGAAACATACGAGGAAAGGGAATACGATGATGATGATGATGATGATGATGATTTTACTCCTCTCTATGAAGTATACTGTGCGACAAAAACGGATATGATAGTGATATTGGAGATGATCATTATCAGGTAAGTCTATCCACCGACCTCAAGGGTTAGTGAGTTTATTGGTGCAGTGGATAATCCAAAAACCAGTTTCATAAGAAAAGCAATTAGGCTTCCAAACTTGACTCCATTTTTAGGGCCTTCAACATGCTCGCCTGGCGGGTGAAGATAGCCTAAGCCTCATGGGATTAAACCATTTTCATCATCCTCTTCCTTGGCGAGAAGCACTGATACTCCCCGAGTCTGGAGTGAGGAGATGGCGCGAGGAAAGTTTGCAGAGAAGGATGACGAGATATGACAAATAAAATGAATGAAAGTGAACAGTGCTGAGGATGACGAAAACTAGGATGAAGGTGATGAATTAGTTTGGACAGGAAAATGATACAGTTACCGTCAGGTGAAGTGATCATAGTCTAGGAAGTACAGTTACTAGAGAAGTAATCATGGTGTAGAATATGATGAAAGTGAGGCTTAGGGTGAAATGAAGTGAAGGTGAAAAGGATGAATGTGAGGGTGTGGGTGAAAATATACGGTGCCAAACAGAGACTTGTATACAGAGGCCAAGGCGAGGAGTAAGGGCAAAGAGTGTGTCCTACAGCCATTAATGAGGGTAAGGACATAAAAACACCCCCTCCCACCCATCGTCCCCCTCACCAACCCCCACTCCTTCGACGACAGCTGGACAGTGGCCGCGCAGACTCTCCCGGCAGGCAGGGAAACTCCTCCTCCACCACAACTGTCGCCAATTTCCAGATTCACTTGTGCTCCAGGCTACGGTCACTTCCGGTCCTTGCACTTGCACTCGCCATGTTCCGGAAAGCCGCCAAAACACACACACACACACACACACACACACACACACACACACACACACAATCATGGGTCCCACAGAGGCGGCGGCTTAGGCCTACTACTTGATGAGAGACGTGAACAAAATAAGATCTAGTAGCTTACGTAGCTGCATTAGTTGGGCAGACCAGACCCGGCTGAACCCCTGGGAGTAAGAATCGAGGGAGGGAGAGGCAGGTTTGGGTAGCACGGTAAGTCCACTGGGCGAGATGGACACGGCAGTGGGAAGGTGGGGAAGACGGGGACATGCGGGAGTGTAGGGGCGGGGTACAGCAGAAACCTGAGACTAACGCTTACCGACTGCACGATGGTCATCAAGTCAGATAATAAATTTGTGTTATGTCTCAGTTTTCCCTTAGAATTCGATCTCGATGCTCAATTTGCATCGGGTCCCCAATTATACTGTTGGGTGAACGGAGACAAGGAGGAAATGAATATGAAGTAGAACGGAATCATGGCTTAAGAAAATGGCTAGGAATACGAGGAAGTGACGGACATGAAAAAAGGACAAGGTTTATGAGGGAAGAAGAGAAGGCGGAAGGGGAAAAGGGAGGGGGGAGAAGCAGAGTGGAGGAGGGGGAGGGCGTCAAGAAATAACTTGATGGAACTCGTAAAAAGAATGACGGGGGGGAAGGAGGAGAGGCAAAATGGAGGAAGGCCTCACAAAATTACTTGAAGGAACTCGTAAAAGGAATGGTTGAGGCAATATGCACGTACTGAATATGAACGAGGATGAAAAGGGATATGACGATATGAACAGAAATGAAAAAAATAAATAAATAAAAGGAAATGAAAGGGGAGGGATATAGGTGGGTAAGAGCGAAGACGAGGAAGATGAGAGAATATAAACGGGGAGAAGAAACAAAGGACGTGAACAAATCGAGACGGGGAGGGAGAGGGATTGACCAAATACGAACAGGAGGAAGGTGAGAAGATAAACGAAGACATAAAGGCTGAAGTAAACATGTCCTTCAACAGATTTTCTCAATACAGCTTCGGAGTCAAAATCACTCTACACAGTCGTAGCTAACAACGGCACTTAAGTCTACGATCAACAATGGCCTAATTATAAGATACGCCGTCGCCACTAAACGCCATCACCAGTACGCAATATTGTAATCCTTTGAACTCGATAATTTTTGCTTTTGCTTTATTCTTTCTATACATACGATTATATTCACCTGAAAGCTGACTCTTCGAAATAGGAGGGATAACCGTAGCCTTCATTCACCGTTTCACCAACAGGGTGCTCTTCGATGTTAAATATATTCGTCTGGTAGGGGCAAGATAACACGTCCTCTGTATGAAGACTTAACCATTAACTGTACATGACTCTGAAACCCGTGGTGAATACACAGTGGCCAACATGACTACCGAAAACAAAACCTTAAACTGTTACAACAATAATTTTGAAGACTCATGCTGATGATAAAATGTGTGATATGTGTATCACGTGTGCTGCCTGTGCCATGCAACGTGGTGTGAGCAGACGAACCACTTTTTATATTTCCAGGTGTCCCCTTTCCTGCCAGGCGTTCCCCTTGACCCTCTGTCTGATGAAGTATTGTATATTTCATTCTTGCTACTTCAAGACTATTATATTTACTTTAGGTCAGAATTTTTGAACTAGAGAGATAAGACAGCTTTCACTGACCCCCTTCTCTACAGAAAGTCTGAAATAAGATCCATAAAATCGTCTGGAGGTGTATGAATGAATCAAAAGAATACACCAACTGCTTAGGGGTTAAGTTAAATAAAATCATGAAGTGGTAGAAGCTTAAATGGGTGGAGGTGTTAGTAAGATCTGAGGGCATGAGATCCCTTTCCACTCCCCTGTTTTAATCCCTTCAGTCACAGAACGCATTTTATTTTTTATTCTCCGTTATATTCTTGCTACCGTCAGTGGGCGTGGTACCGAGACTGTCTTCAATAACCCCTCTCACTACGAAAAGTCTCCCCCGAGCTGAATAATTACGTCTGGAAGTAACAGGCTAAGACTTGACAGAAAAAAAAAACAAAAAGACCGTAATGGTAGTGATGATGTCAACACCACGCCTGCAGCTGTGAGACAACCATCTGGGACTGAATGTGTGTGAAAAGTTAGGCGTTCCAGTGAGAAAAAAAAAGTTCATTAACATAATGCCTAGCCTACTTGAAATTCAATGAAAAAAGTTGGAGTGTACAAAAAGCAAACTCTTCTTTTGTTACAACCCAATACACACTAGGAAAGAATGTTAATGGAGTTTTATTTTTTTAAGTGAGAATATAAAAAGCTCATTAACACAGCCATCCCAGATGCAATAGAACGAAAGGTTTTAATTAGGGAATAATTTTACGGAGAATAAGCACTTTCTTTTAATATATCCTGCTCTAATTCAGTCTTAGCTTATAAGTGTCTGATGAAGAAGCCTAAAATCGTGGAAATTAAAATAAGTGTACTTTGTCAATACATCACACAAAAGTAAGTACCATTATAAGACACATGATAGTTACAGGCTATACAAAGCTACAGGCTACAAGTGTGTGTGTGTGTGTGTGTGTGTGTGTGTGTGTGTGTGTGTGTGTGTGTGTGTGTGTGTGTGTGTGTGTGTGTGTGTGTGTGTGTGTGTGTGTGTGTGTGTGTGTTTTGTCCTAAGACAACACGACCAACAAAAAAAGTGAACACAAACCACTCCCATACACCCGTTACAGACATAAAGAACTTCAGCTCTTTCCTGTTTTCCGTCCCACCCATTTTATTATACACCCGATGTCTTGCAACAAAGGTTTGGTAACAACAGGAAATAGATACCAGTATGTTACATTTCCTCGCAGAAGAAACTAACACTGAGAACTAGAGTAAAGGAATGCCAGTTCATGACGACGTGAGAGTACGAGGAAGACAAAGACGGAATCAAATGTTGTGACAGGTTCCCAAAACTGAACGGTGTGGGAAGGAGGTCTACAAGAAACAGATCTACGTGATGAAAGATGGGAGAGGCTTCTGTCTGGCAATGAACGAACACAACCTGGTGATGATAAGGAGGAGGATAAGGATGATTCTACATATAACACCAGAGACCAAGTATAAAAAGGCCTATATACCAAAAAAAATTACATAAGATTGTCCGGAAACGTTGTAGTCTACATTCATTAAAGACCAAAAATGTGTGTACCGTAGTAATTACAGTGTGAGTGTGGCGTAGCTGTAATGAAATATCAGGCGGTGAAGAGAAGGTCCACAGAGGGTCAGGTAGGGAGCCACCGTAGCGAATTAAGACGACCTACCTGCCCCAACCCCTCCCCTCCACACAGGAAAATCACCTTTCTCCTCACTCCCGTTCCCTTACTGATCTTCTGTTCATTCTCCCTCACCTTCAGTCCCTACTCTCTTAGTTTCCCCTTCACTCCCTCCCTCTTCCACCCCCTCCCCTCACTCCCCTTCAATCCCCTCTTTTGTCTCTCCATGCCCCTTGTCCTCACTGCTGTCCCCTTCAATCACTTCGATTTCACTTCCCCCCCACCATCTTCCTCATTCCTGTCCCCTACGTCCCTCCTGTTCCTCATCTCCCATCCTCCTTCAATCCCCTTCCCCTTCATTCCTTTCCAACTTCCTCCCTCACTCCTATCTCCCGTCTTGCTGCTTCTCCCTCCTGTCCCTTCTCCTTGCACTTCCTTGTCTTCCTTGAAATTCTTACCTATATCCTCCTTTCTTCACCACGTCTAACTCCTCTTCCTTCTCTCCCCATTTCAATCCTCCGTACCTACAGCTCCCCATTCCCACTCCACCGCTTCAAATCCCACTCCCCCAACTTTCCCAGATCTTAACTGCTACCGAGACACGTTTTATTCCGGTGATAAGAGCGGCTACGAGGTGTGAGGGTGTGCGGGAATGATAATGTAATGATACCATCGTGTCTGACGCTCCCCCGAACCTCCAACCCCACAACTCACACATTACGACAAATTATACACGAAAATATTGGGACTTTGCAACAGTGTCCCAGTCAAATATATATATATATATATATATATATATATATATATATATATATATATATATATATATATATATACAAATATATATATATATATATATATATATATATATATATATATATATATATATATATATATATATATATATATAAATAATGCCATCTTACACTGTTTACCCGTACACCTAAAACAGCTGGTAATTACATTTAGGGAAACTAACAGTAAATGTATAGGCAAGTTGGTCTTCAATAACAATACCGTACAGTACCAGCAGCTGCTTCTCGTTCGGTCTTACTAACTGCGGTACTTCTATGTAACATAAGCAGAGCGGCTTTCGGTATTAATAATGACTTAAAATCTAGTGGCTCTAAGAAAAGGCCTATTCTGTAAACAGATTCTTAAGACGAAATTCGATTACTTACTGGAATGTTCCAAAACAGGTTCCACTTAATCCCCAAAGATCAAGGTCCCTTTAACTTCAAATTCCGCTTATCTAGACACTCTCCCACTCCGTCCAGACCTGCCTCACCCCATCTCACACTATGGTGCCTCATCCTACTGTATCTATATCATTATCTGCCCTCGTCTCCTCCCTTTCCGGCTAACCTCTCCTCAACCCAACTCTTCTCTTTATTATCCGTTCTCACCTCATCCCATTTCCTCTCACGTTACCATCCCGCCTCCATCCTACCAAATCCCTCCCCACCTAAGCCTACTTGAACCTTCCATGTCAACCCATCCAATTCTACCTCACTTCCAGTCCACCCACTGCACTCCATCACACCTCTCAGTCCTATTTTTCAATATCAACCCCTGCTCACCCCACCCCATCACATTTCTCAACCCAATCTTTCAGCAACAACCCTAGCCCACTCCACTCCACCACATCTCTCAAACATATTTTCACTAAACTCCAAGCCCACTCCATTTAGGCTACCCCATCCCACGCCATCCCTTGCTCATGTTGTCTGCGTGTTCTCGTCTCATGATGGCAGTGGTCCGCCCAGTGAAATATTGAAGGTACACACAATCCGGCTTAGGATGGTCCCTCCCTCACCAGCTTACTTCACCCTCACTCTGGGGGAGGAGGGGTCATTGTTCCTAGAACAGAGATGCTCAGCTCTTCAACGAAAGAGCAGATTTTTGAGGTATTTAAAAATACCAGGTAACAGTACAGATTACTTTCGAACAAAGGAACTTTTGGTCGTTTTCTTGCTGACTTCCGGGGATTTTATTCAAAAGAGGTTAAGTCCAAGAAGGGAACGAGTTAACTGTGTGAGGCAACGCACAACAACATAAGCACAAAGGATTTTATGAATGTATAGCACAGACCTTACCAGAGCTCTGAACCTTGTCTATACCAGTAACCAATGCAGGCAAACTCAAGCACGTTTTGCTGACACCTCTCTTCCACGCACTGGCTTCTGCGCCTAACCATGAACCACAGTAACAATGTATGCATTATTACATTTTCTTGACATAAATCTGGATACCAAAGTCAGTATTGTGGAATATTCATTCGTTTGAAAGGAAAGGGCCAGACATGGAGAGTTGGCAGGTCGTATCGGTTGGCTGTAATTCCCCAGGCTACTGGTTGGCCAGCCCTGTCGTAAGTCTTACATTTGCTAATTAATATACGGTAGGCTATGGCAGTTCCTATTAAACCTAAGTTACACTGTATAAACACACTCCTCTCTACAATGTAACAACGAGAACTAAACATACACGACAGGGAAACATTATACATTTTCGTATGTACACCAAGATCAAAA
This sequence comes from Coenobita brevimanus, assembly GCF_032717465.1. NCBI lineage: Eukaryota > Metazoa > Arthropoda > Malacostraca > Decapoda > Coenobitidae > Coenobita > Coenobita brevimanus. The sequence continues at coordinate 20,852,643 of NC_137047.1, forward strand.
TACAAATAAAAGAAAAACAAGGAAACTTAAAACTAACAATAAATAAAAACAATGACTAAACTCATTGTCTAATTACTCAGTTATGCTATTATCAGGGACCACCATTGTTCGATCGGTTCTGTATAGCTGCCATTCCCCCCTCGCTCTCTCTCTCTCTGCACATGTGTGTGTGTGTGTGTGTGTGTGTGTGTGTGTGTGTGTGTGTGTGTGTGTGTGTGTGTGTGTGTGTGTGTGTGTGCGCGTGCGTGCGTGCGTGCGTGCGTGCGTGCGTGCGTGTGTGTGTGTGTGTGTGTGTGTGTGTGTGTGTGTGTGTGTGTGTGTGTGTGTGTGTGCAGGGAAAAAGCACAAAATACAATGTCACCGAAATCAAGGTTAAAGATGCGATCACCGCTTTGTCTACTGTCACTTATCCCTGTCCCCCACCCAACTGACCTCTCCTCCTACCAGCCACACCCCATCTCCCCCAAAAGCATACGTCTTCTCTACTCCCATAAGCCACCCCCTTCCCCACCCCCAGTCCCCCACCACCCCTATCCCTATAGCTCTCCCCCCACTCCTTAGCCCGCTGCACTTCTCCCCCACTCATTCCTCTCCACCATCACCACCAGATCCACGAGCACCACGGCTACCAAAACTACCACCACAACCTTAACTAGCAAAACAAAAGCCACCACTACCACTATATCATCCCTACCACATCCACCAGCACCATGACAACCAAAAGTAGCACCGGCACCATAACTACCACAACCACAACCACCACTACTCATCTACTTCCTGTTGGCCATCCGCCCCCCCTCCACCGCCCTCATAAATCTTCACCCACCATAATTGCTCCATCTTGTCTCATTCGTGTCACTTGGGTCGAATTTCTATTATATTTCCTCCTCCTCCTCTACATTTCTTCCTTTCATTTTCTTCTTTCTTCCTTCCTTCTCTACTTTGTTCTTCTCTTTCTTCCTTCCATCTCCACTGTTTTCTTCTCTTCCTTCCTTCCTTCCCAACTTTTATTCCTTGTCTTTTCTGTTCCCTTTCCCTTCTGTTCCTTCCTTCATCCCTCATCTTCCCATTATCTACCTTTCTTCTTTTCCTCATTTTTTCCTTCTCTTCCTTCCTTTAGCCTTCTCTGCCTTTCTTAATTTTCTCCCTCTCTACCTTCCTTCCTCTTCTTCCTCTCTTTATGAATTACCTTCCTTTCCTCTTTCCCTTTACGCTTCCTTCCTTTCCATCTATTTTTCGTCTCTTTACGCTTCATCTCCTCCTATTTTACCTCTCCCAGATTCCTTCTTTTCCTCACTTTCTTCCTCTTTCGTGTTTCCTTCCTTTATTCTTCTTATACTCCTTATGCTTCCTTCCCTTCCTCCTTTTTTACTTCTTTCACATTTCCTCTCCTTTTCTAAATATTATCCTTTTCCTCACTTTTCCACTTTCATTTTCTTTCTCCTCTCCATTTCCTTCCCTCATCTATTCCTCTTCCTTCTTTTCTACATTCATTCATTAATCCTACTTCCTTTATGTTCATCGTTTCTTTCTCCCTTTTTCCTCCGTCATCCTTCCTATATTTTACTTGTTTTTCCTCTCTCCTTTCTCCATTCTTCACTACTACGTCTTCTTCCCTCCTCACTTTTCCCTTATCTTCCAACCAACAGTTCTCGAAGTCGTGCATTCTACCTGCATTTCTCCCACCGTTCCAAGTTTCTTCAGTTCATCAAACTAGTCTACCGAGGTACAGTCAGGGAAGAAAGTTCACCTACAATACGACAATGCCACACCAGAGATTGTCAGTCACTTTCCTTCCTGAATCATCCCAACAAAGAGAAGCATCTGTGGGCTGTGAAACAAACCAAGACTCCTCCAGCTTATGAATATTGGCGAGCAGCTGAGAGTGATACGCAGTGAAGGTGAATACGTTAGATGAACAATTGTCCCCGACTTCATCTTCCTTTGTTACACTTCCGAAACTGTTTTGGCGAGGAAGTTATCAATTATAATTCTTCCACCTTAACTTGGTCCACAATTCTTTCCTTCTGCAGCTTTTTTCATGCGGCTTATTGGCAGGAACGGACAATGGTACGGCTCTAAGCACTTTCCATAGCACTTCTTCGTGACTAGCACCATATTCCAACATTAACCTTCTGGTGCAGTTCTGCATTCAAGATGGAGCAATGGCAATTTTATGCCAGGTTAGAGAAAGAAGAGTGTACAGTAAAGCTACAATGACCACCTCTTGCCACTACCGGTTTATAATTACGCTTCCCTCACGCTATTCGTGTTCAATTTTCAAGGGATATAATTAACCTTATTCAGGCCGAGGATGTCTTCTAAGTTTTACTCTTGCCAAATATTGGCCATCTTATTAGCTTGGTAAATATTTCTCGTAACGTAAATATTTCTCGTACTGACATAGTTGGTGACGCCTATTTCTGTCCCATAGTGCTTTGAATCCCACTGACTTCCTTTGTTAATTTATTCTTGATGATACCAGGTGATTTTACTCGGCTTACAAAATGCCTCTCATATTACAGTGCTTTATTAATGATACATTTATTCCCATCAATTCTATTAGAATGTGTTAAGTTAAATAAAGTCGCCAGGAAATGGCAAGAAAAAATAAAGACATCTCGGGTTCAAAGGGTTAACTAAGAAAAGGATCCACTAAACAAAATATTCTGGTGATAGAAAAACAAAAGAGAGAGAGAGAGAGAGAGAGAGAGAGAGAGAGAGCGCTCAGGCAAAAAAGGGTTAACAATCCAAGAGTTCCAACTCACCGCTATGGCCTAAAAAGCAGACTCATGAATACCATCACACCAGTCCTCAATGTGACATTCCAAACAGTGTCTTTGGTATTGACTGAACGGTATTAGAGCCTCACGGATGATATTGAAGGTGTGTGACGCGATCTGTTGCGCGACGAGAGAGAGAGAGAGAGAGAGCAATAGCCTAAACCATACCAACCAAAACAAACCACTACTCGTACCACATCACAGTTTTCCTCTGCACACAGCTTTATCACCACAGCCAAAAACACTATCTCTTTCCAACCCGCCATAAAGCAAGCAATAAATCACCTCTCCTTCCCCGCTTTAATTAAAATAACGCTGGGCATCCCGGAAATAGTGGGGATAATTCACTCACACGCCAGCATGCCTATTGGGTGGTTACGCTTTCGAAAGTGTGTGTGTGTGTGTGTGTGTGTGTGTGTGTGTGTGTGTGTGTGTGTGTGTGTGTGTGTGTGTGTGTTCGTGAGAGAGATATTAATCCTGTAACAGCTATCGTTGCAGTCTTCTCTCTCTCTCCCTCCCTCCCTCTCTCTCTCTCTCTCTCTCTCTCTCTCTCTCTCACTTCCATCAATCAGGTTCCTCCCAAATTAAGATAAGCGTTATCAGAGGGTCCAAGCAGAGACACTCACGCTAGGCCTCTTTCGCCTCTAATACCATACTCGGCTCATGTAGGGTTGCCGATTAATCAACAGCCCGAACGAGGGCATGTCTGTCAGATCCTTAACCTCTTCACTGACAGGTTTTTCCTTTTAATCACACTACCACCAAACGCTTTAATTCAACTACTTAAGTAAGATATATAATTAAAGGACTTGATTGCGTCTATACCCAATTGCTCTAGTTTTGAAAAGCCTCTCCAAAGCCGAATAAAATCATTAAGAGGTAGGAAGACTTAAAAAATAAAAGGACTGAAGGGGCTAAGGTCAGTGGCAATTATAGGATGAAATGTGATGAACTGAACAATATTTATCCTACACTGACACATAGTACAGGAATTTCTCCCACACATTTCCCCCACGGTTTAGCCTGCCATGAATTCTCCTTCCGAGGATTTATGTACCAATGCAGATGCAGGTATACTCTATCCTAAGTACACACACACACACACACACACACACACACACACACACACACACACACACACACACACACACACACACACCGAATCTTAAGAGGGGTAGCTTCAGCAAAAAGAAAAAATCTTCCATGTATTCATGCATGGACAATCATCAACATCATCCAGACCGCTTTTCCCACATAAACGAAAAATTACACATAAAACCCTGAATGTAAATACCGATAGACAAGCCTCAAGCGAATAATCTTTCAAAATCTGCAGAAGTGATAGTGAACTGTAGGACAATTTTTCAGGCTGCCTCCATTCACTAAGGGGAAAAAAGTAAAAAAAAAAATAAATGACTCCACTTTTTCACAGAGCATTAGCACAACTCACTTTTTTTTTTTTTCATGCTCATATGGAAAAACAAATCCACCTTTTCACACAGTAACCCCCAAAAGAGGTAGTGAAATATAATTACAATTCCGCAAATAAAGACCAAAGACCATCACTGAGGACAAACTTGTTCCTCAGTCTACTCATGAACCAAGAAATAAGAAAAAATATATAAACCTCAAATAAGTCAACCATTCATATCCTAACCCATACAAGACGCACTGAAGCATTCTAAAAATCCTCTTCATTAAGGACGAAACTGAAAAACAACAGAAAAATCAAATTACCCTACAGTAAATTAATAAATCCACCTCTTTATGTGGCCCAGACGTAGCACAAAATTATAAATGAAATACCGTAGGAGAGACAGCGCCACTGGGGACAAATTTTCCGCGTGAAGGCACATGGGTTTGAATAATGCAGCGTGCTCGGCCACCACACGCCAGCACAATGTCAACAAAGACACGTGGCTGAGCTTCACAGGTTACGAAGATTGGAGGAAGTGTGTGTGTGTGTGTGTGTGTGTGTGTGTGTGTGTGTGTGTGTGTGTGTGTGTGTGTGTGTGTGTGTGTGTGTGTGTGTGTGTGTGAAAAGTCAAAACACACACACACACACACACACACACACACACACACACACACACACACACACACACACACACACACACACACACACTGGTTTGTCGTGGAAGTAAATGCTGCAGTCATGGAAGTGGGGATAACAAGGCAAACAGATACAAACGGTGAAACGGAAGACAGTGCCGGCAGACAGTGCTATGGTGCAGATTTGGTTACCAGACTGTTGCAGACGTGAGTTAGGTTGTAGCAGCCATCCCATTATCTCAGTGGCAATCAACACGGCTCGATACCACTCTTTTAATGCGCCTCCCACATGTAACGTCAAGGCCAAACCGACCAAGCTACCAAGTTGCCCTGTTGCAGAAGGAGGAGGAGGAGCGCCGGTGTTACATCTTGTGGCCAATGTGATTGTACTCGATGCCAATACTTCATTTATTTTAACTCACTATACCGCAGGAAGGGATTGGGGCGTTTGCAGACTTGTTTTTCCTTGTGTCTTTTAAGGATTGTAATAGGGTACTACCGGTACATGTGTTAAGTGGAGTAGGTATAGAGCACATATACAACCGGTACCGTTTTAATGACGAAGATTATAACATGGACAAACTGTAACGGACACACAATAAACGAAAAAGAAGTAACGCATACGTTTTCTCATTATATCTGGCGCCTTGTCACACGTAGGTAAAACAAAAAAATTCCCTCTCCACAACAAAGTCTGCATGGACCTTGCTCCACACCAACCTCCCCCTCCCCTTCGAAAGAAAGAATATCAGAACAAAGGATACAATGACATCCGATTAGAGTGAGGGAAGAACAACACTACTGATGAGAAACACGATGGTGAGTCATCCTGCGGCCTCACTGAAAATGCCAATGAGGGGAGGGTGAGGGAAAGGGGGTAGCTGGGGGAGAGATGGGGCAGGGAGTCGGCTGGAGGGCCAGAGAAGGAAGGGGGTGCAGGGGGGCGAGAGGAGGAAGGGGGGCGGCTGGGGGGCAGGGATGTGTTGAATGGCGGACCGGTGTCACGGTGTGAATTTCCAGGCCGACCCACTGATGATGCTGACTGCCTTGTTTGGTGGTGCCGTGGAAGGAAAAAAGAAAGAAAAAGAAAGAAAAAGAAAGAATGAATGAATGAAAAAAAAAGCGAAATTTGAAAAAAAAAAAAAATGAACGATAGAACAAGACAATGAATGAATAAACACTGAAAGACATGAATATATAGAGTTATTAGATTCTCAGATTTGTTGGCAGCGCTTAAAGATTAGAGAAGCCTTCGTCAAGAATAATAATGATGAAAAACGCGGGGGGGAAAATGCAAGACAAAATTAAGAAAGATATGCAGGAGGGAAGGAGAGTGATGCCGGAAGGACGGAAGGAAGGAGGGAAGGTTGGACAGAAGGAAAAAGACTCAGGTGGGATGGACTGTCTCTTGAGAACTTGTGAAGGAGGAAGGAAAGTGTCTAGGAAGGATTAGTGAAGGAGGAAGGAGAAACGAAGGAAAACAGAGATCATAGAGGGAAGGACAAAAACTGAAGAGTGTTACACGAAGACGGATAGGAAAATGAGAGAAACGCAATAAATTAAAAAAAAAAAAAAAAAACTTGAGAAATGGAGAGCAAAAGAAATGACAGAGAAGGAAAGGTGGTGTGAGACGAAGGAAGAAAGGAAAGGTAAAGTGAGACGCAGGAAGAAAGGAAAGTAAAAAAGACACGCATGCGGGAGGGGAAAAAAAAAAAAAAAAAGGAGAAAGATGCAAGAGGGAAGAAAAGAGACTCAGGGAAGGAAACAGCGAGAGAAACACAAGGGAGAAGAAATGTGTCGAGTGGTTGCGTAACAGGGCACTGTTTTCGTGACCGAGGCATGAGCGATGTCCTGTTATGTTTGTTCACCCTAGATATACCGACTGACGATATTATTCAGCTTACAAAAGAATACTCAGACTCAACACTATCTCCACTAGGACGCAAACGGCAGCAGATAATTCCAATCATTTATTTATACTAATGGCTTAAAGGCTAATATCGGCAAACAATTTAGTATAAAAATAGTTTTAAGTCGTGCTGTGAAGTTAATATGCAAAATAAGTTACTCAAGAACAACTGTTGGGGAATCCATCTACGCTTTCTCCCTTAAGATATTCAATAACCCTGAGAAATTTTTTCGATAGGCAATCCCGTGTGTGTGTGTGTGTGTGTGTGTGTGTGTGTGTGTGTGTGTGTGTGTGTGTGTGTGTGTGTGTGTGTGTGTGTGTGTGTGTGTGTGTGTGTGTGTGTGTGTGTGTGTGTGTGTGTGTGTGTGTGTTTTGTGACCTTCAGGCAGAGGTTGCCATGGTAACCAACACCGCTGCAACAACCTGCTCTATTTACAGACCTTGTGCGCCGGAAGGGATTTCTAAGAATCAGTAGCGCAGTGGCTGAATGGTGGAGGAATTACCTACATCGCATACAGACTGAATGAATGAACGATGTATAAAAAGCGAATGGAGGGAGTTTGAATGAAAGAGTGGTAACAGTATAGAGTGAATGAAGGAACAGTGTATAAAAAGTGAATGGAGGGAGTTTGAATGAATGAGTGGTGACAGTATCCAGAGTGAATGAAGGAACAGTGTATAGAAAGTGAATGGATGGAGTTTAAATGAATTAGTGGTGACAATAAATGGCTGAAACGCTACCGGTATATAAATTAATGACTGATGGTAGATAGCGAACATACTAATGGACAGAATTAATAGCGGTAGTATTTTTGAAGTGAATGAAGCACAGTATGTTACTAAAGAAGGACCAGGAGAAATTAAGTGAATGCGGACCAGAAGGAGGAAGTTTGACAAAAAGGAGGAAGACTAAAAGGGAAGAGAAGGAAGACAGGAGAGGGCAGAGAATGTGAAGAATGGAGGTTAAAAGAGAGTACGCAAGAAAAGTAAAGGAAGAAAAAGTGAAAAGAGAACTGAAGAAAAAAGGGAGATATACAAGGAATGAATGAGAAAGGCTAAAAAGAACACAAACGAGAGGAGCAACAACCAAAAAAGGAAAAAATGTAAGAACAGTCGTGCTGATGAAAAAAAAAAAAAAAAAAAAAAAAAAAGCACAATTTAATCAGTACATTTAGGTAAAGGATTACACACATTTGTTTTCTGTCTGTTCTCCCTCGGAATCTGATTTACCACATGAGCAAGGCTACACATTACTACTCGAACCTACAAATATACAAAAGAATGGGGGTTAACAGACGCAGAAAACCTACAAAATCACAGGGGTAATTTAATCAACACTCAATTAACCTACACAAAGTTGGTGGTCGGTAGCCACAATGTCGATGGGAAAATGAATCTTGTAACAGCCGATACTTCTCACAACCACAAATCTAAGCAGTATAAACATGGAAGCAATTCAATCGACACAGAAGCAGCAAATACCAAGCTAGGGATTGAAATTTGTAACTCAGCCCTTCAATTATACCTGAATTTTATGGGGTTAGTAATCGATAGGGTGTAGGGTGTAGTGGATCCGTTGCGTGTGTTAAAAGGTGGATGACAGGCAGGGAGTAATTGTTGTCATTCCAGCTGATGGGCTTATTTATAACGGTGGAGTGATTATACGGTACGCTAAATTATCATCGGTCTACGAGGTTACTTATCGCTTTTACCTTAGCGATTAAATTTGCACATTACCGTACATATAAACCTTCACTATATAGCACGACACAGTTTCTACCTCCCCCCCCCTCTCTCTCTCTCTCAATTAGTCCCCACCAGTGAACAAAAGGTACCGGTACTGTGACAAAAGCAGTGCACTTAAGTAAACAGAGTGTGGCCTCAAGCGGAGTGACGTTGGTGTTCTTGTATACGTTCAATGCAGCGTTGCGGCATAAGGGGGTTGGGGGCGAGCATGGACAGGGGAAGATGGGGGCATGTAGCTTAGGGGAACTGAGGCAAAGGGGGAGGGACGTAGGATTAGGTTAGGAAAGAGGAGGTAGGTAGGCAGAGGTTGGAAATGAGAGGGAATGAGGCAAGTAAGGAGAGAGGTAGGAAAGCTGGGAGAAAGGATGGTAGCGGATAGGAGACGGAGGACAGAGGTAGATACGGTGTAGGTAAAAAAGAAGAACAGGAGAGGAGGCAGAGAGGACGAGGAGAAGCAGACAGGAGGACCGATAGAGAACAAGTGGTAAGGTAGGCTGACAGGTAAGAGACATCAATGAAAAGATAAAAAAGAAGAGAAAGACAGGATGATAGGCAAGCTGGGGTAGAGAGAGGTAGAGAGAGGAGGAGGTAAACAGGGGGCAAGAAAAAAAAAAGTGGGAGGATCTGAGGATGACGTAAAGAGGAGAGAGAGGACGCAGGAATAAATGGCAAAGAGTGATTGTAGGGAATAAGCTAATAGTGAAGAAGAAAAATACGCAGAGTGCATGAAGGAGGGAGACGAACGGAGGAAAAAGGTACGACGGCAGAATGAAGGAAGGGAGACAGGTAGAGGGTGTGATTGAGGAAAAGAGGAGACCGGGTGGGGTCGGTAGAGAGAAAAGAGGGAGGGGAGGTAGAGGATGGGGAAGGAGCGGAGAGGGTCGGCAGAGGGGAGGAAGAGAAACGAACACTGATAAAAGAGGGAGAGATAAGAAAGTGTAGGAAAGCGAGAGGAAAGAGGCACATCGGGATAAAGAGGGGGGGGGGAAGAGTAGAATGAGTCAAGAAGGGCGAAAGGAAAGAAAAGAACGAAACTTTTAAATGTTAACTGGAGAGTAGGAAGACTCTTAGGAGGCAGAAAAGGAAGAACAACTGATTGTCAGAGAGGAACGACGATAGAAAAGGAGAAACGGAGAGAGTAAGACTGGTAAGTGGCGGAAAGAACGGAAGAGGAAGAAATTTTGATTGTCAGGGAGGAAAGGCGACAGAAAAGGAGAAAATATGAGAGACTGGCAGAAACGCGAGCGGTGGAAGGGATGAGAGAGTAGGGTAAGACAGAACAGAGATGGTGAAACTTTGGAAAGGTAGCAAAGGAAGAGAGAACGGTGAAGGAAGTGTGGTTGATGTAAAGGCGAAGAGCTTAGGAAGAAGGGAAGTGGAGGCGGATAGGTACGACATTAAGGAAACCAAAGAATAGAAGGACAGGTGGATATAATGGAGGGAAGGGATGATTAGAGGAGTGGTAAGAAGAGGAAGAGGAGGAGGGTATATATCAAGGGAAGACAAATGAGAAGGAAGGGAAGAGGACAGGAAGATGAATATGGATGGGGAAAGAGTGACTAGAAGAACTGATGAAGGAAAGTGTGAAGCAGGGGCAGACAGGAGAGGAGAGGAGAGGAAAGGAGGGAGAGGAAGAGGAGGAGAGAAGAGGAGAGGAGGGATAGGAAGAGGAGGAAGAGGAGGAGAGGAGGCAGACGATAGGAAGAGGATGAACAGAGGAGGAAGGGACAGCATAGGGATAAGAGGACAGATGGAGGAGGCAGCGAGGATAAGGAGGGGGGGAGGGGGGTAGAGGAAGTAGAGATGTATGAAGAGAATGTAGGAGGAAAAGGAACCGAGTGATGGCTAGAGAGGAAGAGGAGAAACTGAAAAGGTGGAGGAAGGAAGAGACTAGGACAGGTGGAAAGGAAGTAGGGAGGATAAGGGAGGTGGAGTGGTTAAAGGAAGGAAGGAAGGAAGGAAGGAAGGAAGGAAGGAGGAGGAGGAGGAGGAGGAGGAGGAGGAGGAGGAGGAAGCCGTGCAGAGAGGAGTTGGGGTTAGGACTGGAGAGAATACGGGGAAGAGAGCAATGTACACGGAAGATGCGGAAGAAGGAAGGGTTGGAGTGGAAGAATGGGAAGAAGAGAATGAGTGGAGGAGGAGTGGGGAGGGGAGAGGAAGTGGAAGAACGGAGTAGAAGGAGAAATTATATGGCAAATGGAGAGGAGGTAAAGACAGAAGAGGTGGAATATATATATATATATATATATATATATGAGGGGTGATGAGCGAGTATGATGAGGGATGAGGAAGTGGAGTAGGAGAGGCAGGGAGAACATGAAGTGGATGAACAGAAGAGGTGGAGGAATGAGAGATGAGGTAGACTGACAGATATAGAAGAGAGAGGGAAGATAAAAGAGGTGTAGTAGATAAAGGTAGAAGAGGGGAGAGGTGGAGAGGAAGCAGAGGAAGACATGAGGAGAGGTATAGGATAAGAAGGGGTACAGAACACACACGAGGAGCAGGAGGTGAAGGAGGGGGTAGAGGACTCGAACAGAAGGTGAAGGAAGGGAGAGGAGGCAAGAAAGACAGGTGGAAAGGAAGTAACAGGTAGGTGAAAAGTTAGACGGAGGGGAAGGGGTGCAATGGCAAGAGTGGAGGAGAAGAGAGGTACTGCTAGAGGAGGTGGTGTGGTTAGGCGATACGGGAGAGTGATGAAAAGTAGGAATAACTGACATGAGAGGGGATGAGGAAAGGAAACATTGTGCAAGAACTGATTAGACGGAGGAAGAAAAAGGGGTTAGAAAATACATGGAGGTGAAGTGATAAGGATAGAAGAGGATGAACAGATAGAGGGAGGGAAGAGGTAAAGAGGAAGTAGGGAGATAGAGTGGGGGACGGTTGATGAGGAGAGGGGGAGGAAGTGTGAGATCAGAGGAGGAGTGGAAGAGGAAGGGGACGGGTGTGGGAGGGTGGTGGATGATGAGTCAGTCCACCTGTGAGAGGATGGGAAGAAGGATGTGGAGTCAGGCAAAAAATGACAGGAAGGATATAACACAGAAAGAATAGCAACAAAAAGAGATTCGTGTAGTCACTAGAGTGCGGTGACGCTTTTTCCTTAATTATGATATCACCAGACGATTATTCTCCATTAAATTATTTCGTTCGATGACTTTCCTTCATAACTCTGAAATTGTTACCATTACAAGATTTTACTCACATAAGGAGAAACCTCTCGTACTGAAGGCATGTGTAAAAAAAAAAATTGAAGGAATGTAGTAAAAAAAAAAGTGGATGAGGAACTATGGAAAAACAAATAATGGAAGCGAATGATCGAGACGAGGGAGGAAGAAAGGAGGGGGGATGAATTACACGAGGAAAAAGAAATGATGGAGTTGGATGAAGGAAAACGGAAGTGTGAAGGGGCTGAATGTGTGAGAGAGATATAAGAGAGATGCTAAGGATGGAGTGAAGAAAACATATGCGAGGGGGAAACAGAGGGGAGAAGCAAAGCACGGGGGAATAGAAAAACTGAATGAGTGAGTATGGTAATGAGGGAGGTAAGGAAGAAGAAAGAAGAGGTGAGTGCAGAAGCAAAAGAAAACGTATTGAGTGAGCAAAGTAAGAGAGCAAGTTATGGAAGTTAGGGAATGCAGGGAGATGGGAGGAAATGAAGCAAGGAGGAGGCTGGAAAAGGAGCGAAGGAAGAAAGAATAAAGGAAGTGAGTGAAAGACAATAGGGTGGGGAAGGAGGAAGCCAGGAAGGGAAAGGAGTGCTGCAGGGAAGTGGGGGACAAGAATGAGAAAAGTAGAATGATCAAGGGAATAAAGATGCTGAGTCAGTGAACAGGCAAGGGAGTGAAGGAGAAATGAGATAGGGCGAGGAAAGTGGAAACAATGCGAAGGAATAAAGAAGAAAGGAGGTGGGTGAGTGAGTAAGGTAGCGAGTGAAGGAGTGCGTGAGGGGGCTGTGGGCGGGGGTGAGGGTGGGGGGTATAATAGCTTCCGGCGGAAACCTGGAGCTGGGGGCAGTAATTTCGTTATGATGCTGGAACTGGCGGTGGTGGGCGGGCGTCTTTGTTGTCGCTGCTCCAGTCAATGCCACCAGAGGGACGCATTCCTCCTTATTATCTCAAACAACACTGCAAGTACCTACCGGCAATTTTCGCTGTTACCTTAGGCTACTGGGGTTAGAATGCTTAGTTGTACTTCGTCAGCCTGATAGTCCTTTCGTCTTTTTTTTTTTTTTTTTCATTTTCCTTATTTCTACCAAGCTACCGCCACACGACTTTATTCAACTTAGCAGATACTTGTCTAATTGAAGGTTTTATGAGCAGCTGCTGAATTACGAGCAAAAACAGGCTTCAGCAAGTTCTAGGAGAACATTAATTACCACATCTGTAATATAAGCACATACAGTAGCTGGCTATTTGTTTCAAAGTTACCCTTCACTACGATGACCGACGCTGACAAGGAGTCTAAACGAGGTGGCGCTGAGCATCCAGAGTGGAGCTGCTGCGCCGTCCACCCAGGACCCAAACCTTCTAATATTTCCCTGCACCTCGTCATGGGAAGGTCCCTCGTCCGATCCTAGCGAGGCGCTGGCGACCACAAGGGGGAGCTGACTCCCAACACGGTGCAATTACTGTACTGTATCTGTAGGATCCACAGAAGCTGCTGCTCACCTGTGGTCGATGTCATCCAATGTAAAGGTTAAAAGGCACCATCCGTAAAAGCGAGAATAGCACAGGACCTGGTAATGATTATCTCTGTACCTGAGCCTGTGTTCAGAGGGTCAGGGTCTACAGAACACATTGCGAGGTGGGCTAATAAGCGTAAACTGGCATCACTGCCAGCGTACAGGCCACTTACCTTATAAGAATTTCAAGGCCATAATCTTATCCCTCTTGTTGCTGTGGACACTCTTGGGTAATGTTTGGGTCTAATGTTTACTTAGTTTTCTATTAGGTTCAATTTACACTTAGGACATTGCCATCGCTTTTCGCCGTACCGTAATACAGTAAGCAGCATCTGTGGGCAACGAAATACATCAAGCTTCTCTCAGCTTTAAAATATTAGCCAACAGAAGAGAGAAAATTGGAATGGGTGACACAGGCGTACCGTATAGTACTTGTGACCCAGACTGTACCATCAGATTATTTTATGGCGGTTAATATAAAGCATCTTGGTTCATCGGCAAAAATCCTAGCAAAGATTAGAACCATAGTGATTAATCCTTTAACTATTAACAAACTTAGGAACTGCATTTCAGTTGACATCAGAGAATCTTGTTCACCTCAAAGAAATCCTCGTGACCAAAATGTTGAATCGAGAAGGGTTGTGATTGTAAACAATCCCCATTTCCTACCAGTCATTTTTGGAACAACAGCGAGAATTAGATGCTGTTAGCCTGCATGTCACGTTACAGAGTGCACTAATCAGCAAGGTAAAGAAGGCAAATACACTTTACGGAGTTTCGCAAATTACTGGTATAGGTACCTTACTGTCAGAAATTAGAGGTTTGGTTACGTCTTCATTATCTTCTGTAACCCCTTCAAGAGAAATCAGGGGCTTGCTAACATCTTCACAATCTACTGTAATTCCTCCAAGACGACAACGCCTTTATATTTCATTCTAGCTCCCGTGAGACGATTTAATTTCTTCATCCCTGTGACGTATTATTCACTTTAATCAGGCAACCACCAGACGTTTTCATTCAACAATTATACCGGTACTCATCTCTAGTAATGAAGGAACCGCTTAGGGCTATGATCTAGATTTCTTGCTATCTCTCTCTCTCCATCTCTCTCTCTCACGTTCAGGAAGAAGCATTGCTACTGAAGGATTAAAAAACACGGTCGAGTCTTTGTTTTCATTCAGTGAGGTTGGATTATAAGCTTAACCCTGAGACTGCCAGTGCTCTTAAATAAAATGGCTTATTGTTGTCAACCATCATTAAATCCTAAAATGAGGATAATACCACTAAAAAGAGTTAAATGCACTCTTACAGAAGGCAACACGGAAACGTCGTAGGCAAACAGGTGAGCTGGCAGGCAGGTAAGTAATTAAGGAAGTATGTATGTATGCTTGTACTCGTATGTAGGCAGGTAGGTAGACAGGTAGGCAGCCAGGTTAGGATACTGGGTTTGCAACACCACTGTAAAGGTAAAAGATTTCCATGCCTATAAAAAAAACATCTTTACCGATCCCAATTTTCATTTACAGCAGTTCTGAGGGTCGGTTAACTTAAAAACAGAACTTCGAGACACTAGAGGAGAATTAATACACTCTTTACACCTGTCTCATTTTTTAATCTACATACTTAGAGGAACTTAAACACTCACCAAAGATTGCTTAAATAAAACTGTTGCTCTCACTTCACTTATTGGGGGAGGGGGGGAAAGGAGAAGAGGAGATTACTAGCTTAAGCCCGCCTGCTGGGTTTAAAAGACAGTTATTATACGCTGTTAACACTTGCCTACCTTGCCTGAACTACACAGCAGCTACGGAACTAAACACACACCAACGGCAGCGTACAACACCTCCCAACATCTAATAACGACATCGAATTACTGTGTATTGGTGAACCTAAATAATCCAACCCACTGGACTCTTAACTCCTTCAATCAGGAGATCTATTTTTCGCTTTATTCTTGCTTTCTCCTTACAAGCGTATTCAGTATTAGAAACTCATCCAATATAGGGAGTTAGGTGTACATATATCCTTCGCTACGGTACCTTTTTTTCGTGTACGGCAGATCTTGTCAGAATAAAATCGTCTGGAGGTAGCAAAAATGACAACAAACGTATATTTATCGTACTGAAGGGGTTAATGGGCATAAGGAAGGTTCTCATTATTTTTTGTTTACTTTATTTTGAAACACTGTGGAAGTAAGAACCGAATCTTACGTCATCATCAACACCATCACAGCTTGTCTAATCACCGTATTTCCGTTCCAGATTCACGCGCTGCACATGAAATTGTAGAAGCCAGAAATCAGAAAAGGGAAATGGTTGAGTTCCTGTATAAGAAGCCAACAACAGAACACCCACTGCAATTGACCACACTTTCATTCCCCCACCAATCATGCCTCCGTAATTCTAGACTTCATCCCGCCGGAAAACCAGAACTTGCCAGCCACCCCAACAGGATTTCGTAACGGCCCTCCCTGCTGGATGATTAGGCTACACCACAAGAATACGAGCACTGACACGTACTTAACAGTTTGCTTCGGAAAAGCTTCAGATTGGATTAACTTTAGGACACGAGGCTTATTATTTCAGAAACTCGGCAATATGATCTTTATCTTGCATTTTAATGGTAACGAGTTAAACCTGGATTGGGAGTATACCGTGATTCCTCTGTTGTTATAGAGGCAATTATGTACCGTGGCTACCCAACTTAGTACTAAAAAAAAAAGATCCTTCTGTTCAACTACGGGAAATCTTGTTACCCGACTGGTTAAGGTGTATCTCAGTTCAGGCTTTCGTTCCTACACCACAGACACATCTAACCTACGTACTGGTGATTTGAGCTATTAAAAAAAATATATAGGCTATATATTCAACTAAACACTCTGTAGTACCTAATGGTTTCAGCAATGATTATTAATCATTATTTTTCGCTAACGTTCTAAACCTATTAAAAAAAAAAAAGCCACCCAGATTAATATAACAATACACTTTGTTAAAAGCTGACGCTATTCAGAACACAGTGGTACTAACTTAAGCATTCATGCATACAAGTACAGAATAATTAGTATAAAAAGGGATTACAAGCCGGTACTGTACATCGGTTTATATGTACGAGTAGCTAAAAAAAAAAAAAAAAAAAAAAAAAGGAAGTAAATACTGTACTGAAACGTAGTGAATTGGAGTAAACCCAAAACCAGCGGCTGTTATCAATGGCTGGTCCTAACTTCACCGACCTTGATATGGAGAAAGGCCTACTTGACAATATTTCTTCCATTATCTTCCAAGGACAGGTTGCATCCCACAGCTGCATGAAATCGTAGGGCGGCTGTCAGGTCCAAGGGCCCAGCCGCTTTAACTTATTGACATATACCGGTAAATACATACACTACTAAGTAATGTATTAAGTCCTGCGCAACCATAAATAAGTTTCCATAAGAATTTCACAATCTTGGTGTGAAATCCCCCCCCCCTCTCTCTCTCACACACACACACACACACACACACACACACACACACACACACACACACACACACACACACACACACACACACCTGAAGCTTACGGGTTAAATCAGGTGCGAGTTAAAGCCCTTAAAGACAGCAATAAGGCGAGGCGGACAGCCTCAGTCAGGGTCACCAGTAGGCCAGGTAATTGAAACCGAGTGCCGGGATACTCAAACTTACACTCCAAGTCAATACAGGTGATATCAGCTGGACCCCTGAGCGAAAACAAAAGGGAACAGGGATGCAACTGGGGGAGCGTTTTTTTTTTTTTTTGTCATTTTGTTTTTTGATCATTCGTATATTTATTTTCCTGCTAATTTTTCTGCATCAGACTTCAGTTTTTTCTTTTGTAATGTCCAGAGTTTCAATAAATCAGCGGAATTACCAGTGGATGTTACTCTTCTTTGCGACTGAAATATTAATTACTATCAAAAATTTCCACAAAAAGTTCAGACCTTGAACCGTCATGCGTGGTACATTTGTTTTTTAGGACGGGGAGGGGGGGAGATAAATATGAACATGTCCTTGAGAAGGCGACCAGAACCACTTCTTGTACTTCCTTCCTGTCCCTTTCCTTCCTTCCTTCCTCCCTTTCCCCTTCCCTCCTTGTTTGTTTTTCTGTTATTCCAGCACACTCCTTTACTTCTCTTCCTCCTTGTCTTCCTATTTTTTTCTTTCTTCCTTTCCATTTTCTACTATCCCTCCTTCCTTACATCTCCTCTTATCATCCATTTTTTGTCTCTCCCATTCCTTACTCTCTGTTGTTCTTTTACTACCATTTATTTTCTCAGATTCCTGCCATTCAGCTACCTCTTTCTTTCTCTCCCCCCTACACACAGACATTCTACCCTTTCTTCTTTCTGTTTCTCCTCCTCCTCGTCTTCGTCGTCCCCCCCCTCCCCCCTCTTCTTCTTTCTCCTCCTCCTCCTCTTCTTCTTATTCCTCCTTCTCCTCTTCCTCCTCCTCCCCTTCCTCTTAGTGTGTGTAGCCATACGTAACGTGCAGGCAATTATAAGCTCACTCACTAAAGCTCGCAGCCAAGTCTATACCACTGCCACATAGACGCTTCCTGCAGCCCTTCTTACTGAGAGTACCACAGTGTCCTTGCCCCACGACGCTCTCACAATTCAATCACTTTATCCTTGGCTCATGAGCAACATCCCCACAAATTTTTCCATCATGATCTTCCCATTGCCTTTTTTGTAATCCGATGTCGAGAGAGAGAGAGAGAGAGAGAGGCTCGTACCAATACCTTTTTCCAGAGGGGTGTGGTGATGAGTTTGAATGGTGTTTTTCGTCACTGAACTTTTTTTATTACTTTTCGTGCAGTTCGTTGGCAGGAGAGGCCATTTCAAACTAAGCCTGCCTATGTTACCTACTAATACAAGTGTTCGAATTTCACTCAGCTGAATACGGGCGTCAGGTGTCAGCCAATTAAATGCCCCACCTCAAAAATCATAACAATAATAAATAATAGTAATAATAATAATAATAATAATAATAATAACCATGATGATGATGATCATCATCATCATGATCATCATCATCAAAAATAATAGTAAAGGATAATTCTAGGAAGAGAGGTTATGGATGTGGGAGGGAGGGAAACGAGCCCATAACTTTACTATGAGAACTCCCGCCTCCCATGACTAATTTGTCACGTCCGCTCTGCTACAGACAAGAAGGTAAACACAAGGCTAAAACTATCACGTATACATCAAAAACTTAACAAAAACTTGATACCAGCCACACGCAACTCAATATTCTGAATCATACACGACGAAACTAAACTCTCCCTTAAACACGAAATACAACGAAAATTATCAACTATACACAAACCCACCCACAGACTTACGGTAACTCAGTTATGCACCAAACCCAAGAACTCGCCATTATATATATATATATATATATATATATATATATATATATATATATATATATATATATATATATATATATATACAGAATCTAAAGCATTCTCATTTACACACCAAACTCAACAAATTCTCAACATGGCCTCTAGGATGCACCAAACCCAACAAACCCTTAAACACAAAGCCCAAGAAGTTCATATAATACACAAAACCCACTGGAAACTCAATCACGAAGCCCACCAGAAACTCAATTACCTATTCAGAAAATTCAAAAATTCTTAATTACCAAAATCAATAACCCTCAGTTCTACACTAAACCGTCAACAAACCCCAACAAATCTCAGTAAAGCAGACAAAAGTCCAACACTACTTCATTTATACCTGTATATATATATATATATATATATATATATATATATATATATATATATATATATATATATATATATATATATAAAATCTAACAAAACTTCCCAAATACATTTACAGTATATATATATATATATATATATATATATATATATATATATATATATATATATATATAAAATCTAACAAAGTTTCCCATATACATGTATACACACGAAGCCCAACAATAATGCACATTTACGCATGAAGACCAACAAACACTGAAGCACACACGAACCCCAACGAAAATTCTGACCTACCGGTACACCCAACAACGCACCCAACTAACGGTACAAAACCGAGCGCCCTTGGACGGGAAACTCAAAAATGTACATCCAGTTGACATGGGCACTCTCACGCACGGGACAAAACCTTTCCCACTTCCGGACGCAGCAGTCAAACATCGAGCGATGACGGATCCTGAATTTAGCTCAATGTTATTTTCATTTTTTCTTGGATGGAACAATCTTGCGGGCTTCTGACCATTGGTGCCTTCTTCTATGCATTAAGAAAAAAAAAAAAGGCTCCAAAGGCTCCCTTGTACAGTCAGGGAATTAAATATCTTCCTACTTATTGCTAAATGTATCACAGAAAAGTATAAGTATACAAGCTGGGCATTATTTCAATTAAGACTGCTGATGCTTCGTTACTTGTTAATAATCATCACACAAAACTAGGAATATTGTTCATTCCCTGACTGTTCCACTTTTTATTATTTACTGTTCCACTTTTTATTATTTTCTAAGTTCGCTTTAATATTTCTTTATGATGAATTAAAAAAAAAAAATTATTAACGTACCGTACTTTCCTATGCATATCTACTTTCAAAATATCGATTGCTGAACTGAGTGGGGGGCCCATTCTCATAGGTTCCAAAGGCTCCCTTGTACCACTTCCTCTGCTATTTTGTTCTGCACAATTCATCTTAATGTTCTCTTGTACGATATTAATGTCTTTATATTATCAGCACAGCTTACATGAATGACACAAGAGAACATTAATGTACACTAACAGCTAAAAGTTCCTCCCAGCTCATATCATGGTAAAAGTATCAAGGTTCAGAACTTAATCTTTGGCTGCTCCCTCCCTATCAGACAAAGAAGCCGCGTTTATTAAGTTCACACAGGGGTCGGAATCGACGCTTATAGATGGGAACAAGTGACCTACAGAGAGGAGCTTTTGACAGTGAATGTAGCTACCTGAAGCAGAACTAAACAGATAATGGGATAAAGAGCCTAACAAACTAACAAGCAAAATTGGTAGCTACTGGAAGAGAATTTACTGATAACCGTCCATTGGCAGCGAGAAATAAATAAATAAATAAATAAATAAAAAAAAATAAAAAACTAAATCCTGCACCCTTTTGGCCTGCCAGTCCAACACGATCATGGAGGGATAATCGGCGGAGAGGATCAAACAGTGAGGTTTTTGCTCATGAGTGTACTAAATGCAGAAATTAACTGGTAAAAAGGAAATGATATACGGAGCCAGCCACACCCACAAGCAAACGACCCCAAAGAGAAGTAAGGAAGCCCATTCAGTGCCAAAGTACCGACAGAATCACTTTTTTTTTTTCGTCTGCAATTCTAACACACTAATGGAAAGAAAGAGAACCTAGCTTAGGAAGGGTCAGACAAACGAACCGACAGAATCACTGCCTTTTTTTCGTTTGCAATTCCAACACCCTAATGGAAAGAAAGAAAATCTAGCTAAGGAAGGGTCAGACAAATTTCCTAATGAACCCAGGCAATGAAAGAAAACTGAATTTTCTGAAACATGTGGTAGTGTGTAGGTAGTAAGGTATGTGGAAATCACGGCACGGTAACATGAGGTATTACTGAATATTACAACCTACCCAATAATGTGTACGTGCCGTAAGTGAAAATATATTAAATACAACTGAGAACGAACCTCTCTGATATTTTGGTGCGCACCTTAAAGTACCGTACCATCCGGCTACAATACATAATTATCAAATGTTTAAACGTTTATCAGTCTTAACCGTCATCCCGCAAAACTCTACGCCTAATAAAAGCTTTACAGACAGTTGACTAGCTATACTATTTTCACTTTAAGGGTCTAAAACTGCCATATTCAACCTTCAATGCTGAGCTATAACAAAAGAATAACACAAGCATATGATGTCAGTCACACGGAATTGCAATGGAAAGGATCCAGAGCCATAGCATTGTCTTTTTTTCTACGTGACATAACCTATAAAGGTACAATAATCTGAGGCAAGCTAAGGGGAAAAGAGAATAATACTGTGTGGTGTTAAGCAGCAGCTAGGTGCTGCTGGTGTGTGTTGCGGTGAAGACTCTTGCAAATCAAATTAGGAAGAGGCTTTCCAAACCAAACCAATAAATGCCGACATCTATCGCCTAAACTTCACTTAGACGAAAGTTCACCGAGGTGGTTATTGTTTGAAATCCTGGAAGCTTTCCGGAGCACAGATCTATAAAACATCCGCTCGAAACACTCATATTTTCACCACTCAGTTTGTTACCTTCATAAAGTGCTCCAAGTTCTCACAGAAAAAGTCGTGAACGTTAATACCAGCAAAATAACACTTTATTATACGCAATTCACTGCACGTTAATAAAGAGCAAGAAATGTTATCCCTCACAAAACTGCATATGTTTATAAAGTGCAAGAACATTTATATACCATGTCTACAGATCGTCAGAATACCAGAATACAGATCGTCAAAATACCAGAATAATCATCAGACCAAGTACAACCACATTATCAGTAATTAAAGCAAAATTACTGTACCACACGCAAAGTCTTACCCACCCATAAAAGTTAACTGGAAGAATAGTAAGTCAATGCACGCTACATCCTTTGCATCAGCAGTGGCCTTTGCATTTATGGCACCGTAGCAACGTACCATAATCTTATTCTGTTCTTAAGCACTCAATTTTCTCGGACAACCATAACCTTATACCACTCTTAACCACTCAATCTTCTCAGCCAGACTTCTTGTACCCAATCAGTAATGTATTCCTCCCACACTCGTACTCTGTCCTCTTAAACTCGTTCCTCCTCCCACGCCCGACATATTACGAGTGCACCACATAATTGTTCCTCGAGGTTGGAACGCAAAAAAAAAGTGACATAAACGCACTTTCACTTTTCCTTATCCGGGCCTCACTCAGCAGCTGTTAGGCTAAACCTCGCGTCCCGCTTCCCACCACCTTAACCACACCCAACCACGATCACCACCACCGCTGTCACTACCGCATTAATCATGACTACAATGCCACACCAACTCACTCACACACAAAATAATATATCTAGATGCCATGACATACATTGTCACTTCCACCATCAATAGGCTACCACACACAAATGCTTCTTTCATCATCATCATTATCATTGGTTAGTCAGTCAGTCAGTCACCTACAGCAGCATGCAAACATTACCCTCCTTAGTACCATACAGTAACATCCTATCACCATCACAATCAGCATCCACACCATTACCGTACATCATTATTATTTCAACCATCACAACACAGCCAACGCCACTGGCACTACCGTGTTCAGGAACCACCACCACCATTTTTACCACCAATCAATCACTGCATCACATCTGTTACTGTCATTACTACCACCACTACTGCATTCAAAAACATTACTCCATCATCACTATGCGGTACCCAACTCGTCTACCACCAGTACCACCACCCCAGTAGGCCTAGCCGTCTGTTATCACCAAGTTCTCTGACTACCGCCGTCACTATTATCACCACACCCTGCCAATATCGCAGTCACTCCCACAATCAGGAACATTATTCATTGCTACACTGCTGCACCCACTCACTTCCATCATCATCACCGCATTCTCTTAACACCACTACATCCTACCCTCATCACAACCCATCACTAAACCATCATTAATATAATCATACTCCGTCAACACCATTGTCACTAGCACATTTAGTCCCTTAATCAGACACTTACATCTTCACTACCACACCCCTACCAACACTGTTAGCACTACTACCACCACCATCACCACCACCACCGTTAAGTTACTTCTGTTTACCACTCCACCCAGTCAATACCATTGCTACACCCTACCACTACCGCAATCACCGTCACATTCACGGCCAGGCACATATATCACCACTACCAACACACAGCCACTTCCATCTCCACTACAATAACTTCCTACCAGGACCACCAGTCTACCATTACTACCACGACCACCACTCCTACCATCATTCTTTACCACCATCATCATTACCACACGGCCGTTACCGCCAGTCTCACCATCAAGACAACTACTGCCACCATCATCATCTCCTCTATAGTCCTTATTGTTGCTATCACTCCTATATCGGGACATGACCATCATCACAAACAAAACTAGTCAGTACCATTACACCACCTCATCACCAATGGACACAGCACAAAGTTCCTACTCTTCCCATCACCACAACCCACCTACCATTCCTCTCCCCACACATCCTACCACCACCACTACAACAGCAAAAAAGCATCATCACCACAACCACCATCATACACCCACTACCACTATACCACATTCAGCCACCACCACTACCGCTCCTACCACACCTAATTATGATCACCATCACACATTCTCCACCACTCCCACTGAAACCGTTTTAACCACCTAACAAAACCCAAATACACTACCATGATCCTGCACAGCAGAGGGGAACCCTAGCAAGAACACCACAGAGCACCAGCCATCAACGCTCAGGTCCCGCAGAGCACAAGTGACCGCAACCATATCAACAAAAACACCGACCGAAGATGACTCACGCACGCATACTGACACACATAAATGCCTCAGGTGAAAGTCTGCTGGAGGTTGGCTTGGCGGGCGACCTATTGAACACAAACACTCTTGCGAGGAAGGGCGGAAGATAACACTATACCAATTAGGCTATACAATGCATTATACGAAACCGGTATCCAGTACACAAAACTGATTCGCATGTGCAAATCAATACTAGTATTAATAATAATAATAATAATAATTATTATTATTATTATTATTATTATTATAATTATTATTATTATTATTATAAATACTGAGTATTCAAACTATACCCTTCCTGAAAGCCGATGCAGTATGAATATTAAGAGATGTACGGTACTGTAGCCACCAATATTTTCCAAAACTACAGAATGATGTGTGAGGGACGAGGGGGATTTGGTGCGTCTAAGCATGTAAAGTCAATAACAGGCTCGCCTGCGTGTCGCATACGGCTATGTTTAGTAGGCTATCGTTTTTGTCCCTTGTCGGGGAGGTGGTATTACCAAATGGTCACATCAACAGGGTCTGCGCATGTCTGGCCTCGACCCTTTCACCACCATGATGTAAATGCACACCGGTAATTTCTTCTGGTTAACTTCAGACGATATTATTCATTGTAACAATGACCTCGTGTTGAATGTATTAATGGAACTTTTAATAAACCCCTCCAGTTCGATGAGTTTATTCTCCGGTATATAAAACCGTCTTGAATATACTGAACACTACATCTGGTCGAAAGGGTTCATCGATTCAGACGTCTTTTTCTTTCACTCTCTTATAATTACGACTTGTATCCGGTCGCTCTTAGTATGACAATGAGCAGTTTCTATGCTGGAATGAGAATGGCGGTGATCAACTTTCAGTCTGCGATGATGGTGTGGTAGTGTACGGTATGTGGTTGGAGTTGTTCTGGTGATGGTATTGCACTATGCCGTATCAGGAATTGTGAAGGTGATGTCCTATAGTGTACCGTACCGTACTGAAAGTGATAGTTGTAGTGGTGGTGGTTTTGGTAGTAGGCTATAAGTGGTGATGATGAGGTTGGTGTGCAGTGGTGACGGTAGTGTACGGAAAGCTATGTGTGTCGTTTGGTTTGTGGTGGTGATGTTTCGGGTGTGTGTGTGCATGCAGTGGTAGTATGCTATGTGGCAGATGTACCATAGAGATGATGATGTTCGCGTGTGGCATTATTAGTGTGTGTGGCGGTGAAAGCTCTGTGCTGCTGGCTATGTGGTAGGAACAGTGATAATGGTGATAATTATGCAACTGAGGTTGGCTACTTACATGTGCTGCATAACATCATAGAGGAAGACCCCGTCCGCCAGCGCCCCGTAGGTCAGTCCGCCGCCCCCGTCACTCTCAAAGGTTCGTACCTGCAACACCAACACGCACATCAACATTTTGCAATGCAACACACACACCATTACACCTCTACACCACCACACACTACACACCGTACAGTAGCACACACCATTACACCACCACATAATACAAACAACACACCGTATTGCAACTCACGCCTTTACCCCTCTACAACACACACACACACACACACACACACACACACACACACACAAAATATATATATATATATATATATATATATATATATATATATATATATATACACGAAGGGCATCCGGTCATAAAATGCTACACGCTCCAGTCCAAAGTCCTCTACCCAGGGGCAACGCCTTACCCCTTCGGGGATACCTGGCGTAAAACCAAATTATTATTATTATTTTTTTTACTGCAATACACATCATTACATCTCTACACCACCACACACACACATCAACACACCGTAATGCAACTTACTTGTAAATATCATCACCTACGCCCGTTTCCAAAACAACAGAATGGAAACTTCATTCATGAAGCTTGCAGCTGCGGTCGCTATAGCCAGAGCTAACCTGTTAAGGTAGGATAGCCTAAAGCTTATCAGCGTCGGTGTAATAGCCTACCTGGTACCGTACTCACTTGACGCATAGGCTCATCTACTGGTGTATGTCTTTCCACCTATACTAACAAGAAAAAATAACAGACTCACAGGAGGAGCCGTAGATGTGGAGTGACGCCTACTGTGAGCCTTTTAAGCAAGGCGATAATGGTTGCAGTGCACGCCTCAACCCAGCAACACTTTGATCATATTCTTTGTGGTACCCAGCCCTGGCAACCCAGTGAACGACGAGAATTGTGATGTGGCTGAGACTTACTCTATGAGTTTAAATGATGCTCTTTGGTTTCATTTTAGATACATATCTACAGCTAAAAAAAAAAAAAAAAAAAAAAAAAAAAAAAAAAAGCACCAGTAGCGATCAAATAATTCAAAACATCATGGCCACAGCAGGAATAACACATAAATAAGGTACTGAATTTTGCAATGGTGACAACCCCGATATGCGGTGTCCACTAATCTGGGGGGGATCTGTAACAGGAGAGGAGGAAGGAAGAGTGGTATTCTCGCTGGCTTGAGAAAGTTTGTCGCACTTCCTCCGTTGCAATTTAGTTTGAGTAGTTCAACTTAATATCACCTTATACTACTGATGAAAATTATGTCGAAGCTATAAAAAAAAATAAAATAAAGATAAAAAGAAAAAGAATCAAAGAAAGAAAGAAATCTGAGTCACAAAGGAATATTAAAGAATTCGGCACATATAAATCATACGAGAAAAATGTTACAGTCTCCTCTGCAAATGAGAAATGGAAAATGTTCCCCCGAGCTAGACCTTATCAAATCATATAGCCCTGCTAGGTGACAGGAGGGCGCTACCCCTCCCGGCATGGCAGCTACCGGGCGTGTCTCGACCTCACGACCCCCCGGTTCCGAGTCCGACGCTCTACCACTGAGTCACCCTGCCCCCTGCAAGTGAGAAATGACCCAAAGACTGTCAGGTGAGACGGCCTCTAGCGTGACAACATTGTTAATTAAACCGCAACACTGGGGTCAACGTCTTCCACAACCCTTCCTCTCGAGTCTCAAGGTTCAGTGACTGAATAAGAAACACAGGATCTACATAACGCGGAATTCCTGAACGCTTCTGTACACTTGCGAAAATGGTATGTGTGTGTGTGTGTGTGTGTGTGTGTGTGTGTGTGTGTGTGTGTGTGTGTGTGTGTGTGTGTGTGTGTGTGTGTGTGTGTGTGTGTGTGTGTGTGTATACATATATACATAAATATATATATGTATCGTATACTAATAAGACACTTTCAACTATCCTAAAACTGGGAGAAAGGGATGAGGCTTGGTTTTAACGTGACCAGGTATACAGTCCAGGTAGTAACGTAACAGAACGGCACACGACAGGAGAGGAAATCCATCTCTCCATAGGCGGCTTAGGGGATGGCAAGACGTCTCCACACTGGCAGATAGGCTATTCTTGCGGCCTAGAAGTTTAATATCCTCTAAAGTTTAATATCCTCAGCAATTCACGTGGTCTAGCCTCCCGTTGCATCTCCTCTTTACTAGTTTATATCTGGATATTGCATGATGACATCATGTGTCATTCATGCATTCTGTATCGAAATCTGTGCAGTTACAGGCTAGCTAAATAATATGAGACCACCAAAGTGTGGTTAGCAGAACAGATCACAATGGATAAAGTGTTTGTGTCCTCCTAAGCCAAAGATTATGCTACGGGCCATTCCCACACCCCTTAACTTTCGCCCTCGCAGGATATGACCGACGCTGATACGACGTACGGTACATCTTTCTGAAAAAAAAAGGTGGGGGGGAATATCAGAGTAACCTTTGACACGAGACGTATGGTACGGTGCCAAGCTTAGTTTGATATAAGGTACTGGCAGCAATTTATCATCTCTCACGACATCTAATGACAAGACAGCAGTACCTGTACTTATCAACTTAGACATAATATGCCGGTATTTAACTCTTTTCAGGCACTATTTATAACATAAGAGTTAACATGACAAAACATCTACCAAATGACGTGACGTATTTACAGCATCTACACTACCAGATAAACCTCCGGCCACAACACCATCACCACTAAGAAATCTCATCACAGATATTGGTTCGTGAACACCTCAGTGGGAAAAATAAAAGCCCAGTTAAATGATACCGTGAGAACCGAAAATTTTTGCAAACAATTATAGCTGTTTCCCGTGTCATTAGCCTAGTAGGTTTTATCTCAATACTGCCATGACCTTGAAGCTGGTCTGTCGTTGTGTGTGTGTGTGTGTGTGTGTGTGTGTGTGTGTGTGTGTGTGTGTGTGTGTGTGTGTGTGTGTGTGTGTGTGTAATTATCCCATTCTCGTACCGGCGGTTACCTTATGTCAAAACGGAGGATAAAATTTCATTCGATATAGGCTATATCAGTACTGCTGACATTAAGCCATTCAGTATGATGACATTTTAAAACATCTTATAGCCTATATTTGTTACCACCAGATGATCTTTACCATCTTACAAGAAACCTACCATAATGACAGGATAAAAAGTATGTTCAAAGTTTTTCACTGGATGATTTTTACTTTATTCTTACCACTACCACCAGACAGCTTTATTCATGGATATCTCTCGTAAAAAGTTTGTCAAGAAAACGCATACGGTAGCTACCGGTGCCAACAGGCTACAGTTTAGGTGTGGCGGTGAACTCGAGTGGACACTCCTTCCGACATTAACCCTGCGATGGACGTCAAGGTCTAACGAATCCATGATGTAGCTGTGTACGGTAAGTGGCAAGTGTGGCTAAGCGGGAAATTATTGCTGTCGTGGGAGGCTGGTCGCACCGCCTTGACATCACACTCTTGCACTTCCCACACCTTTCACGCTCACACCCATCGTATCCATACCATAAAACTCTACAACTAGCTACTCTGCGCACTGACCTATATAACTGAAGCATATTACAATGCTCTTCCAGTGAGTACCTACAACAAATAGTGTAAGATACCATGTCTTATAATGAAATACCGGTAATATCGACGCCTGCTCAGAGCATGTAACCTCAAGATCCTTATTTGGCCTAGTTTTTTTTTTTTTTTTTTTTTTTTTTTTGTGACCGACTCTAGACATAAGCTTCACAGCCTGCTTTCAAGGCCCAGTAGTCCTCCTACGTGCCGCACACCTCTACATGTCACCACTTCGGCGCTAACACCCACCGTCCATACTGAATACATGCTAGGACTGTCTCATACAGGACTGGTGTATTGGTATTAGCGGGGGTATTTTTACATGTCGGCAGGTCTTCTGCTAGATCAGTAAAGTCTGCTTTTATGACATTCAAATCCTTAAACTGTTCCCTGCCCCAGCGGGGATTTTAACCTGGGTCCGATAGGATTGCAGGCCACCTCTCTACCTATTGAGCCACCGCCTCCTATACGGACATGCTACGGTTACGTTACTTTCTCGCGTCTAAGACGCCATTGTTCCCTCCTGATGTTTAGCTGTCACGCAACTCAATTGAACAGTGTACCGTAACAGTAGTTTTGCTGTGCTCCACACGCCTAGAAAACCAACAACAAAGTTTCGGTATCTTAATGCCCATATACAGTATAGCACAAAGGATTTATATAGCCTAGGTACCACATACAGATTGTATACGGTAAGTTTTATATCTAGGTCAAAAGATAATATAAATCATAATTAATCAATCACTAATTTCTATCAATACCAATATAGAAATGATTATACAATCTATAAATTCTATACCATTAAACTATCGTACTAAAAAATCGTAACTTTTAGTAGCATTTGACTATACTAGTTTATTTCAGTAATATTAGCTTATTTCTAAAACGATATTTCCGTCCACAGGCTACGTGTTCACTTTTATAACGGACATTGTTCCTTGACTGTCTTCATAATTATGTTGTAGCTTGAACAAGCATATAAAGTTCGACATCATGAGAGCTACCACGTATTAGCTAAAAGCTAAATTAACTGGTGCTCACAGTAAGGCTGACTGATAACTGTTCTTTGTCTACGCTATGTGTCTACCAGCCATTCATCCATCATCCAATCAAGTACTGTATCATTAGCTACTGCCCCATCAGAAGCGTAGGGACACTGGACGTGGCTCAGTAGCCTAGTCCAGACATTGACTAAAGGTGAGGGTAACCAGTCACAGACGCCTGCGGGAAATTACGTACTGTATGCAATAAGCCCCAACCACTCAAAGGATTTGAACCCTTAGGCTATGTGTCATGTAAGTTCATTCCTTAATCTGAACAAGAAATACGGTACCTGGCTACACAAGATACAGAATTTAAGGGGCAATCTAAAACAACATTACCAACCACTTTCCGAGAGACAGCTGCAATTTAGTCCAGTTAGGTTACTGAAGTGTTGGTATACGAACAAAGCATACAAACGTTGCGATTACGCCGAGAGATGTCCCCCAGAAATACAGCCTTTGACCCGCTATGCCAGCGCCAAACAATGAAAGTCTTCCTGCATCCTTGTCTGTCAGCGTCCATATTGTGTAACTCACTCTCACTCAGCACATAAAACCTGCTCTAACATCCACTCCCCTCTGCAACAACGCCGGATCTTCCCACCACCCGCTTTTCAACTTTCCTTAAAAACTCGGGTCACTCCACCCCCCCACTACGCCTTGTTTCCCTTACCTGCCTCCTGAAGCGTGAAAAATGATAAACAGGGATACACCTACCCGTACGCCTCGAAGATCCAAGCCAGAGAACATTTTTATTACCTGCCAAGGTCAAATCTATACAGGTTCGGCTTATGAGGACTTCATTTTAATCTTCCTTAGAGAATCGTTCTTGTAAATTTACCGTAATCTTACCA
Organism: Coenobita brevimanus; assembly: GCF_032717465.1. Classification (NCBI taxonomy): domain Eukaryota; kingdom Metazoa; phylum Arthropoda; class Malacostraca; order Decapoda; family Coenobitidae; genus Coenobita; species Coenobita brevimanus. The sequence continues at coordinate 20,883,159 of NC_137047.1, forward strand.
ACAGGCCTACTGCTGACCAGAGAAGGTCATCATCCCCACTCAGGTGGCGATGACTGGTACTCGGCTCGTCGGTACTTCCTTAACCACTTGAACCCAGTGATTTATCTTACTGGTCAGTAGTACCGTATATCAACGTACTGGATGTTAAACATGAATAAAAGAAGTTCATGCAGGCTACCAATCATAACTACCGGTACCAGACATACAAAAAGTCGGTTTTAGCGCTTTCACTGTAAACAATGTCCCCCGGCAAAGAAAAAAAAATCAGTCGGCATAAATTTGTCCGGATAGCCTAGGCCATGGTTATGAAAGTGTTCTGCTGGCGCAAATAACCAATGAGTAAGTTACCGGTACAATATTTTGCAGGTTTTATTTATGGTGAATGCCAGAATCAGATGGTGCGAACTCATTTGTCCTTGACTTATTGCTATATTGTGTCAACGATATCATTTCTCTCTGTATTTGCTCACTTCAGCTTACCTGTCGTATTCTACTCATTCCTGTCTGGCCTTTAGCAATATCGTTCACCAGCGCTGGGGCCTTATAGTGAATGGTACGGTCACTAAAAGAAATCAATAAGCGAGAGGGGAGTCTCTGGGACTTGGTATTCAGTGTGGCTACTCTCAACAACTTATGAGAGGATACTGTGCCGAGGTTGCAAGGATATTGCCCCGCCCGAGGGAATCCGGCTCATTTGGGGGCAGGAAATGTGGACCTGATATTTGCATAGCGGGTTAAGTCCACGGGTAATAATCTTCATATGAAATACACAGGCAGGTAAAAATCAGATGGAATGCACACAGTCAGGCTTAGGCTATCCACCACTAGCACCAGTGAGCACCCACAAGTACGATGCTCTAGTTTCTTGCAAACGCAAAGCGATTTGTTTAGCATACACGATACGACACCCCTCTTCGTGAGATTAAGGTACAGTACCGTAGAAATTATCTTCTCAAACCCTGTTACAGAATTACGTTATTTTTTCCACCATTATATCATTGCTACCGTTTAACACCTATCCAGCTTGAAGAAATCCTTTGTAATGAAAGGATTAACATGTGGTGTTACCATAAGTCTTTAACCCTCCAAAAACTGGCTGTCTAATTTACCTGTAACATTCCAGCCATGGAGTCGGTGAAGTAAACAACTTATGGAAACCTACCGTAGCTACTTCAATAAAACACCAGGCGTACAGTAAGGGGAGACTTAACTGAGGTGTTTAAGTGGATGAAGGGCATAACTATGAGAGATGGTAGCAAGGTACTTCAAGTGAGCATACACGATAGAACTAGACGTAATGGTTTCAAACTAGAAAAATTCCGTTTCAATACGGAAATAGGTAGAAATTGGTTTGGTAATACAGTAGACGAATGGAATAAGCTACCTAGTAAAGTAGTTGCTGCCTCTTTCATTGAGAGTTTCAAGCACAGGCTAGATAAGCAACTGACAACTAAGGGGTGGGTATACTGTAGAAGAAAAAAAAATCTTATAACCATTACTGATTCATACTTTTTCCTTTTCAGGTTACACTACGATAGTCTCTATTCTCCTTTCACACTTTCCTATAAAATGTCCACGCCAGTTTTTCTATACTGCGTGGTGTTCCTTCTGACTTTTTCCTGCCGGCTTCAGCTGGAGGGTTTGGAGGGCTGGGGAGAGCCTCCTTCTTTGCTGTCCTTATCTCATTCTAGTACAGTTACTCCTCTAGGAGCTGCCTAGCATAGGCCAACCGGCCTACTGCAGTTATCCTCTTCTTACGTACCCTAGTCTGGGGGCTTCGTTTCTATGTGCACCTGACAGGCCTACAACCTTTTGCTTATCGTCAGCCTCATAAACTGCCTGTCATTTTTTCTACTTTTCGGGAATTCGACAAAAAAACTCATTTTCATAATTTTCAATGACTTAGGCAGAAACTTGAGATGTATTTTAGACCACTCACATCCTAGACCTGGCAAAGGCAGCTAGCCTATACAGTACCAATAGGTGCGCCACATGATGAAGAATTTATTTTGGCAAAAATTAAGAAATCACTGAAAAATGACTTAGGCAGTTTCTTTATAAAAGTGACGTTATGCAAAATATATGTCTTCATGGTCATAGTCATAAGCAGTACGGAATGTCCCGGTAAAGCTTCATTAACAAAGACCTGAATTTCCTGCAACGGTGCAGAAAGTGAGACGTGTGAACGCAAGGGGTGGGGTTGCAAGAGGCAGATAGAAAAAGACCTACGGCGAGGTCATAAGTGTTACCTCAGGGATAAGGGACTGAATGGGGAGACTGCCAGAGTTGGAGCAGCATGGACACAGCCACCATTAGATGACCAAGGCCGACGCACGCAAGCATGTTGGAGCCTTCATAAACAAAACGAGAACCATGTTAAGTATGCTACAAAAGATGAGATCATATCTCAAAGTCTATCAAGCAACTCAGATTTTACAAGGATACCATGAGTGATGATTTATTCCATAACAGAACTATGGCTTTATCGAACTTAGGGAAGTATCTGAACATACTACTTCATCATACATTTACCGACAGGTCAAAAGTACAGTGGAAACACGTGAACATCCCTCAGCACCTTAATTTACAAATTACGCATAACAAACCTAGAGAAACTCTGGAGATTTTAATGCCATAAAATGCTCTCAGATGTCAGAACACACTCAGGATACAAAGTAATATCTGCTCTGTCGATATTCTAGTAACAGGCAACCGTATCAGTAATCAATAAAAAGGGTGTCCTGATACTTCAACGTACGACTCATAAATAATGTCCAAGCTCAGAGATCTTTCAATTACAAAATCTTACAAGACAAAGCGTTAACTTATGTGTCAACATTTTCCACTTCCAAAATTACTATATACATGAATATGTATAACCAACTAGATCTGAACCTGTATCATTGCCAATTCTGCCTAACTCCAGTCCGAAAACTATTCTGTTTGAAAACAGAGAACATTTTGTGGTGTTCTGGTGCTGCGCACCTACCACAAAATGTTATGAATGATGCTGGTATGAAAGCCATTTTTTTTTTTTTCCCTTACAACCGAACCAAACACGCACAGGGGCGATGCTATTCTGTAATCAAACACTGAGGCATGCACGTGGACATGTACAAGTTTCTGAGAAAACAGACCTCGTTAGTTGCAAATAATATCTGAGATATCCCAAAGCAGCATGCGGAGCCGCGCTGGTTGCTGGAGGTTAATGACATACAGTATCCTACTCCCAACACCAACACTCATGCATCCTTTGTCACACCTCTACATAAACACAGGCTATGATATAAGAAAGAATTCATCATTCATTATTTTACTAATACAGCTATAGGGGCCATCATAATGACAACTATATAACATCGCTCTATAGTTTACGGAGTTTTAGGAATTTGAGTGTAACACTGGGAGAGGAACGAAGCGAGACAAGCCGCTTCCTGCTCAGCTAGCCTGCTATGCTACTGTACATAAAGTTTCACTTCCTTCTCAAACATAGGCCTAGTAGTATATCCGCAAAACAATCACGCATGTTCATCACCTATTAACTTACCCACGTGACGAGGGCACTCGTCATAAACTCCTTCACGCAGTCCGATGACATTTTAAAGATCGTAGGCGACTTTCAATTACAGAAATTCACATGATAACACTATATGCCACTACGGGCACTGTTCTCCACTTATATTAACAAACAATCACATAGGTATCTTTCACAGTATATGTTCAACACGTGTACAACTTCACATTTTCATTAATTCTACACTCGCAGCAAAATACGCTTCACCCTCTTCGAGAAGAGAAATGACACTGGCTGTTTACTGAGCGCAGTATAGCCAGAATTCCGCATGGGCGCTGCCGTTCTCAGTGGGAAAAAGCTCTTACACCACTACATAATCGACTTCATTTTTTTTTTTCTATTTTCAGTTAGTACAGCCTTTAGTGGAAAAGTTAGTTGCCTTTTTATATGATAAGTATACAGCGTTAAACTCAAATGAGAATTCAATTGTATCCTTCTGTAAAATCATACCTCAGTACTGCTTTCTTGGGAAGAATTATATCCACTTTTAGAAAAAAAAATAAACGAGGAAAAAATAAAATCTTACTTTTCCAACCAGTTACAAGTGAACGCAGCAAATTTTTATATGGTGTCCGCATATACATGTTATTAATCTCAGCTGCCAGACGTATGAAGAACTAAAGAAGCAAATCTACCACAGAGAAAGCACTTTTATTTTTTAAAGTTTGCATTCCGAGTTATTACCAGTTCGAGTAGTATCACATTCTTTTTGTTAGCACTGGCTGAACGGTTTCTTATTTGCCGGATATGAGAGTTGATTGACCGACAAACAAAAGTAATGTTTTACAGCCTACAGTCCCTGCACTGTGGTCATTATCTCTGTAGTCTTTCATGTCGAAGAATGTATACTACCAACAAACTCCGTTTATTCTTAAAATCCTATTTCCATTAAGATCTATGGAGTCCATAATGCCTTGGCCCATCACACTGACATCTGAGTAGGGGTGGGGAGGAGTTATCACTGGCCATCTCCTTAGTAGTGTGTGGGGGGGAGGGGAATTCAATATGTAGGCTAAGGTGTTCTAAGATCCATTAGATCTTGCATTGCTCCATGTATCTAGATCACGGACTGTGAAATAAAATTCATGATTTATGCCTTCACTGTAATGCTGATCCTCATAACACCATGCACTTACCTCATGCATCTCTCTATCTCAGCACAGACAGTTCTTCAACATATCTTAAATAATGGATCTGGTGCTAGGATTAAGTAGCTGTTTTACTGGAATTCATTGAGTTCATGTCCACATTAACTTGCAGCCACAACAGCAGCAGCACTCAACATATTTTATTCTACAATAACTTTCTTCAGATCTTGAGGAGTGCAAGAAAAAGGACAAATACTGTACTGTACTGTAATTCAGTACATAGTAGTATTATACTTATGTGTTCCAACAATGAGGTAAAATTAATATTACAGAGTATACATTCAATATAAAATATATCACAGTTGCATTTTCATAATCTGAGTGAGTGAAAATGTGAGTGCATTTAAGTACTTGGGTAGTGTGATGAGTAAGGATGGAAGTTAGAGGATAAAGTGCTTGAAGGATACAACAGGGAAGAAAAGTTGCTGGTTCTTTGAAAGCAGTGATATGAAAAAAGGAAGTGAACATGGAAGCAAAAAAAAGTCATTGCATGATAGTACTATCATCCCAACTCTAACGTATGGAAGCAAAGCTAGGACCTTGTTCGAAGGACATAAGACAGAGAGCAGTGGAAATGAGTTATCTGAGGGGAGCATGTGGAGTTACATGGAGAGACTGACTGGCAAATGAGGAAGTGAAAGAGAGTTGTGGTGTGGATGTGATAAAAAGTTAGAAGAAATACACTGAGGTGGTTTGGCCATGTGGAGAGGATGGAGAACGGGGAGAGTGTATGAGTGAGGTGGAGGGGGAAAAGGGAGAGACTGAGGATAAGATGGAGGGATGGAGTGGAAAGTTATATGAGGGAGGGGGATGTGAACTGGGGGGAGGGTTGCAAAATGGCAGGGAACGACATAGAGGCAATTTGTTGCAGTCACCTCTTATGGGAATAAGGCATCTGGCTATGGACAGATAGACAGATTTTCATAGATGCTGAAGTACAGTACTGTAATGAAAATAGCTTCATTTGCACTTCCTTAGCCAATTTGTTAATAACAATATCCCAGCCCAACTACATATGGAGTTAGATCAGAACATGGAGACCTAACTCAGTGCAAAAAGGAAACCCCAAGTACAGTTGTCTCTCCTCCTGTCAAGAGCTGAGGAAGCTCTAAAAGATTTTTTATTTTTATACTATAACAAATACTGTATTCTTATATGGGGATGCCCATCATTCACTCACTGATGTAGAGCAACTTTCAGGTAACTCCAACCTGAGTAATGAATCTGATGGTTTCCTTTAACCCAGGAAACCATTTATTACACTGGGTGGTGGCCACATAACCAACTGGACACCTGGTGGTTTGTGGGTTTAGGTTATCATGCTCCAACTGGATGAGGTCCATAAGGGTTTAAGAGAAGGATGGAGTTTATTGCTAACATAATGTCACCCAGAGAAAACTGACTGGTCACCTTCCTTTACATGCTGGAATTTAGTAGCCTAGCCCTGGGCCCCTGGGCCTTTGATGGACTGAAAACAGAACTGGATGAGGCAACTTTTATCACTTGCCTGTGATTATGGTCTTTGTTCACAGCAAAACTAATACAGTGCTGTATAGTCATAAAGCACTGATAAATAAGGAATGAATAATAACATAAAGTTTAATGTGGTAACTCAGACCAACAATGGATGGAATGTTTCACAGATTTCATAAAGAACTTAACATTGTAGTGATACTGTATTAGTACTTTAGCTTTTTCACCGTTGAGACTCATGTTGATACTCTATTGTGGCAACTGTCAAATGATTCTTTGCCAACAAGAGAGACCTTCCAGTAATTACAAGATTTAAATTTATCTCAGTAACTCCTCTAGTGCTTTGCATCATTTAGGCACTAACATTTTGGTTACTACTAGACAATTTTAATATATTGAACAAAACCTATGCAATGAAGGAATGTAAGCATAATGCACTACCAACAAATTTTATTTTGTTGGTAGTACCAACAAAATTAAATTTGCATTACAGCGAGGTCTCTCAGTATGCGGGAATATGGCCGACAAAATGCGCCGCATACTGTAAATTTCACATATTAGAAACCACTGAATCATCATCATCATCATCTAATCCTATGTTGTCCCATGAGTAGCGTACGAGCCCAGGACTAAGCAAGTTCGTCCTGACATTTAAGACAGTGACCAGCTTCACTCATCCCTGAGTGGCATTGTGTGGGCAATAAACCCCAAACAACCTTTGGACAGAAACCTGCACAGGCTCAACCTCATTGGAGCACCTTAACTGCCCACTAAACCATCAGGTGCCATAATTTGGTTATGTGGTTACCACTCATAATAGTAAATGGTTTCATGGTGTACAGGAAAACCATTTGGCTAGTCACTCAGTGTAGAGTCACCCATAGGCAGAAGAGGAGGAAAGAATGAAGGAAAGAAAGACAGGAGAGAGTGTAAAGTCTCTCAATGGAAATAAATGTACTGTATATGGTTGAAACCTCTCCCTATCTTTGTCATTTACAGTACAGTACTTCCCCATTATTGACTATAATTTTAAAAAAGATTTTTGCCCAAAGAAAGATAATAAAACTGTGAATGTAGTGTGCTAGGCAGCACTCCATTTGTATAATTGCAGGATTAGCAACTTTATTATGCCCGTCCACTTGCTGGCCTCCATAAGTCTTGACAGTTCGTAAAATCTGCTCCTTGTTCTTGAAAATGTTCCTCCCTGTCAATTCACCTACACCAAGTTCACATCCAATGTTTGAGTTCCTTTTACCTTGCATACTCAACTTGTAACCTCCATTTACAGTTCCAAAGAGATCCTCTTATTCTTGGAATGAAGCAGTGAGGCCATGATGTAAATGGTGAGCAAGAACAGATCTTGTACAATGCTAAAAATACAATATGCAAGCACAGCACGGGCAGACACAGACTTAGAGACTTGAGAGAAGCCGCAAGGGAGGGAAAGGGAGGGGAACTGATTAGCCATCAGGCGGTGACTTTGGATACTACCATTTTGAGTAGGAAAACCGTTTTTCCCTTGCTTTCAGATTTTTTTTTTTTTTAATTATTTTTTTTTTTAATGTGTCCGACTCTGGCCATAGGCTTCACAGCCTGTTATCAAGGCCCAGCAGTCCTCCTACATACTATACAGCGCTACATGTCACCACTTCGGCACTAACACCCACCGTCCATATTGAAAACATGCTAGAGCTGTCTCATACAGGACTGGTGTATTGGTATTAGTGGGGATATTTTTACGACATGCCGGCGGGTCTTCTGGTAGATCAGTAAAGCCTGATTCAATGAAATTCAAATCCTTAAACTGCTCTCTGCCCCAGTCGGGATTCGAACCTGGGTCCGTTTGGACCGCAGGCCACCTCTCTACCGACTGAGCCACATTTTAGAATCACATTTCACATATTAAAACATTTATTTTTTTCCTGAGTCAGGTTCGCATATTGAGATCCCACATATTGGAAGACCCCACTGTATTTCAGAGCAACAGGACAAGCAGTGCAAGAGATGCAGTACATCCTCTGGGTACACAACTGAAGTGTTAACATAGGGTATTACACAAGCAAAGCCTGCATACACTGAGCTCCATATCTCACAAAAATCTTATGTGTTAACCAACTCTCTGGTCTGACTCCAACTTGCCTACTAGAGACCCCGTATGCCCCCAACTAAACTACAGACATGTTCCCAAGGGAACAGCCTACTGTAAAGTGGTAGTCAGACAAAAGACTAAAGCATTATTGATGTTTAAGCAAATGTAGGAAAAAGGCTCCCCATGATAGACCTCACCTTGACTGCTAAAAACCTTCAACTAGACTGAAAATATGGTACCTTAAGGTAAAGCCTACTGTACAGAGGTAAAGAACACAAGACAGTCACATTAATGAGGTTTAGAGGAATGAAAAAATTGGGAGCACTGCTCATGCAAGTGGTTTCAGCTGTTAAGTATCCTTCTACCATGCACCAACGCACAAGCCGCATACAGTACCTTTTCCACATGAGACGTCCTTATTAGCGCTTTTTCAACCATGCAGGAAGATAACATGCATGGTGATCCTGTTTATATGGGGAGTCTACTGTCATTACTTCAATTTCAACACAAAGAATATGTTCTAATCCTCTGTGCATGGCAAAAGACTGGTTGTATGCAGAGCCATTTTAGAATAAAGGGTAAACTATCTATCTCTCTTATAGCCATACATCACAATCCCATATGGGGTGGGGTCTCTAAGTTAGTTATTTTATGGGGAAAGCACTAACCCCCCGTTTGTTGACATGTAGGAAACACATATGGGTTGGTTATATGGTTATCACCCAGCACTGTAAATGGTTTCTAGGCTTACAGGAAACATTAAGTTGTTACTCACTGTAAGGTCACCTGAAAAGGAAAGAAGAGTAATAAAAAGTGGTAGAAATGATAGGAGAAATAGGAAGAGAAGAGGGCTGACACAAAAAAGAATGATAAAGGTGAAGGAAGAGGTAGGTAGCACTGCATTGTAACAGAATAATGGTCGCCACCACCTATCATAACCACAGGAGTAAATCCCCGCCACAACCTCACAAACAAAATATTCAACACAGACATGCACAATAACACAAAAAGATGGCTGGCAAACTACTTAGAAGGCAGATGTGCACATGTAACATTTGCCAGTGAGTCTTCAAACATCAGAAACTTCACATATGGCATCCCCCAAGGATCTGTTTTGTCCCCTACACTCTTTTAACCTATACATGCACAACATATCCACACCCCACAGATACACATAGCTTCCTATGCAGGTAACATAACACTTACATGTACACACCAAAATGCAAACACAGCTGCACACATCCTCCAACCTTACTTCAACACACTACATGAATGGTTCATCACAAACAGGCTCAAAATAGCCCCAGCCAAATCTACAGTGACCCTTCTCACAAACTGGACAGCAGAGCACAGTCACATTCCATACCTCACCATAAACAACACTCCCCTACCGCATACACACACACCCAAAATCCTTGGTGTAACATACAATAAATCAATGTCATTTAAACAACACATCACAAACATTAAAAATAAAATAACACCAAGACTCAATGCCTTGTGGTCATTTGCCCATACAACATTTGGACACAACAAAGAAACCACCACCACAGCATACAAACAATATATACGTTCAGTGAAGGCTTATGCAAGTCCTGTTTTGGCTCCTAACCTCAATAAAACATGCTACAACACTCTACAGACCATACAGAACAAGGCCCTAAAAATAATCACAGGCTGCACAGCTACTAAACCCACAGACCACCTACATCAAGAAACCAAAGTCCTCAAAGTCAAGGATCACCTACACATGGGAGGCACCCAAATTCTCGCTGCAGCCTCCACAAACCCACAACATCCACTACTCTTCATGGCAGCACATCCACACACACCAAGGAACATCAGAAAAACACCCAGCACACAGTATCATACACAAATACTGTCATCTCTCCCCCCCTCACCCGTCTCAGACCAGCTTCCAGAAGCATATCCATATTCAAATCACTCGCCACTCCATTCAGTCATTTAAAGACAACACACAGCTGCATGCATGACCCCGTGATATCCACCCTTCTGAATCCTATGTCCCTCGTGAGGACAGGGTCCACCTGGCCAGGCTGAGATATGGGTATCATCCATCCCTCTCAAGTTACCAAAAGAGGCTGGATGACTCCGTTGCTGATGCCTCTCCAAAATGTAACATAGCACCCCATACTATTAAGCACATTATGGAAGACTGCATTGCACACAATCACCTACACCAACAACACAACATACACTTCTTGACAGCTCTGTGGGAAAGTTCAGTCCCGGCCATGGCCTTACTTAGGGACTCGGGGCTGTTTGGCCAGACTGCCTAGAGAACAACAACAACAACAACCTAACTGCCAAACCTAACTGCTGAGTTCAAAAACCTCATGGCAACTACTGTGCTATGGAGAACTGATTCACAGTATGTACTCTACATCATACACCTTTACATATACAGTACACATACACCATCGAATCCTGTGTTGCCCCATGAGAAGCGTACGAGCCCGGGGATAGGCAAGTTGGTCCTGACATTTAAGATGAGAGCGACCAGCCTCACTCACCCCTGAGTGGCATTATGTGAGCAATAACCCCAACCACCCCTTGGACATAAACCTTCACCGGCTAAATCCGATTGCAGTGCTCCTAAACCACCAGGCGCCATAATTTGGTTATATGGTTACCACCCAGCATAGTAAATGTTTCCTGGTGAACAGGAAACCATTTGGCTTGTCCCTCAGTGTAGAGTCACCCATAGGCAGAAGGAACAGGAAAGAATGAAGGAAAGAAAGACAAAAGACGGAGTGTAAAGTCACCTGTAGGCAGAAGGACGAGGAAAACATGAAATAAAGAAAGACAGAAGAGGAAGGAAGAAAATGAGGGAGGAGAGGAAAGGGCAGACACCTGAGAGCAGCACTACATCTAATGAGAGGATGGCGAGTGCCCCCACCTACCACTACCAGGGCTTCCTCAGAAAGTTAATATCACCCATGTTCAAATTCACAGCAACAGCTACACTTATCCAGGTAATTTCCTATTTCAAACACATGCCATACAGCTCCTGAAAGCTTTGTCCATTTTCCTATAAATTCTCTCACTTAACTTTTCTTTGACTAGAAAAATGCCACATAAATTACACAATGGATGAAGAGGTATTAGCACTGTACGGTATTTCAATACAACAGTAACAACAAAGACCAAATAGCTCATATATTGTTCTTAGTACATTTCATCATAATGACAATGACCATTGAAGAATATGAAAGTACTGTACAACATTACATTACTTACTTATCTTTTTGACAATGTGTTCTAGTGTACTGAACTAAGAGGCCTATAAACCCTTGCAGTATTGTACCTTTGCTGTACCATACTGTGCACATCACTTCCTCAACAAAAAACATCACCTCCCCAACTATACGGATCAGTTATCCTTCAGGACCCATAAAACACAGCTTGAACATGTTTTGCAAAGGTGTTTTCTAATGTCAAGCATGTTTCCTGACCTCCCATTCTAGATACCTAAGAGTTCAGGACTTGTGGATATGGACAGAAATTTCTCCAGGGCTGAGTTTAAATTACATATCTGGATGTTTCTAACCATTAAAATACGAGCAAATAATTATGTATTATACATTATTGGACAGAGAAATCATGAAATCTTACAGGTACTCATTAGAAATACAATTGTGTAAATGTAAAAATGAAGGAAAAATAATAAATAGAAGTGAATAACAGAGTGAAAATTATGCTCTGTTCTACACCTTCACTTCTCTATACTATAGGAACAAACATATTGAACTAATTCTTATATCATCTTGTGCAAAACTTCCTACAAGATACAGTACAATGTTTATATTTTCAGATATGAATACATATGAATATGTAAGCATTTTTCTGTGGCACAGCTTTTGTGCAATCATGTATATTTATAAAATATGTATAATATTTCTAACTTGCTTATTCCCAGACACTTACTATACAAAAACAAGTCTGATCTTATCTTTTGAGGAATCTCCTCAGTATGACAGTACAATAAGATTTCAAATACAACAAGAAACATGTAAACTGCTGATTCTCTTTCAAATCACTGATTAGTATATGCATGTGGCTAGGCCACATGCTTACTGGTATCTGACAGGTTCAGCTCAGGTGCTGACTTCTGAGCTTAAACTGCATGATGCAGCCATAACCATATTCCAGGGTGTCCGACACTTCTAAGCCTTTGGAAAGCATTTTTAGTGTTAGACACTATCAAGGATCCAGTGGTCCAAAATGTATATTTTACTGGATGCTGAACTGCATCCTATACTGTAGTTCAAAAGGTGTTAACTGGACAAGCAATCACCCTGACATGCTGCAATATGGTGACTTGAAAACCATATTCTGACTGCATCAGTACATAAATAACTAGCCTGAAGGTATTCAAATGGAGAGAAAGTAGACACTGCCTACTGTACAGTAGTTGTTGTGCAAGTATATCTCTCTGTGAGGACACTGGCCTACAGATCCTGCAAACAGTAAATGCATGCAAAAAGTATTGCTATTCTTGGGTTAAAACAATGTTATTTGCTTACAGGAAAAAAAATATATATTAACCCTTTAACAGCAGAGGCTTTTAAGATGTTTCATATCACCACTCCCAGGAGCTCTAAGTTACTCTTCAATGATGACATTTATTGTGGCTATTATGAGACAGTTTTGTTCAACTACGGGACAATTTTTTCAATAAAAGGTTAACAGGAACTATTTTAAAAAGCACTAATAAAGCTAATGACTAGACATAACCTCACTGTTGAAAGCCAGTTCAGGGGATGTAAAGGCTTCCGATTTACTAAGGTCTCTACCATGGCTCTTCTATGTGTCCAAAGTAAGGCAATCAAAAGCGGCATGATTAATGAGATATGATCTCATTCATTCATCATCTAATCCCGTGTTGCCCCATGAGAAGCGAAGAACCCCGGGGCTAAGCAAGTTGTTCCTGATATTTAAGATGAGTGTGGCCACCCTCACTCATCCCTGAGTGGCATTTTGTGGACAATAAACTCCAACCACCCTTTGGATGGTTCAATCCGGTTAGAGTGTCTTAACTACCCACTACACCACCAGGTGCCATAATTTGGTTATATGGTTACCACCCAGCATAGTAAATAGTTTCCTGGTGTACAGGAAACCTTTTGGTTTGTCACTCAATGTGGAGTCACCCACGGACAGAAGGATGAGGAAAGAAAGAAAAGAAGAAAGACAGATGAGGAAGGATGGAAAGAACAAGGGAAGAGAGGAAAGGGGCAGGCACCCGAGAGCAGCACTACAGTACATCAAGTGATTGGATGGTGAATGCCCTCACCAACCAGGAAGATATGATATCCACAAGCTGTCAAAGCTGATGGGGTATCCGGATCCTGGAAAATGAACACAGTTTGCCTTTATCATAAGGCTACTGAGCAAGCAAAGTCACATAGCTAAAGGTGGTCTGGTTACTTAAGATACAGAATTCATTGATGGTGATGTGCCTCTGGTGAAGGGTTGGGAGGAAGCATTGACAGCACACCATCAAAACCATAGTACAGTATTCCTCTATACACTGGGGGTACAATCAAACAATAATACAGGTATTCCTCTGAAAACCTGGGAATACAATTAAATATAGATATATAGAGAGACAATTAAATTATAATATTCCCTTGTGCATTGGGGGATACAATCAAATCACATTATTATCTTGTATACTGGGGATTACAATTAAATCACAGTATCCTTCTGTAACAGCAATGTTGCAGCAGCATATTTTTTTCTCTTTTTTTTTCTTTTTTAAGTAAGAAGACCCAGGTTCAATACCTGGGCTGGTGGATTTGCTATTTTCCATCCACTCACTCAATGTAGTGCTGCTTTGGGTGTCTGCCCTTTCCTCTCTTCCTTCCTTCCTCTTCTGTCTTTCTGTCCTTCATTGTTTCCTCTTTCTTCTGCCTATGAGTGACTTTACACTCCTTTTTCTGTCTTTCTCTCCTTCATTTTTTCCTCTTTCTTCTGCCTATGGGTGACTCTACACTGAGTGACAAACCGAATGGTTTCCTGTACACTAAGAAACCACTTACTACGCTGGGTGGTAACCATATAACCAAATTATGGCACCTGGTTGTTTAGTGGGTAATTAAGGTGCTCCAATCGGATTGAGCCTGTGAAGGTTTACATCTAAGGGGTGGTTAGGGTTTATTGCTCATGTATGCCATTCAGGGATGAGTGAGGCTGGTCATTCTCATCTTACATGTCAGGACCAACTTGCCTAACCCCAGGTTCCTACACTCCTCTATGGGGTGACATAGGATTGGATAATGAATGGATGGATGGACCTCCTTATTCTTGTTCACCATGCAGCAAGTACTAGATGTCAACTGACTGGGAGGCAGCAAGTACTAGATGTCAACTGACTGGGAGGTCATATACTGTACTAGGGGAAACAGCTACACACACACACACACACACACACACATAAGACAACAAATATCTTGCTAGCACCCAACCACTTTCCCAAACACCCATTCCCATTGTGACCTAAACCACTGTGGGAAGGTTTCCTTGCTATAATCCTCCAAAATGGAAAGGTCCAGTCCTGCAGTGGACTAATGTATAATGGACTGCACATTCATCCCTCTGTGCAGTGGAGGGGTACAATTAGTCTTACACCCTACAACAACAATAGCCATCAGACCTGAATGCTGTGCTTAAACCCACATACTGTAATAATGTCTAGGATATTCCACAGTTTTTATGTTTACAAAGTAATATGCATCAGTATGAACGACCAATAAATGTTCATCCATTTATCCATCATCCAATCCTATGTTGCCTCAGGAGGAGTGTAGGAGCCCGCGGCTAGGCAAGTTGGTCCTGACATTTAAGATGAGACTGACAAGCCTCAATTATCCCCGTGTGGCATTACATGAGCAATAAACCCCAATCACCCCTTGGATATGAACCTGCACTGGCTCAATCCGATTGGAGCACCTTAATTACTCACTAAACCACCAGGTGTCATAATTTGGCTATATAGTTACCACCCAGCGTAGTACTGTAATTGGTTTCCTGGTGTAGAGGAAACCATTTGGCTTGTCACTCAGCGTAGAGTCACCCATAGGCAGAAGGAAGAGGAAAGAATGAAGGAAAGAAAGACAGAAGAGGAAGTGTAAAGTCACCTGTAGGCAAAAGGAAGAGGAAGGAATGAAGGAAAGAAAGACAGATTAATATGCTAATAATTTTGCCCCTTCAATCTGCCAGATGTTCTTTTTGGTTTATTCCTGCTGCTATCAGATATTACTGTACTCAATTTTGGAAAGGCCTCTTGCACGGAGGCATTCAATTAAGGCTATATCTTACTCCTCTAGTTTAAAAATCTACCCCAAGCTGAATATATCTGTCAGGAAATGGCATGAATAAAATGAAAACAATGTCTTTAGGCTCAATGGGTTAAAGACTTACTTGATGTGAATAGTGCTATGTCTAAACTTCTGTGAAAAGTTAAACAATAGTGTATACAGTACTGTACTTCATTACTCTACTTGATTTGAAATGCCAGTGTACATATCAAACACACTATATTACATTTATCACAGCAAGTCTGATTCAAGTACCCTTAAGTTTCTGAAAAATTCTGTTGAGATGATGTTGGTTTCTCCCTCTCCTTTTGGTACTCCATCTCAATCTTCTCAATTATCTTATTCCAATCAATTTCAACCTGCAAAAAAGAAGGAAGCATAAAATTAAGTCCTTGTATTGATTACATCAGTGCTGGTGTAATACAGTCTTTATTAGTACTGAATACTCTTCTGGTAACCACAAAACGTTTTTTTTTTTTTAGTTAAAAGAGATGTGATGAGGAGGGGTTGATTGAGATAGGTTGGATATTCTGAGAGGATGGAGGATGACAATCGCATGCAGAGGGTGACAAGTGTAAATGTCAGGAGTATGGCTGAGAGAGGCAGGCCAAAAACACCTGGAATGAGGTTACTGAGTGTGACCTCAGGGTTAAGGGACTGAATAGAGAGGCTGCCAGAGATCAAGCAGCGTGGAAAGTTGCCATTATGTTACCAAGGCTGATGCATCCAAGTATGCTGGAACATTTATAAACAATATGACAACAATACAATGAACCTCATCCACAAATCCCCATACTGGCAGGGTCAGACTTCACACCAATTAAGTGAAAATAAAGCAAGCACACTGTAAAGATGTTCTGAGGCCATGGCTGGTTACTACCATCAGCCCTAAGAATTATCAATATGAGTGAAATATAGCTAAAAGCTTAGTAACAAGCCACATAAATGCTCACTCTGAGGCGGGAAACTCTATCTGAAGCAACACTGTCATACAAGACAGAGGGTCTAGGAGGAAGGTTGACTTCCTGGGACCTGAAAAATGTCTTTTTCAAGGCAGGTCCTTCTGATGGTGAAAGGAATTATGGTAAAAGCTGTTAGAATCTTCACATTATTAATGTGGTATTCTCCTTAATGTATGAGGGTAAATTGATTTAACTGTTGATGGTTTGGTCTGATACATATTCATTACTCAATATCAGTTTTCAGATTAATACATTGCTGAACAGAATATCTGAATTAGTAAAGCACAACTTATTTTTATACATCTGTGTACTATGCATATTTAGTAGTAATTATGGTACTTGGACAACATGGTAACTTTGAACATTTTCAGGACAAACTCCTTCTGCCACCCCCCCACCTTCCCCCAGTGAAATGCCTGCCCATAGGCTTATATGAGGCAAAATCCACACTGATACCCTCACACTACAGCCAGTCTCACTAAACACCTGAGATTTCTTTACCACTTTCCAGCAGCTGTTCAAAAGATGTTAACTACAGTCGGCGCAATGGAAGTCTGGACCCTCTAATTCACACCATATATTTGGTAGGGTCCAGGAAATATTGTAGGAAAATTCCTGTAGTCAGCAGATTTTTTTTCTGGTGGCTTCTAGCAACTTTACAGGCTTAACACCACATGCTGTGAGTTTATGAGCTAAGTGCCTCCCTGACTTTGGATGGGAAAGCACGTCATATTTTCTTATCCTGCCTGGCCCTTGTTAATTTCAAAGCTCTCGTTTTCACACCCTCCTTTGCCTTGGTGAATCATTGGAGATGGGTCCCAAACCACTAACTGATGTAGAAAAAGCCACGAATATTAACTATGAGAGAGGAAAATGTAAAAATTAAGGATATTTGTATTCGAACTCGGCGAGGAAAATCTACCGTTATGGCACTCCTCGCTGCTGCCCGCCATCTGCCAAAAAACACAATTCCCCAACATAAAGACAGGCTAGGACCTAAAAGGAAGACATGAGCAACTACAGACAGGTTACTGAAGCAAGCTGTGATAAAAGACCCACGTCTGACTGCTAGACAACTGAAAGATATGTACCCAGAATTGCTGAAAGATGTGTCTACCATACAGCATCAACTTCAGAAAGACTTCAAGATCCCCAGCCATACTGTTGCACTGAAGCCTCTCCTTAATTTTTACATTTTCCTCTCTCATAGTTAAAATTCAGGCTTTTTCTACATCAGTTAGTGTCTTGGGATCCATCTCCAATGATTCACTAAGGCAAAGGAGGGTGTGAAAACAAGAGATTTGAAATTAACAAGGGCCAGGCAGGACAAGAAAATCTGACATGCTTTTTCATCAAAAGTCAGGCAGGCACTGAGCTCATAAACTCACAGCCTGTAAAGTTGCTAGAAGCCACCAGAAAAAAAATCCACCGACTACAGGAATTTTCCTACAATATTTCCTGGACCCTACCAAATATATGGTGCAAATTAGAGGGTCCAGACTTCCATTATGCTGACTGTAGCTGTATAACTCAAATTAGTTTCCAGGCCAGAGAAATCTCAGATCAGCCTCAGTACATTACATCAATCATATGGGGGCTCCATCAGAGGAAACATGGAATTGTTTTTAACTAACTGGCTGCTTGAAATATGACACTGATGCACCATCAGAGCAGCTGTAAAACTGAATATTCATTAGTATATACAGGTACAGTACTCGGTTTTCTGGTCAAGTACAATTCCTCAGTATTTCATGACTGAAATGAACTAACAATGGCCTGCTTTAAATTTAGGAGGTAGTTATACTGTTCTATAAAATAATTTACCCTGTATTCATAAATTGCTATTCCACCAAAATAAAATACTGTGTATTGTATGTGTATGCCTATTTTCAAATTAAAGTTTTTTTTTTTTTCATGTGTCCGACTCTGGGCAAAGGCTTCAGGGCCTATATCTTAGGGGCAGTAGCCTATCCCAAGGCCCAGTAGTTCTCCTACACCTCCACATGTCACCACTTTGGCACTAACACCCACCGTCCATACTGAATACATGCTAGGGCTGTCTCATACAGGACTGGTGTATTGGTATTAGCGGGGGTATTTTTACGACATGTCGGCGGGTCATCTGGTAGATCAGGAAAGTCTGCTTTTTATGAAATTCAAATCCTTAAACTGTTCCCTCCCCCAGCCGGGATTCGAACCTGCATCCATCAAGACTGCAGGCCGCCTCTCTACCGATTCAGCCACCACTTCCCCCAAATTACATACAAAATTCATGAGTAAAAGTATTGTGAAAGTACCGAAATGAGGTGAGAATATTGTTGTTCAACAGTGAAAATAACTGACATAATAAGTATATTTATTGTACTTATAACTACACCCTCATAAACAAAAAGTACAATACAGAGCAATACGTACCTGCTTTTCATACTGGCTGAAGATTTTACTTGTCTCAGTCTTGTTAAAGCGAGCTAGGTAGCGCTGTCTGTAAGCAACCACAGTGTCAACATGGGTACGGTGCCTGACAGCCAGTTGCAGGGCACGCTCAAAGTTGTACGTGGTCAGATTCAGCATGATGGCACGGAAATGTAATCCAGACTGGACCAGGATAGCTTCAGCATCCCCAACATGTCCAGCCATCAATGCCATTTCAGCTGTGCGTGCCTCCTTGATGGGGATTTCTTTGATGTGGTGGATGTATTGTACCTTGTCTGCCTCATTGATGGCTGCATATGCTACTTCTGCAGTGTTCAGCTCTTTGTTGGCAGTGGCCATTCCAGCCAAACATGCCCATACAATATCATCCTTAACAAACCTGGCCAGTTTGACTGCATCATCCCAGTGTTTGGCTATTACATAGTTGTGAAGCAATGCTGGGTATGGTGACACAGAAGAGGTAACCAGACTGCCATCAGCACGCCTCACTGTCACTAAGTTGTCCAAGAAACTGTCTACTGCAGCATTCTTACCAAATTCAGCAGCATCTTTTTCCAGGGTAGTTAAAGGCAACAGGTCTCGGTCCACAAAAACAACTGCTGGGTAGAACCATACTGTGAACTTGGCATCCTGGAGTGCCACCAGCATATTTGCTCCATCATTCCAACATAAAGACTGAACCATTCCTCCCAGCTTGACTGCCCGGCCCATTGATCCCACTCGCTGTAGTGTTACTAAAAGCAGATCTCTGTTACGATCAACAATAGCCATTCGCCTCTCATGTGGTGTTCCAACTTTATCCAATGCTATTTCTAGAATTTCTAGCTTATGAGACCAAGGCTTGCCATCATTTAAACCTTTTCCTGTTGTTGCATCAAAAAGGTGAACAACTTTTTCATCTGTCTTATCCCGAATGGCCAGAGTATCATTAGAGAGTGAGACAGTGTGGCTGTTTAGCACATCTGTTCTCATCCCTGGCCAACGTGGTGCACACATGACTCTACCATCATATGCATAGACATAGACACTTGCTCCATCTACCAATAAAAAATGTCTCTCTGCTTGAACAATAAGGCTAACACTGGATTCTTTGAGTTCAAAAATAAAGGGTGTGTTCCAGTTACGTGTGGAGTAGATGTAGCCCTGAGATGATGTCACAATAACCATATAGCCATATGAGAGTGACACTTTAATTATGCGATCTCGCAGCTCAAGTTTCTCCCAGGCTTCATTTGTGACGTCACGCAATGCAATACTCTTACGACTAGTCACAGTCGCCTCATAGTTCTTCCATTCCAGGTGATTCTCTATGACATGTGCAAAAATTACATGCCCATTACCACAAGCGCCTGCCACTTGTGTTCCATCACTGGACCAAGCCAAATTGAATATGCTTCCTGTGCTGGGTTTCTCTAAAGAGTGACACCAACCAGCCTTGTCACACAGACGAAGTGTGTTGAATGACCCTACAGCAAAGAGCTGACCATCAGGAGACCATGCCAGGGAGGTGATAGGATGCTGGTGAAGAGAGGAGGAGTACAACTGGCGGCCAAAGTTATCCCAGACTCTGTAGCGAGTGTCCTCACCCCCAGACAGGATCAGGCCAGTGTTTGGGTTCCAGGCCACCTTTAAGATTAGTCCATCGTGGGCTTTCCACTGAAACACATATTATTCTTAGATACAGAACAAAACTCACTTTGCTCTGTGCTATAATAATGTGATTAAAGAAATTTAGAATTTTAAAATCTTCAAACTTTTAACCTGACACAGGCAAACAGAAGACAAAGAGTAACAGGTCCAAAACTCATGAATGACTACTTGAGTGAAATCAGAACAGTTTATGTAATTAATATTAAAGTGATACACAAATGTTAACAAATCTTACCACTGCAAAATATTGCTTTAACTAAAAATGAACATGTGAGAATTAGCCAGCAGAAAAAGCAAATACAGAAGGACAAGACGGAGGTTGAAATTCTGAACAACAGTGAAATGAGTGGGATAACTTAAAGAAGATGAAAAAACTAGAAAGAAGTGGAACAATATACAGTACTGGTACAGAAATGTGGAGGAATGCTGGAAGAGGAATAATAAAAGATAAAGGGTTGAGAATGTGACACATCCAAGCTAACATACAGAACAACAATATATATGATTTCTACTTTAACCCCCTTGAGTACCGTAAGTTTTCTGTAAGTGTGTATGACATGATCAGAGAAAATGCCACGAGTGCCGGATAGACTTGCACACAGATGAAAACATTCCCATGTCTTTTATTTGTCACAGAAATTGGTTATAATGATACAAACTGTATACCACCATCTTCCCTGATGTTTATACCATATGACAAGCTAATAAAAACATACAAAATTCATGAGTAAAAGTACTGTGAAAGTACCGAAATGAGGTGAGAATATTCTTGTTCAACAGTGAAAATAACTGCCATATGCTCTAGCATAAAATTTTGCCCACATAATGCAAGAACTTGCCATATGTCTAGATGCAGAATTTCACAAGCTTTCACATGGTTTATCAGAATTCTGATACAACCAATATTTTCGAGTAATCACCAAAAATTCCAGACGCCTTCCCCCTCCCCCATGAACCGAAAACCAAGAGAATACCGACTATTTGAGAGTGTTGGCCTGGAAATAGACACCCTCCCCTACGACGCACCAAATATTGACGCATTTCATGCTAAAACATAATTTTTGGTGAATATTTTTGTCCACAATTGCCTAATTTGCATCCCTTCAGACCAACACTGACAAGTGCATCATAGGTTCCCCTTCAGATTAACACAGTTTTGACTCATTTTGAGCCACTGTGCACAAAGGGATTAATAGGTATTCTAAAGATTGGCAATCATAAGTCAAGGAAGCTAATCTACCAGTATCATAAAGAACTGTGACCGTAAGCCTGGGTTACATCCAGTGGTATTATGCAAGAGGCTTTGTCACTGTTAAACAGACTTAAACCTAAACTGAAATAAACTTGTACAGTGATGCATAAGCAAATCTCACTCCCAAGTTTATATCTCACTTCCCCCACAAAACAAAAAACTAAAAAGAATGTCTCTGAGAGGTGAATTGTTAGAAAAAAATCAGCACTATGGAGGTTAATATAAAAATTTTTGCACTATATTAATTAAACTTGTTTAACATCGCATGGTATATTAAACACTAAAAACTCAAGCACTGTACAACAAATTTTTTTGCTTCAACTTCAGTATCCCGACTTAATTTCCCATATTCAACAGGGATGAGGAGACCTCGTACAAAGCTCCTTTATTTCTTTTGGGGACATGGATAATAGGAAAAAGAAGCTACAGTACAGACAGTCTCCTTCTTACTCTGTTGTGGGAGACTAAAGGCCATTTGCACCAGGGATTCAGCCTCTACAATCCTATGCCACTATGGAGAAGAGCAGGGAGCTTCAACTCTTCTGTTCACCAATCACAACTTGTATAAGAGAACACATACTGAAGAGAACATTCTCTTCAATCCCCGAGGACATGGCAATTAATTTCTAATGAAGAAATTATAATACTGTAATAAGAAAGTAAGTAAGTACCACCCCCATACATCTGACATCTTATTCATTCATCATCCAGTCCTACGTTGCCCCATGAGGAACGTAGCAGCCCGGGGCTAGGCAAGTTGGTCCTGACATTTAAGATGAGAGTGACCAGCCTCACTCATCCATGAGTGGCATTACATGAGCAATAAACCCCAACCACTCCTTGGATATAAACCTTCACTGGCTCAATCCGACTGGAGCGCAATAATTACCCACTAAACCACCATGCGCCAAAATTTGGCTATATGGTTACCAGCCAGAGTAGTAAATGGTTTCCTGGTGTACAGAAAATCATTTGGCTTGTCACTCAGTGTAGAGTCACCCACAGGCATATGGAGGAGTAAAGAATGAAGGAAAGTTAGACAGAAGAGGAGTGTAAAGTCACCCGTAGGCAGAAGGATGAGGAAAGAATGAAGGAAAGAAAGACAGAAGAGGATGAAAGGAAAGAAGGATGGAGGAGAGGAAAGAGCAAACACCCGAGAGCAGCACTACATCGAATGAATGGATTGTGAGCACCCCCACCTACCACAGTCTGACATCTTATACAGTAACATAGGTAAAATCAAATAAGAATAACCTGTATAGGCTTAGAGTTGGGTGCAAGAGGCTTGATAATAAGTGATGTGCCAGTGGTGTAAAGGATGGCATCAGAATCTGGTGCCCAGGCAGCCCCATACACTGGAACAGAAACCTGTGCTAGGGTTGATCGCAGCATTCCACTCCGAGACCAAATCTTCACCAGACCATCCTCACCCGCTGCAAGGAAGGAAATATTTGCGTCTTGATGTACAGTATTGCTGAAATGAAAATACTTGAAAATACTTCATACTGGTAACATTTATTTTTTCTTTGCTGGTTGGGTGATAGACAGAAAGACAGAATTTTTGCTGTTTAGGAAGATCTGGTAGACGATAACTTTGATTAGTCAGCTTTTCAAACTACAGCCAGATGCTATAATCCCAGAAGGAGTGACCACAAACGAATTGCCTCTATGTCACTCCATCTTCTGCTGTCATGCTACCATTAAGCCCTGAAGTCCTATGAACATCTATCGATGTTTTCGGGCCTTGGTATGTACAGCAACGAACCACCAAAGACTGGTGCGAGGTATCCCCATCTCTTTCATGACATATATAAAACATACCCAATGGAAACCACAATATCTGGTGGTGTCTGGCCTGATTGGTCCCCCTAGATGCAGTGGGGGAGGGAACTCCCCTCCCTCCCCCAACATTTCTCCACCCTCCTCTGTTCCACTGGGCCCTGTCCTCAATGGTTCCTCTCATCCAAATCACCCCCATACCTCCTCTAGACCATATTGGTTGTGTGTGGCAGTCATATTCTCCCCCATTCTCCCACTCCTGATGCCCCCCTACACTCCATCCACCTCCCTATTCCCCCTTATGTTGTCCCATTCTTGTTCATAGTGAGAGGGTAGCTTTTTTTTTATTTTTGACAGTTGACAGTGCAGCAACTATTAGACATACAAGAGTGAAATATACATTTTCTCGTGTGCAAAATCAAGCTCTTCAAATCTGAGACCAAAATTTATTTAGGTGCAATTTTATTTTTCTCTCTCTCTATGCGTGAAGAGTAACAATTTTAATTTTTGACGTTCTTTGACAGTCGGTGACAATTAAACAAATGAAAGTGAAATACCGTATACACTTTCTGTGTATAAAATCAAGCTTTTGAAATCTGTAAGATGAAAATTAATCTTGGTGAAAGCTGAAAAATTAGACTGTAAATGCAGTTCTGGGGCCAGACAGGTGGGAAAATTGCAGTCTTTAGGGGCTGATCTAATCTGGAGCCATTGTGGATCATAGCGTATTAATCCAACCTGCAGAGCACGGAGTCTGGGTGCAAATCTACCCATACTGGAAACCTAAAAAGAAAGTGCTGGTAGCTCAAGAAAAGGGTGGGTGGATATTGCAAATGAGTAAGTGAAAATGTGAGGTAAAGTGAGGTATGGAAGTTGATGAGACTAAGGAAATACAAGGAGTCAAAGATGGGTGATGGACACATAAATGGTGAAGCATACAACAAGGGTTTGGCACCTAATTTTTACACTTGATATGAAAGCATTACTATTTGATAGATGTATGTGATGCAGACCTAAAAGTATCATATACGGTAGACCCATGCTACAATGAACCTCGATGTAACGGATTTTGGCTTTAACAAACACCTCAGAGCCCACCAAACTATGCTATAACGAACAATGGTCACTATGTGCAATGCAATGGATCACAATACATGTGTTTTCTACCCTTTTTGCTCCAGCCTGGCCTGAAAATTCCCTTTCTCCATTGTGACTGCTGGGTTGTAATAACACGCATACATACATACATATCTATCTATCTATATCTATCTATCTATCTCTATATATATATACATATATATATTATATGAATATAAATATATATATATATATATATATATATATATATAATAAAATAATAATAATAAATAATTTGGGTTTATGTCTGGTATCCCTGAAGGGCTAAGGCATTGCCCCTGGGTAGAGGACTTTTGGACTGGAGTGTGTAGCATTTTATGACCGGATGCCCTTCCTGATGTCTACCAATGACCCTTGGGTGGATTCGATCCTCCGACTCTTCGGTCAGAGCGGAGCACTCTAACCCACTGAGCCACGGCTGCAACAAATATAAATATATATATATATATATGTATATATATATATATACAGTACACCCTCATTATCGACGTTTTTTTTATTGACGGATTTGATTATCGACGGTTTTTTTGTCTCCTGGGAGTTAAATTATTATTATTAAAAAAATTAAAAAATAAAGAATTGTATTGGCACCTCCTAGCAAGTTTGCGCGCCATCCTGCCAGGTGTCTCTGGCTGCTCGCGGCATGTTCCCGCCGACCCAACAAACAACAGCATCAGTACACGTTTGTCTGTTGTTCTCATATCGTGTTCAGCCACATCTATCGTGCTTTCGCGATCATCAAGGCTCCGAAGCGCCCTTGTAACACTCCAACTGGAAATAAGGCAGCTAAGAGAGCAAGGAAAGTACTTACCTTGGAAGTAAAGAACGAAATATTACAAAAACTTAGAAGTGGAATGAGCTATGCAGCGGTTGGTCGCGAGTATGGCATGAATGAGTCCAGTGTTTGTGGCATAAAACGGAGAGAAAAAGACATTAAAGATGCTCTGGCTTCGTGCACACCAGGATCGGCTAAAGTAACGATGCATGTGAGAGATGATGCCTTGGTGAAAATGGAAAAGGCACTGAATATTTGGATTGAGGACTTAAACCGTCGACACGTGCCGCTAGACTCCCAGTTCATCAGAAACAAAGCAAAACAACTCTATGCTCGGTTTGCTGGTGAAAGCAGTGGTGTTGGCGAAGATAATGGTGATGAAAGTGAGGCAGGTGAAAATAGTGATGATGGTGATGAAAGTAATGACGATGGTGATAGGCCTAGTAATGTTGGTGCTTCTAGGCAAAAGAAATTTGCAGCCAGCAAGGGCTGGTTCGAGAATTTTAAGAAAAGGTATGGCCTACATAACATTAGGATGACTGGTGTAGCAGCTTCAGCAGATCAGATAGCAGGAGAATCGTATCCACGTGACTTTGCTGAACTTATAAGGGAGAAAGGGTACAGGCATGAACAAGTGTTTAATGCGGACGAAACACGCCTGTGGTGGAAGAAAATGCCTAAAAGAACGTACATTTCGAAGGAGGAGAAAAGTGCGCCAGGCTTTAAAGCAGCAAAAGATCGTGTGTCTGTGCTGTTGTGTGGTAATGCAGAAGGACATATGATAAAACCCATGCTCCTGTATCATTTGTTATAATGTTAAAGACGAGTTGGATTTTTTGTCAATAAAGGATATTTCTTGCAAAAGTTAGGCAGAGATTAAATATGAAATATACGAGCATAAGGAGAGTTGAATTTTCCTAAAAGAAGATCCTAGCGAAAGCTAGGCTAAGATTCATCTTTGATAGTATAAACTGCCATACAGTCGTGAAAATTTAGGTCTGGGAGAAATGGAATATCAAGAATGAAAGGAAGCTCTTGAGAATGAAAGTAAATAGGAGAGCGTGGTCTCTCTGGTATGAGCTAGCAGCACCGGCGTGTGTTGTGAAGATCGGTGCGAACAGCTGATCTAACGTAACACTTGCCTCACACTCTCAGTTATTAGAACGTATGAATGACCGCCACTGCTGCTTTCGTTTTTTTTTTTTTTTTTTTTTTTTTTTACACACTCGGTTATGTAAACATATGGATGGCTACAACTGCTGGTTTCGCCTTTTATTTTTAGATGGAGTGAGGTGCAAGTGGAGAGAGAAGTTATGATACAGCAGCCATTACAAGTTGAGGTCCAGTGTACGACCACTATGCATTAACATCAGAGATTATGCTATTTTTTCCATAATTCTTTGCTTAATATAAGTAGTTTTATTATGATATTCAGTTTTTCAATTGCCTAACTAATTTATTTCTAAGAAACACTAAAACTAACCTGCATATTACACGCGAATGATTGAAGGGATACTAAAATATATAAGTAAAGGTACCTGACCAGATGAAAATCGGTATCGACGGTTTTAGGCATCGACGGGTATCTTAGGTACCTAACCCCCGTCGATAATGAGGGTGTACTGTATATATATATATATATATATATATATATATATATATATATATATATTTATACTGTATAGTATCTATACATACACACACACACACACACACAAACACATACACACGTCCGGACAGAGCGGACGTGTGTTGCTGTGCTTGAAACTCTGCTCAGCTGAAAAATACCTGGGTGTATCTAGAAATGAGTCAAGCTCAGTGTTAAGCAAATTATAAATGGTTGTAGATTAAGTAGAAGCGAGGAAGTGCTGTCCAAAGGAAGTATATCAAGTGGTCAGAGCCTTAAGGAGTTTGCTGTGTTAGCAGACGACAGGCGCCGAGTTGGGTAAACAGACGAGCCCCGCGTAAATTCCAACAATGACAGAACAGAAATGCTAAACTGTAGTAGAAAGTATATTTCTATATGCTGGCATACTTTCAAGAAGTGCAACTAAGTAAGAGGAAGGGAAACAGTAAAAAACAAAATGATGATTACACAGACCTGGTGGAACTGGATACATTTAATAAACTAGCAGAGAAAGTAAACAGATTGGAACAAACTTTCAAACTGGAACTGGATGAAATAAGGAAGGAACTGTACCAAAAAGGGGTAAAAAATGAGGAACTGGTAAAGGAATTAAACTGAAAAGATGCAAGAATAGGTGAGCTAAAGGCTAAGGCAGACATTCTGAGGAAGAAAATAAACAAAATGGGAAATACAGTAGTCACCCACGAAAGAGTTTTGAAGGAGTACAATAATGATAAAGACATAATTACACAAGCAGATAATCTGATAGAGGAAAGTAGAGACATTGATGAGAAGATAACTCAGGAAAATGAAATGATGAGAAACTACACAGAAGAAGTACAAAATACATGGGCAGAAGTAGCCAAAACATGTCAAGATCTAAAAAACAAGGCTGAAACAAAAGACATGACATGAGAGATGAAAGACATCATAAGGAAGAAACCAAGGCTAATAAAGGAAACAGCTGGGATTAACAGATCTACAGTCATCACCGGTAAAGGTGAAGAAAAAATATGGAATAGAATCACCAGAGATAACAACAAGATGGTAAATATAATGAATATATTGAAAGTAGTATCAGACGAAATCTGTGAGAAAGATGTAGAGGAATTTATGAGATTAGGGAAACATGAGAGGAACATGTCATGGCCCCTGAAAGTAACCTCCCAAAGTGGGAACACTGTAGAAGAGGTATTAAAAAAATGCTAACAAACTTAAGGAATCAGAGGAGTAACAAGAAGTGCTGATAAAAAGGTGCCTAACTCTAGAGGAAAGGGGATTACTAAAGAAAAAGAGGGAAGAAGCAAAAAGAAAGAATGATGCAAGATGTGATGAAGAGAGAATCTGTTTTACAAAGTAGTAGGATTGCAAGTAAAAAAAAATGGTACATAAACGGCAGGGACTGAATAAAAGTAAGATAGCAGACTTGACCAATGTCAAATATGTGAACAATATGGCTAACTTAATGTACTCAAATGTAGATGGAATGGTATCCAAAATATAAGAGATGAAAGACTATATCATGGAAAATGAGTCTCATATTATTTGTCTAACAGAAACAAAATTAGTCCTTTTGATATCAAACAACTTTTAAAATATGGATGAGTACAATATTTGGCGAAGAAACAGAAAGTTAAAAAGAGGGGGAGGAGTCATGATACTACCAGAGAAAAGACTCCAAGTAAAAAAGATAGAAACAGACATACCCTCACAAGCAGAATTAGTTGCAGCAGACATTAGTACATCAAAAGGGATAATAATTGTGGCAAATTTATATATGCCACCCAAGACAAACACACGGGATAGAGGTGAATATAAGGATGGGGCAGAAAAGACAATTCAGAGCTTAAGAACCCAACTAAGCAGAATGGAAGAAAAATCTGAAAGAATTATACTAATTGGAGATTTTAACACAAATATGAACTGGAATTCTTTAGATGTAAGAAGCCATGAAAGTTGTCGTGACCAGAAGCTTTTGGATCTTATACAGGAGTTTTTTCTAACATAGCATGTAAAGGAGAACACCAGAAAAAGAGGACCAGAAGACTCCTCATTATTAGATCTCATATTTACTTAGCATGAAAATGAAACTGACAATATAATTTGCCACCCCCCATTCGGCAAAAGTGTCCATGCAGTACTAGACTACAATTTCAGGATAGCATATGACATAGTCAGAGGTAAAGGAAATTACAAAAAGAGGCTAAACTACAAAAAAGGGTAACTATCATAACCTAAAGTAGTACTTCAACAACAGAGATTGGGAAAAGGAGCTAAGAGGACAAGATATAAATGTTGTATATAAAGGATTCTGTGAACTTTATAAAAATTAGGTCCCGCTGCAGACACAGAAATGAGGATGCTGGTTTAATACGGATTGTAAAAATGCAAAGGGGAAAAGAGATTTGCTGTGGATCAGATACACACGACACAAAAGTAAGAAAGCATGTAACTACTACAAGTAGGAAAGAAATGATTGCAGAAGGATAGAGAGAAGCTCAAAGGTGGTTTGAGGAAGATATTAGAAATAAATGTACTGATCAGCCTAAGTTGTTTTACAACTACATATAAAGCAAAGCAGAAGTTAAGGACAAACTACAATCCATTATGAATGAGGGGAAAATCTATATAAATGAAGAACATATTTGTGACATACTAAACAAAAATTACCAGTCAGTTTTTAATAAAGAAAGAAGATTTCCGAGAGATGAAAACACACAAGCATGCCCACACATACTAACAAATATACGTATAACAAAACAAGAAGTCCAGGAAGAGGTGAGGAAATTAGACAGGAGAAAAGCCAATGGTCCTGACGAGATTACGTGTTGGGTATTACAGGAATGTGCAAAAGAGCTAAGCAGTCCAGTACAATTAATATTCAGAGAATCCTTAAGACAAGGAAAACTACCTGTTATTTGGAAGAATGCAAACATTGTGCCCCTTTTCAAGAATGGAAATAGACAAAATCCTCTTAACTACTGACCAGTATCACTGACCAGCGCTGTAAGCAAGATGTTAGAAAAACTGATATGAAGAATTTGGGTAAATCACCTGGAAAAACACAATATGATAACAGAAAGACAATTTGGTTTTAGAAAGGTAAAATCATGTCACTAACCTGTTAAGTTACTATGATAGAGTTACAGAAATAATACAGAATAGAGATGACTGGGTATACAGCATATATTTGGATTTCAAGAAGGCATTTGACAGAGAACCACACAAAAGACTTTCATGGAAACTGTACAATCAAGGAGGAATCCAAGGTATACTGTACAACTGAATGCAAGATTTTCTCAGTAAAAGGGAAATGAGAACAGTGCTATGGGGATATTATTCATCATGGACAGAAGTAACAAGTGAAGTTCCACAAGGCTCGGTGCTGGCACCAATTGTGTTTTTCTATCTCTGTCTATGCACCTAGGCTGCTTCCTGCAAAGAAAGGGAGGTAGCCGGAACAGGACAACACACTCCCAATTTACTCATCCACACAAACATATTCATTCACATCTTAGCCCCAAGGGAAGAAGGGACAGATCTTCACTGCACCACACCGCATGAGGGTCAACTGCACAATTACCAACATCTGCAGCAGGGCCCGACAGCAGAGCTGGTTTACTCCTCTCGCATCATAATGGACCCATCCCTTTATGTTTTTAGTACTGAATATATAAATGACATGGATGGCAACACTGGAAATGGAAGCTACCTAAATATGTTTGCTGATGATGGAAAAGTACAAAGGGAAATTACAAACACAGACTTCTTGCATAGAGCAACAAAAGGAATTAATTGTCATGAATGGAGCAATAGATGGCAAATGAAATTCAATGTGAACAAATGTCATGTAATAAAATTTGGTAAAAATTAAAAAAGACCAGACTAGGACTGTACGTTAGGATGTTCAACCCTACACACATCAGAATGGGAACAGGATTTAGGAGTGATTATCAATAAGAGACTATCTCCAGCTGACCACACAAATGAAAAAGTAAGGAACATGTACACACTGCTTGCTAATATGAGGGGTAACATTCACATATATAAATGAAGACATGGTGAGAAAGATAATAATATCATTCATCAGACCAACTTTGGAGTATGCATCAGTAGTCTGGAATCCACATCTCAAAAAACAAGTAGATAACACTGAAAAGGTACAAAGGGTCGCTACAAGGTGGGCACCAAGTTTACGGGACCTAAGCTATGAAGAAAGACTCGAAAAATTAAACCTCCCAAAATTACAGGAGAGAAGGAAAAGAGGAGACATGATTATGTTATATAAATGCATCACAGGAAAAAAGAAAATAGACATAAATGAGCATATAATCAGTGAGGAAGCAACATTAAGAGGACACTAGACAACTGTACAGAAAGAGAGGTGATAATGATGTACGGAAATTCAGTTTCCCAAATAGAGCAGTTGATCAGTGGAATGCATTACTGAATGAAATAGTGTGTGCCAAAACTATTCATAAATTTAGGGATATGTATGATAAAAAAGGCTTAATACACAGGACAGTAGGAGCTCGATTCATTCTTGTAAAGATACAATTAGGTAAGAACAATTAGGTAACAACACACACACACACACACACACACACACACACACACACACACACACACACACACACACACAACAGACCCTCACTATACGGTAATGGACTAGTTAGGGAGAACCCTGACCTGATAAAGCCAAACCTCCATTATATCTGATGGTGCCCCTCCCCCCGTGAAGTGGGATTTGAAGCATAAACACGTACGAGGTCTGTTCAGAAAGTATCCGACCTTAGGCTTTAAACAAATAATTAGCTAACCTGTTGAGCTAGAACACTAATCCCTCTCAAAGTAGGCCCCTTCTAACTTGACACATGTAACCCAACATTCTTTCCACTGCATGAAACATTTTTCAAAGTCAGTTTTTGGCATCTCCTGCAGGTGCTTTGTTGCACCCATCGTGAACTCCTATCCAACAAATGTTGCTCAAGGCAAGCCGGAATGTGCAAATCGCGATCCAGACTTTCTGAAGACTGTTATCACTGGAGATGAGACTTGGATGTACAGGTATGACCCAGAAACCAAAGCACAGTCATCCCAATGGATGCATGCAGGGGACGCCTCAGCCAAAAAAAGCATGACAGGTCCATAGTAAGGTAAAATGCACTCGCGTGTTGACAGTTTTTTTCAACTATCGCGGTGTTGTGCATCACAAATATACAACAAAAGGTCAGACTGTCATCAAACATTACTACCTCAACATTATCCGATGTCTTCATGACACAGTTTGTTGAAAGAGAACAGACCTTTGGAAAGCAGTATGTTGGAAGCTGACCTTGACAATGCCCCTGCCCATTCTCCTCAAATGATTCAGGAAATTTTGGCCAAACACAACATTCCCCAGGTCCGGCAGGCTCCTTACTCACCAGACATGACTCCAAACGACTTTTGGTTATTCCTCAAGTTTAAAACTCCAAAGAAGGGTTACCAATTTGAGACAAGAGAAGAAATCATGACGAATGCGACAATACCTGTAGGAGATACCAAAAACCAACTTTGAAAAATGTTTCAGGCAGTGGAAAGAACACTGGGCTACGTTTGTCAAGTAAGAAGGGGCCTAATTTGACGGAGATTAGTGTCCTAGCTCAACATGTTGGCTACGGTATTTATTTTTTCAGAACAAAAGGTTGCATACTTTCTGAACCCACTTTGTATAAAAAATAAATGCATATAATAACAATTTTAGTACTAAAAATGACTAACTTGGCCCATAATTTCACATCCTTGACATATCAATTCTTTTCGTTACTAGTACTGTACAGTACTGTACTACTATAGTCTGTTATAACAACTTAGCAATCATGGTAGGGAGAGGGCAATTTCAGGCCAGACTGGGGTAAAAAGGACAGGAAACACATGTACTGTCCATTGTACCTTGTATGCAGCATGTGTTAGAAGTGTAACATTGTATGGAGTAGAAATGGAGGAAATCTTAGGCTCAAACATACAGAGATGAGAATGATCAGATGGATGTGTAGTCCATCTTTGAGTGACAGGCTTAGGGGGATTAGGATTGGGAATGAAAAGTTCAGAGGAAGGATGTGATGAGAAGGGGTAGATTAAAATAGCTTGGTCATTTGTAGAAGACGGATAATGACAACCAGGTGCAGAGGGTGAGAGGTATGATGACTAAGGAAAGAGCTGGTAGAGGCAGACCAAAAATGACATGGAACAAGGCCATACAGCGTGACCTCTGGGATAAGGAACTGAATAGAGAGGGTGCTAGAGGTTAGGCAGCAGGGACGACTACTGTTAGGCGACCAAGGCTGACATGTGCAAGCATGTTGGAGCTATTATACAGGTATATCTCAATAAACGATACCCTGGCTTAGCGATGGGGGTAGAAATACCACCATACCCCGCCTAACAATGGCCAAACTCCAATTTAATGACGGGTTTTGATTTTCTTTTACCGATTTTGATGATATTTTAGACTAAAATTGTGTGTTTAGGTTGATTTATAAACTGTTTTTAGACTTGGATTACTGTATTTTAACCATAGGTGGGGTGAACATTGTCATTTTGGGGTACAGTATACTAAGCCTGATTTTTCTCCAGACTTATATTTGACGATTTTCAGATTATATTTGTCAGTTTTAGTGAGTTATTTACAGGTGTTAGGGTTAGGTTTGCTTCTTTTACAGCTGTTAGGCCATTTAGATTGGCTTTTAACTTGTTTTTGGACTCATTTGGGTGGATTTAGGACTTGGTTGGGGGGGAAACCCAAGGCTCAAAAATGCATCCCTATACATGTTAAATCTACCCTGTTATACAGTACCCTGCCTAACGATGGGTTTTTACTTAACCAATTGCATTGTCAAACTGGGGTATCCCTGTACATGAAACAAAGACAGCAACAGAGGACAGAATTTTATGTACCTTATTCAATTCTGTAAACATGTTTAGGTAAGACCATAAGGTAAGAGCATGCACACCTGGTTTCTGACTTAGCTCATATTTCTGACTGGGACAAATGAAGCCTGCTGTTTCTAATGCATCAAAAAATTAATGCCTACATCTTTAGATCTGTAAACATTTCCCACATGTGTATCCTTCAATATTCAACAATCTATAGCTCAATCCATCATTATCTCTCAATATCCTTGGGGTTTCTTTTTCTTGGGACTGATCATGGAAAGATCACATTACTGTATTTCCCTCGCAAAATCCACTCCCATGAGACTGAGGTATGATTAGCTGACCCTGTGCCTAATTTATTCCCGCACAGCTATTGATATTGCACAGAGGTCCTCTACACCTGTGTGTGGAATACAACTCCTATGTGTGGAGATGCTCCCCACATGCAGACTTCCTAAACAGGGTGTAGTCAAACACTTTTTATCTCATCAACTCTCCTTCCCTTAGACTCTCCATAGCCTCTTTCTCCTTCCAACACTGTTGCATCTTTATCTCTATGCTACTGCTATTTAAATGGTCTCTGTTCTTTTGAACTGTCTGCTTACATGCCTCCTCTATTATGGCAGCCATGTCTAGCAGTGCACTCTCACTCCTTTACTGTCCAGCTCTCTAATGAAAGAGTTACAGAAAACCAAAACTCTTAAGTCCCTCAGACATGGGGCAGGACAATAATGGAACTCTCCCATCAGGTTGTATTTTCCTCTCACGATGACCCCGTCTTTTAAATGTAATGTATCAGTGCATCAATACAAGCACATGTCTTGAACTGGGTTCTCTTATTTTGTCTTTTTTTCTTGGACAGAACAACTTTTTGAGCTTCAAACTTTTGGTTCTTTCTTCTTTACATACAAAATAATAAGCACATGCACACATATATGCATAACATGAGGTGGATCCACAATTTGAACTTAACCTGTGACGAGGCCAGCCCCATCATGACTCCAGCGACAGGTCAACACAGCACCACGATGAGCCTCAACAGTTTTCTCCACACGACCACTGACACCCACTATGTAAAATTTTCCTGCAATATGAACACACACAAAAAGTGTGTAAAAAACATATACAGTGTACTGTATATAAATATATATATATATACACATACACACAAACACACACACAGTAATCCCTCGATTATCCACCACAGAGGAAAATAATGTCTGGATGGTGGATCCGTCTGGATAATGGACTTCACCCCTGGCTCCCCTTAATACATACCCTAAATTTGAAAGTCGTTGTAAACGACCAGTTCAGTACTGTACATAGTACAACACTTATTCCTGGTGTTTTACACTACTCCATCTGGTCAAGCAGACCTATAAACCACAGCCAAGCAACTACCATGGTCATGCAGACCCATCAACCACAGACAAGCATTCACTACTGCAGGGCGATACCCTGGAGTGGGGAAAAAAAAAAAAAAAAAAAAAAAAAGGCCCTGCCAGGCAAAAATGTTTGCTTGGCCATAATTTCCACTTGGATGCAAGCATTTTGTCTTGTAAAATGGAAAAATGTATGAATAATGGTTTCAAACTTCCAGATCACAACACCTGGAGACTGGATTGTTTGGATAATGGATGTCTGGATACCCGAGGGATTACTGTATGTATGTGTGTATATATGGATATATAGATAGATAGATAAATAGATATGTCTATCTAGCTATCTAAAGATAGATAGATATCTATATAGACAGATATATAGATAGACAGATAGACAGATATAGATATATACTGTATATATATATATATATATATATACAGGTTACTTGTTATTATTCCTGGATTACCTGCATCATTTCTTGCCCACCCACAGGTGGACTGAGGAAAAAAAAAAAAAAAAAAATGGAGAGGGGGGAACTAATTACCAGTACATCCAAGATGGGCCACACACTCATTCACTCACTATTCAGACCCTCAGACTAGACTCTACTCACAAGCATATCTACCCACACATAAGCACTTCCTATTATTTATCAGAGTATATCTGACAATTATCAAATTTAAAAAAGGAGTATCAAAGCCCTGTCATGCACTTCTCTGTACAAAATTCAGTTTCATGCAGCTTCATTCCTTGTAAGTTCCTGAGCCTCATCAATCTCTATAACTTGCCTTGTCACACATTCATTTATCACATCAATTCACCATCATCTTGGTTTACCATGCCTCTTCCTACCTACAAGCTTAAATATAGCCTTTTAACCACCCTATTTATGGTCAATCTCTCCACATGACCATATCATATAAGGACACTCTCTTACTTCTACTGTTCACAAAACCTCTTACTCCATATCTTTCACAAATCACATTATTTCTTATCTTATCCATACTCATCACTTCACAGACATTTGTCACTAAACCCATTACCACTGTTCTAGCCCTCAACTTTCTGTTTTCATGCCCAGTATTACACCTATATGTTAATGTGGGCACTAAAACTCCATGAAAACCTCATACATGCCACACTCAGACCTCTGTTTTCCCTCAAGAACTTCATATCATCAGCCACTACTTTCCTTCCATTTGTCATTCTGCTTACCACTTTCTAAGCACATGTACATTTGTTTTCTATCACTGCACCCAGACACTGTACTGCAATTAATTCCCCTCACTAATTAACCAAAACATCACATTGAGAACTGTCTATTCCCTCAACAATCTTTACTCTTCTTAGGGCATTATCTGGCAATTCTCAACTATGCTGTATTGAAAATTTCATTAGTTTGTCAAACTCAAAAAAGCTGGTCAAACTAGGTAGATCTGCTACAATCAGTCTTATAAAGTTCAACGTAAAGTATCCGATGAGTACATACTGTACCTGTACTATGGAAAATATGTCTTACCATCAGCTGCTGTCAGCAGGAAAACTTCAGACCCAACTTTTGTCTTTTGCACTGCAGATTTTGGAAGCCAATGAAGCTCAAGAGGATAGACATCTGATGGAAACTCTGTCACCTTGGTTGTTTCATTTGTTACTAAATTCCACCGGAGAAGCTGATGATCATCCCTGTCACACAAAGTACCCAGTAAATAAAAATCTCTTACAGCCCTAACAGCTTTATTTTTATTAAATAAAAAATTTGGAGAGCATGGAAATATTAAACTACGGCAGAACCTCCCTATATCAATCCTCGATATAACAGATTTAGGATTTATCGAACGCCTCAGAACCCACCAAACTTTCATCAGCTATACTGAACAATGGTCGATAAGTGGGACACATCATGCGGCCCTTCCAAACACCTCTGGGTCTGCTGTACTGTTTTATGGCTATACCAAATAATGGTTGGTAAATCGAGCACATTATGCGGCCCTTCTGAACCACTCTCCACACGTAGGGTGACTCACAACACAGTTGCCAAGGTTGGAGGTGGTTTCTCCCACCTACTTGAGCTATGCTGGAGATATGCTGGCAGGAATAGGCGATGAGCTACTTCTGGTACGCATAGGCAGGACCAGAGTCTGTGGACATACTGAATCACATGTGATCAACCTCAGCATTGCCGCATCTTTCATTGCATTCACACAACTGTGTTCGCATCTCACATCTCTCAAATTTGCCAAATGTTCTTCTACTGTGACTGTGAAGAATAGCTTTTAGTAAGGAATCTCCTGGCACCTCTTCTGAAGGGAAAAGTAGAGGACTCTCTTCACTGCAGTGAAAACGGAAGTGATTGAGGCCCATCACAGAGGCATAAGCGAGCCTACAGCTTTAGTCATGAAGAAGTACCATAAAAAGGATGTGAAATAAGCTACAAAAAGGCAAAAGTATGGGCCACATTAGTGTAAAACTGGTATAGTTTTCACTTTCAGTAACACAGTATGATCCTGTACTCATTTATTTTTCATATCCTTTGACTAATGCAAGACAGCCTTGTTCTAATGCTGTCCGCAACAAGGAGAGGGCCTATAAAAGGTACTAGAGCCAACCCACCCCTGAATCACATCCTTTTTATGTTTCTGCCTGGAATAGTGCTAAGTCTGTTCTTCGCCCTGCTAAAAATAATTTCATCCATACTAAATGCTCTCAACTTTCCAACTCAAATTCTTCCCACTCTTTCTGGCACCTTGCCAAAAACCTTTCTAACAACTTTACCTCATCATCTTTCCCTCCTCTTTTCTACTCTGATGGCTCTGTAGCTATTTCTTTTACTGATAAAGCAGATCTCTTCACTCAGACTTTCTCCTCCAATTCCACCTTAGACAATTCTGGTGCTATTCCTCCATCACTTCCTCCCTCTGACTTTCTCATGGCTGACATTAAAATTTCTTCAGCTGATGTATTTTCTGCCATCACTGGCCTCAATACTACCAAGGCACATGGGCCTGAGGGGGTCCCTCCTGTTGTCCTCAAGAACTATGCTTCTGTACTTACACCCTACCTAGATAAACTCTTTCACCTTTGTCTTTCAACTTCTACCTCTTCTTCTTGCTGGAAGTTTGCTTTCATTCAGCCAGTCCCAGTGAAGGGTGACCATTCCCAACCATCTCACTATCGTCCAATTGCTTTAACAACCTGTGTCTCAAAAGTTTTTGGGTCTATTCTTAATAGAATAATTTTAAAACATCTTTCCTATCACAAGCTTCTTTCTGATCACCAGTATGGGTTCTGTCAGGGACGCTCCACTGGAGATCTTCTCACCTACCTTTCAGACTTCAGTTCATCCTCCTTTCGGGACTTTGGCGAAAGCTTTGCCATCGCACTTGACATCTCAAAGGCTTTTGATCAAGTCTGGCATAAATCTTTAATGTCCAAACTGCCCTCTTACGGTTTCTATCCTTCTATCTGCGCCTTCATCTACAGCAGTGGTTCCCAACCTTTTTTCTTTCTTTTCCCCCTTCAACCAGTTCACCAGTTTGGATTCCCCCCCCCCCAGCTCTCTCTCTCTCTCTCTCTGACTAAAGGCAATCGTAGCAAAAATGTTATATTTTTGTATAGTACTTGAAGAAAAGTCAATCGCCACATTCTATGAGATTTTTTTGCTGTCAGCTAATAGCTAGTAATCTGTATTTCCCTCAATAAATTTCCCCCTGGAATCCTGGAATTTCCCCCAGGGGGAAATTTCCCCCAGGTTGGGAAATGCTGATCTACAGTGCTCGTCAGAAGTATTCAGCGTTGTCCGCCGGGCGCGCAATACTTATGGCCCAAAAAGAATCACCCATTTTTAGGGGTAAGAATTGAGCCACAAGTTTGAGCTCCGAGCATGACGTCACGGTAGCCTGGGGCCTTCTGACGCGCTGGTTGGTTCCCGCCTCAGTCGCCCACGGGCTGCCTGAGAGAGAGGAACTCCGCCGAGTGTCCCTCTCAAATTGCGCCATTTTTTACTGAGTGTCCCGCAGTGTTTTGGCCTTCAAAACTTTGTTATGGCACCTACCCGTGAACTATCGAGTGAAATCATATCCCAGATCATTGCTCTAAAGGAGGCAGGCCACCAGACAAAGGAAATTAGTGAATTGGTTGGTGTGGCACAATCGACAGTGCGTCGTTGGTGTGCGCGGTTTCGGGAGGAAAACAGTGGTGAAGTTCCCACAAAGAAACCGAGGTCTGGTAGGCCTAGGAAAACTTCCCCAAGGTCTGTTAATGTTTTAAAACGTGCAGTGGAGTTTAATCCTCGTGTGAGTGCAAGGAAAATTAAGGAGAGCAACCCAGAAGTGTTTGGTGAGGTGTCAGTGAGAACAGTGTCTCGTAGGGTGTATGAGCTTGGTTACACAAGTCACAGGCCTGTGAAAAAGCCTCTTCTCTCTAGCAGCCAGAGAATTCGTAGGCTTGCCTTTGCTAATAAATATCTAAATTGGGGTGAGGAGCAATGGTTGTCAGTGTTGTGGTCTGATGAGGCAACGTTTAGTGTTACCTGTAACAGAGGAGCATGCAAAGGTAGTGACCCACTTGACCCACGGTATGTAGAAAGCACAGTTAAACATCCTGATTCACTCATAGTATGGGGTTGTTTTTCAGGGAAGGGTTTGGGGAAGCTTGTTGTACTTCCCAAGAACCTCAGAGTGAATCAGGATGTTTACCTGGAGCTTCTGTGTGATCATTTACCAGACTCCTTCGAGCTAACAGGTGCACGAGTGTTTCAGCAGGACGGTGCACCTGCTCACAAGGCCAAATCGGTCACCAATTGGCTTCGTGACTGCGAGGTATCATTCATGACAGACTGGCCAGGAAATAGCCCAGACCTCAACCCGATTGAAAACCTCTGGTACCTCGTAAAGAAGAGTCTCCAAGGGAAGGACGTGAGCTCTCTACCTAAGCTGGAAGCCGCCATTCGTGACTCCTGGGACAAAATACCGCTCCAGCACCTCAGGAGCCTCGCCCTTTCACTTCCAAGACGTCTCAGGTCCGTGAAGAAACATAAAGGCTACCCTACGAAGCACTAAAGGTAAATAAAATGCATTATTTATATGTTTTTTCAATGTTGAAAGGTTTGTTTCTCAGGAGGGACGCAGGGCGCTCCATACTTCTGACGAGCACTGTATAGCTTCCTTTCTAGTCATTCTATAGCCGCTGTTGTAGATGGCCATCGTTCTTCTACATCTAGCAACAGTGGTGTTCCTCTGGGCTCTGTCCTATCACCAACTCTCTTATTTTTATTCATCAATGATCTAAGCTGTACATCTAACCCTATCCACTCGTACACTGATGCTTCCACCCTTCACCTTTCCATTCAGTTCCCACAATGTCCATCTCAGCAGTTACTTCAACAAACAAGGGATGAGGCTATGGCACACCTGATGTCTGACTTGGCTTATATCTCTAACTGGGGTAAAAAATAATCTTGTTGTTTTTAATGCATCAAAGACTCAATTTTTACACCTATCGACCCAACAAAATTTTCCACAGGAGTACCCACTGATGTTTAATAATATCCTGCTCAAGCCTGCCTCATCCTTGAACATGCTTGGGGCTTCATTCACTTGGGATTTACCTTGGAAAGATCATATTACATCTCTGGTAAAATCTGCTTCCAAGAGATTAGGTGTGCTAAGCCGACTCCATACCTTCTTTACCCCTGCACAGCTGTTGACTTTATACACAGGTTTTATTTGCCCCTGTGTAGAGTACAACTCTCACGTGTGTGGAGGCTTCCCACATACAGCTCTTCTCAACAGCGTGGAGTCAAAGGCTTTTCGTTTCATCAACTCTCTTCCTCTTACTGGCTCCCTTCAACCTGTCTCTTAGCCGCACTGTTGCCTCTTTATCTTTTTTCTATCGTTACTTCCATGGTCATTGCTCCTCTAAACTGTTTACTTGCATCCCTCCACCTCTGGCACCCGTCTAGCAACAAACTCTCATCCTTTTTCTGTCCAACTCTCTAATGCAAGAGTTAGCCATTACTCCCAGTCCTTCATTTATGCAGCAGGTCAACTCTGGAACTCTCTCTCTCTGTCTGTATATCCTACTTCCTATGATCTCCAGTCTTTCAAACGCAGTGTGTCCAGGCATCTCGATATGAACATATCTTGAATTTGGCTCACTTGTTTTTTTGTTTTTTTCTTGGAAGGAATTGTTTGTGAGCTCCTAGCCTTTGGTTCCTTCTTACTTGGAAAAAAAAAAAAAAAAAATGTTGGAATTCCCACCTGAGGGGGAGGTGGACCTTAGGTTTTATCAAACTTTTGGCTTTATCAAACTTAGCTTCCTCCCAATCAGTTCATTATAGGGAGGGTACTGTATCAGTTATAGTACTGTACCAATGTTAGTCTCACCAAGGAATCCCATTTGTACATAAACAATTGAAAGTTAATGTTTCATGCTGGCAAAAGTCAGCCTTGTTCATCTGATGGCTACTCACCAAGCTGCAAATCCCACAGCATCCTCGTTAAGTCCCTCCTAACAATGATGTTCCTTCTCTGGGCCTCACTCTACATTTTCATCAGTCTGCATGCATGAGCTCTCCTGTCCATACTAGGACTTTTGCAATATGACCCACTTACTCTCAAACATTTTCTCCAAACACTCAAAGAATATCATCCCACCTGTAATAAACTACTCACCACTACAGAACTGTGCTGGTACAGATACACTATCGAAGAAAAGTCCAGCAGTACATCTGGCAAGGTATTATACAGTACATCCATTGGTGTGGTAGCTTCTTCAGATTGTTACTGCAGGGTTCAGGCCCCTCAATATGGATGGAAGCATAACCAAGTGAAGCTCCTTTGTTCTGTATCTTCTGGCCTAAACAGGATAACACAGATGCCCCACCAGGCAGCATTTCCCATTTCAGGATTCTAAGACAGTCTTGCCATCTTTGACTCTCAGCCAGTAATGGTTAGTAACTTAACAAGTTAATGGGAAATTCTTGATGAATTTTTGACCAAAAAAATGCATTTTTATTTTTTTTCACCCCTAGCTAAGGTACCTAAACTCACCTACAATCAGTAAGAAAACCTGTTTTGGGGGTATTGTTGTGAAAACAGAGTTTAAAGCCCATTTAAATGGCCCACACTGCAACTGATGGGTAAACAAGTCACCTGACCCACGTGGGGAGCATATATTTTGTTGCAGACTGCTTCTAAAAGAATGCTTTTGTTACCTCTCCAGTTTTCTTTGCCTCCTGAGGTTTATTGAAAACATTTGTGTGTCTTGGCCAGAATGACTGAAAACCAACATGTAGATACTTAGCTCATATTTTTACCAGGTATTATGAAGATATTTTGTTTCTTTGGATTACTGGTGTTAAATATATCGTGTTTCTCAGGATTACTCGCGTTAGAAAGATGCCAAAGTGATCAAAAGTACACCAGGCTGCCGCTGAGTGTATGAGGAATGCTATAGCGGCAAAACTCTGTGCAAAAGGAGCTGAAAATAAGCCAATAATGGTCTATACAGGTGAGGGCAGGTAGCTACTCATACTGTGCACTGTGACAATTCTTGGAATAGGATATTCATATTTACTGAGCATTAAATGGTGGAGACGGTCAGTAAATAAGCACGAAGTGGTGTCACTAGGCCCAACAGTTTTAGAGTTACAACTGTTTCTCCTTATTTTAATTTTGCATCA
Organism: Coenobita brevimanus; assembly: GCF_032717465.1. NCBI lineage: Eukaryota > Metazoa > Arthropoda > Malacostraca > Decapoda > Coenobitidae > Coenobita > Coenobita brevimanus. The sequence goes on from NC_137047.1 coordinate 20,926,383, forward strand.
ATTTCCCACAAATTACATTTTCAAGCAGTAAATAAAAAATGAAGGCCAATTTTTTTTTTTTTTTTTTGGGGGGGGGGGGGATTTACAAACTTAGGGGAGCATCTTCTTCAGCAGTACAATACAAACTGATTCAATGTGAGAAATAATGGGAAATGAGCAAATTATTTTTTGGTAAATATTTTACACAAGCTATTCAGTGTTTTTAGGAAAAAATTTACCATAATTTTTTTTCCGGATGTCATATATCTTTCATTGATTTGAACTAACTTGTTTTAATAATTGGAAAAAAGGGAAATACAAAGAGAAAAGATTTAGGGATGTTATAGGGCATTATGTTACAAGTTTAAAATGCACACAAAGAATCTCCCCTTAAGGCTGTTGTCCATTACTAGCATCAACCTATTGTAAAACAGCAAAGTAAAATCTCATTTTTCATTTTTTTCATTCATTGCCAGATGCCATGTATCCCAGACAGGGTGGCCAAGGGCTTAGAGTTAATTGTTTTACAGGGAGGGGCACTAATCCTCCACCAACCCCACTTGACGTAGGGATGCCAACAGCATCTGGTGTTCCCCGGCGGTCACCCATCCAAGTACTAACCAGACCCAACGTTGCTTACACACTAGAAATTAACTTGTAAAACTGTTAGAGTTGCGGCCTTAATTTGGACTCTGTATTTGTGATCAAGTTTCCCGACCACAAACAGTAATTATGTATTATACCTGTGACTGAGTTTCATATCTAAGAAGGAATGACTCTGTGGCTACTACCAAGCTTGAAGCCATACATTTATTAAGGCAGGACCTGCATGGGTCAGTGGTAGCCAGCGAATTACTATTACAACCAGCCCAATGCCCTTACCTGCTGTACTGTGCAGTACTTATTCTCCTCCTCTTTCTTCTACTTCATCCACTGTCCTTTTCACTACTCTTATGATCATTTTTATAATGTACTCTTGCAAAAAGACAAAAAAATTTTAATTATCCAATCTGACACCCAGCAGACACTTTTAATCAGTTCAAGAGAGGCCATTCATCACCTGAGTGCTACAAATGTTTTCCACTAATCTTTTCATAAAGACAGAAATATTAACTATTCTTATTTGGCAACTGTTTGATAAGTTATCAGTGGCCACCTGCTGACTAACAGTTACTACTGTACAGTACTGAAACAGTGCTATGCCTGATTATATTGTAACAGACTTACCCACAAGAATAAACTTCATCTGGGGACATCCATCCAACACAGGAAACAAGATCAGCATGCTTGGGTTTATTCAGCAGTGAAGTTTTGAAGCGCATTTTACCAATGTATTACCTGGGGAAAAAAAAAAAAAATAACCTACCATAGATCAAGTTCATCTAGTTATAAGGAACATATATTTACAATTCTGGAAAACTGCATGAAAAAATATTGCATTAAAGTTCATGAAAAAAAAAAAAAAAAAAAAAAAAAAAAAAAAAAAAAAAACTTATAAAGTCCAAAATGGGAAAAAAAAAAAAAAAAAAAAAAAAAAGGAATAAAGTAGGTAACAATAAATCTTCCATAAACCCCCCCCTATTTGTTTTTTCATGAATTTTGGTATACAGTATATTTATGCTACCTGAGATATAATCTATAATAAGCTGTAATACACACATACAGTACATGAAGACATTCATTCTTTAGTGGCAAGATTCAATGTGGATAACAGAGCTACCAATCTTTTCTTGAAAACAACTTACAGTACTGACTATAATCATTCTTTCTCTGCTTCATGTCAGGGTATGTTTGACTGAAGTGGCTGGTTTTGAGTGATAATTGTGGGAAACTATATTTATGCAATATTTAGCACCAAATATAACAATATGGCCATTTAGTTTCAATCAGTGCAACACCTATAAGGCATTCCACAGAAGAAGGAATAACTGACCAAATATTTGGTTTGGAGAAAAATGCATTTAAAGATCTGAAAGTTTATATCTCTGTATCAGAATTCCCTTATTTCCCAGACTGCTTCTATGGAACCCATTTCCTCAGATTAGCTTCCCCCTAAACTTCAGCCTACAACAGTTCAAGTCCAACTGTTACAAATTTATTATGAATGGAGGACACCTATATTCTAGTACAGTATATGGAATTTTGCTATTTAATTTGTTTTACTTCCTTTGTTAGTTTCTGAACAAAAAAGAAAAAAAGAAAATCTATCATTAATCCATCAAAGAATTCATGAAGTATGTGGCCTTCATGGATTTGGAGAAAGCATATGACAGGGTGGATAGACATGGATTGTGGAAAGTATAAAGAATATATGGAGTAGATGAGAAGTTGCTGAATGCTGCGAAGAGTTTGCATGAGGGTGGTAAGGCTGCAGTGCGTGTGGATAATGAACCGAGTGAATTTTCCTATTTGAAGGTTGGGTTGAAACATGGATGTGTCATGTCTCCATGGTTATTCAATCTGTACATGGATGGGGTTAAATAAAAGAGATACAAGGTAGGGCAGTGGATGTTGGAGAGGCCCTAATGAGAAAGGGAAGTGTTTGGAAACTCCATGTGCTCTTGTTTGCAGATGATACTGTATTGTTAAGTGAAGATGAAGGGGAGCTGCAAGGCTTGGTGGATGAGTTAGGAAGAGTGTGTAAGAAAGTTATGGTCTTCAAGAGAAGTGAAGCCAGTGAATGTACAGTGAGGTTGGATGATGAGGAAATGGAAAATGTGAGTATGTTTAAGTACTTGGGTAGTGTGATGAGTAAGGATGGAAGTTTGGAGGGTGAAGTGCTTGATAGGGTACAACAAGGAAGAAAGGTTGCTGGTTCCTTGAAAGCAGTTATAAGAAACAGGGAAGTGAGCATGGAAGTGAAAAAGTTACTACATGACAGTATTGTGATACCAACTCTAACGTATGGAAGTGAAGCTTGGACATTGTTGGAGGGACACAAGTCAAGAGTGAGAGCAGTGGAAATGAAGGAGCATTGTGGTGTGGATGTGGATGTCATAGGAAGCGTTAGGAGAAACACAATGAGGTGGTTTGGCCATGTGGAGAGGATGGAGAGTGAGAGACTGACAAGGAGAGTGTATGTGAGTGAGGTGGAGGGGGATAGAAGGAGGGGGAGGCCAAGGATGAGATGAAGGGATGGAGTGGGGAGGTATATGAGAGAGAAGAGGTGTGAATTGGGAGCAGGGCAGTGAAATGGTGAGGGACAAGGCAAAATGGAGGCGATTTGTTTGTAGCCACCATGCATGGGATTAAGGCGTCTGGCAGTAGATAAACAGATAGAATAGGCTTTCCAAAATTATAACTGGTAAATGTATTTACAATAATGATCTATCTACCTATCTGTCTATCTATTACCAGATGCCTTAATCACATAAGAGGTGGCCACAAACAAATCGCCTCCATGTCGCCCTGTCCAACACCATTTAATTGCCCTCCTCCCAGCTCACCCCCCCCCTCTCATATACCTCTCCACTCCATCCCTCCATCTCATCCTTGCCCTCCCCCTCCCTTTCCCCCCCTTCACCTCACTCACACTCTCCTTATCAGTCTCTCACTCTCCATCCTCTCCACATGACCAAATCACTTCAGTGTATTTCTCCTGATGCTTTCTATCACATCCACATCCACACCGCAACACTCCTTCACTTCCTCATTTGCCAGTCTGTATCTCAATGTAACTCCACATGCTCCTCTCAAATAACTCACATCCACTGCTCTCACTCTTGACTTGAGTCCTTCCAACAAGATCTAAGCTTTATTTCCATATGTTAGGGTTGGTATCAGAATACTGACACGCAAAGACTTTTGTACTTTCAAGCTCAATTCCATGTTCCTTATCAATGCTTTCAGAGAACCAGCAACCTTTCTTCCCTGTTGTATCCTTTCAAGCACTTCACCCTCCATCCTTACTCACCACACTAACCACATACAGTACTTAAATACACTCACATTTTCCATTTTCTCCCCATCCAGCCTCACTTTACATTCAGTGGCTTCATTTCTCTCGAAGACCATAAATTTACTCTTTCCGACATTCACCTTTCGATTCCATTTCTTACACACTCTCCCAAACTCATTCACCAAGCCTTGCAGTTCCCCTTTGTCTTCACTTAACATTACAGTATCATCTGAAAACAATAGTGCAGGGAGTTTCCAAACACTGCCCTCTCTCATTAAGGTCGCTCTAACATCCACTGCCCTACCTTTTACACTACCTCTTTTATAATCTCATCCACATACAGACTGAACAACCATGGAGACATGACACATCCCTGTTTCAATCCAACATTCAAATAAAAAAATTCATTTAGTTCACTATCCACATGCACTGCAGCCTTAGTCCCCTCACACATATTCTTTGTGACATTCAGCAACTTCCCAATTACTCCATATATTCTTAATACCTTCCACATTCCTTGTCCATCCACCCTGTCATATGCTTTCTCCAAGTCCATGAAGGCTGTATACAACTTTTTCCCCTTCTCTGGAAACTTTTCCACTAAAGACCTAAGAATGAATATCTGATCTAGACAATCTTTTCCCTTCCTAAAACCTCTCTGTTCTTCTCCAACTAATTCCTCTGTTATTTCCCCAACTCAGTCAGTAAGTATCCTACCACATACTTTTCCTTTTACACTAATACGACAAATGCCCCTATGATTACCACACACTTCTTTTTCACCTTTTCCTTTGTACAGGGGAATAATTATACATGACTTCCAATCTTCTCGGACTCTACTTTCCTCCCAAGCCAATCTGTACATCTTCAATATCCATTCTACTGTTATTTCTCCTCCATGCCTCAGCATTTCACAACACACTCCATCAATTTCTGGGGCTTTTCCCATTTTGACCTTCATACTTCGACTACCTCCATCCTACTGATTTCTACCTCTCTTCTCACCTCCCTCCTTCTCCTAGCCATTCTCCAGCCACTTACAGTCACATTACTTTCATTCTCAAGGTTCAACAATTCCTTAGAGTGTTCTCTCCATCCCCTCACTTTTTTTTCCCTCTCCACTAGCAATCTACCAGTTTTATCTTTCACTCCCCGACTTACTTCTTTATCACCCTGTCTAACTCTCTTTACCTTTTTTCAGAACATTTTTTTACATTCCCTCCATTTTACACTCAAATTCCTTCCAAATTCCTCATCCACTGTCTTCTTACTGTCTCTTACTAATCTTTTCCCCTCTCTCTTTCTCTTACATATAACTCTCTCTCTCTCTCTTCCGTCCCTAAACTTCCTCCACGGCCCAGTTTCTCATCCACTCACTATATGCTTTCTTCTTTTGCGCCACAGCTTGTCTCAACTCTTCATTCCACCATGCTGTTCCATGCACCCGCTTTCATCTTCTCTTTACCCCACACCACCTCACATGCTGCACAGATTTCTTCTGTGAGTATCTTGGACATACCTTCCATGTCCTCCATCTGCTCCAGATCATATTTACCTAATCACTCCTCCACTTCTCTCTTATATACATATAATGATAATAACTATATTTGTGGTAGGTGGTGGTGACCATCATCCACTCACTTGATGTAGCTATTGCTGCCTACTTCATCCTTCACCTTTATCATTCTTTTTCAGAGTCTGTCCTCCTCTCTCCCTATTTCTCCCTTCATTCCTGTCACTTTTTATTACTCTAATTTTCTTTTCAGGCGGCTTTACATTGATTGAAAGTGTAATGGTTTCCTGTAAGCCAGGAAACCATTTACGACTCTGGGTGGTAACCATATAACCAACCCACAGGTGTTCCCTATGAGTCAACAAGTGGTTTTGTGGAGGATTAGCGCCCCTCCCCATAAAACCACTAACTCAAAGGCAAGTGGCCACGCCTTATGGGATTAATGTGTCTGGCTGTAGATACACAGATAGACAGATAATAACTATTAATAACATGACAAATCGGGGAGGGTATATGGGCAGTGGCGCCCATTTTTGTACATAATCCCTTTGATATAACGCACTTGGCTATGGTACTTTTTGTTATCACTGTGAGATGACATTCTGCACTCCTGCTGTTATAGCATCTTTTTCTGCTCAAAAACATCATTATTGTGCACCTAAGCTGGTGTCTACCAACAATGCTTGTGCAATGTCTGTGGTTTCTGATGGCTCTGAGGGATTCAGAGATGAGGCCCTACTTGATGAATTAATCCCACATGGCTGAGGCCACTAACTTTCCACCCCCTTGCCTCAGGACCCCTTACCTGAAGCCCATCTCAGGTCTCTCTATGGTATGTGTTCCTTCCTAACTGCCCTTTTCATCATTTTCTATTAATCAAACCATGCCTATGTGTGTTTCCGATACTTATCATAACTGTTGGTGTGAATTTAGCAGGTCTAAATTGTCATAAAAAGACAAATTTGAGCTTGCACTTGGGAAGCCTGGCATTAGGCCAAATCCAATAAGTTCTGTGCTTTCAGCATTGCGCAACTCTGTTATCAACTCCATGTTTGGTACCAATTATGTGTCATCATTGTATTGAAAAGTCAAAATCCATACCATTTTGAAAGTCATGAAAGGATAAGACTACTGATAAAAAATACTTGTGGTCTCCCTCCCAAAAAAACATCTTCATCTCAATTTTCCAAAAAACTGCCATTTTGGGAGCATTAGTATAGCTGTTTTTTTGCAAATTAAACACCAAAACTGACAGGCATTAAGGATCCAATGTCATACTCACTGGCCGAGAAGTGCCTCATTGGCTGGAAGGCATTTGCCCAATGGCGTTTCTTCCTTCTCCATGGATGCATTGTCTGTTTGCCCACTTGAATGTAATAGGATCAGTTGCTGGGGGTCCTGACTATGAACTACTGGCCATGCTAAAAGAGTTAATATTCATTTCATCTGGTGCAAAAACATGTGATCTAGGCCAGGGAAATACAGTATGCTGCAACCTGTAGGTTCATTATGCCATTTTGGTTAGTTGGCCTTTTGTCAACGGAAAGCCCCATACAGATCAGTACAGCACTCACCAATGGTGGCCCCTCTCCTTTACCTTCAGATCCTGGGAGATTTCTTACAGGCAAGTAAATCTATCTGGCATTAGCCAAAGTAAAACAGATAATTTGCCCCTTATGGTTTAAGGGTTACTAAGGAGCTATGGTATCTAAGGATTCATGGCGCATTTACTTTACATCTAAAATGTGTAAACTTCTTGGTCCCAGTACAATACCTGATACCATACGAGCATAGGAAATTGGGGTTAAAAAAAAAATGTACCAGTATACAGTATTAAAAACACAAGAAAGGACCAGTGTTCATATCACATATCACACTGCCATATCCCAGATCACACTATGATTAGATGGATGTGTAGTGCATGCTTGAAAGTGAGGCCTAACAGGGGGATAGGATTATGACTGAAAAGCTGAGGAGATGGATGGGACTGGGATATACTGATGTTGTGAAGAGGAGGGATAGATTGCGATGGTTTGGGCATGTAGAAAGGATGGAGGATGACAACCAGGTGCAGAATGAGAGAAATGTGAATGCTGGGGGTAGGCTTGGAGAGGCAGACCAAAAAAGACCTGGGACAAGGTCACAGAGTGTGACCTCAGGGATAAGGGACTGAATAGGGAGGCTGCCAGAAATAAAGCAGTGTGGATAGCCACCATTAGGTGACCAAGGTCAACACATGCAAGCATGTTGGAGCCTTCATAAACAATATGATACAATGCAATACAACACTGCCATCATCCGGTCTCCCATCAAGGCCACTTTCTTCATACCAACAATGTACAATACCTGTGTCTTCCCTGCACTGTATATGTACATCAATGTTATGGTATATATTGTGCAAGTGTAACTATATAGTTTCATGCTTAACTACAATATCAGAACAAACAAATATGACAAATTACTTGTATAGTCAGTAACAAATGTATGTAATGGCAAATATTTTAAGTTTCCTATTTCTTCTCCCCAAGCTTTATCACCTGATCTAAGCTCATAAATTAACCCACATTATTCAGGAGGTTTCCAATGGCAAGTAAACTCAATGGTAATAGCCAAAGTACTGGTAATCCACATAAGATTTCCACAAAGTTAGAGTTAAACTCTATCTATCTATCTATAGCCAGATGCCATTATCCCATACAGTACCAGATGCCATAATCCAATAAGGGCTGGCCGTTTGTCTTTGAGTTAGTTGTTTTATGGAAAGGGACACTAATCCTCCGCCAAACCACTTGCTGACATGTAGGGAACACATGTGCGTTGTAAATGATTTCCAGGTTTACAGGAAACTACTAGGCTTGTCACTCAATGTAAAGCCACCTGAAATGGAAAGAAGAGTAATAAAATGTGACAGGAAAGAAGGGAGAAATAGGAAAAGAGGGCAGACACTGAAAAAGAATGATAAGGTGAAGGAAGAAGTACTGGTAGGTAGCACTAAATCAAGTGAGTGGATGATGATTGCCACCACCTACCACAAAGTAAGGTACCGGTACAATACTTTCTTAACCCTCACATCAAGGGGTCTCTCAGTGAACAAGTAAAACCATGTGGTGTTGTCCATGAGCAAACCATACAAGTCACCACACAAGGCTTAAGTCTTAAATGCTGTTGGTAACCTTTTCCAGAGAAATATAGGTAAATGAGAGTGGTAAAGAGTTTTAACACTGTATCTGCCAAATACAGAAAATCAGTACTGGTACTGTATGAAATAAACTGGACTGAGATGAAAAGCTTCTGGTGAGCCCTAAAAGTCCATTATGGCAATTATCCAAAAATTTCTGATACACAATAAGCCTTGACTCTTAAAGTATATTATACATTAGACTTACAGAAGGTTAGTAAGTACTGGTATCGGTATTATTATGGAAAAAGTCTAGGACAGTTCCCTCGTAGATACTGAAGCGTTCATGACATGAATTAGTTTCACCAGAATGTATTCCATTTAGGACACAGTGGATGTTGCCAAACATAAAAAAAAGAATTCACAATGTACTTCAATAATCTAACTATTCAATTTATTTATTTCTCACTTGAAACATTATCCTTTAATCATATTACAGGATTACCATGTATGCTGTATATTTCAGTTCAAATTTTCTATTCTATTGCCAGACGCCTCAATCCCGTTTGGGGTGGCCACAAACAAATCGCCTCCAAGTCGCCCTGTCCCCCGCCATTTCACTCCCCTGCTCCCAACTCACACCCCCCTCTCTCATATACCTCTCCACCCCATCTCTCCATCTCATCCTCGGCCTCCCCCTCCCTCTTTCCCCCTCCACCTCACTCACATACACTCTCTTCATCAGTCTTTCACCCTCCATCCTCTCCACATGGCCAAACCACCTCAGTGTGTTCCTCATAACGCTTCCTATCACATCCACATCAACACCACAACGCTCCTTTATATCCTCATTCGTCAGCCTGTCTCTCCACGTGACTCCACAAGCTCCTCTTAAATAACTCATTTCCACTGCTCTCACTCTTGACTTGTGTCCTTCCAACAACGTCCAAGCTTCACTTCCATACGTTAGAGTTGGTATCACAATACTGTCATGTAGTAACTTTTTCACTTCCATGCTCACTTCCCTGTTTCTTATCACTGCTTTCAAAGAACCAGCAACCTTTCTTCCCTGCTGTACTCTTTCAAGCACTTCACCCTCCAAACCTCCATCCTTACTCATCACACTACCCAAGTACTTAAACGTACTCACATTTTCCAATTCCTCACCATCCAACCTCGCTGTACATTCACTGACTTCACCTCTCTCAAAGACCATCACTTTACTCTTCCCTACATTCACCTTTAGATTCCGTTTCTTACACACTCTCTCAAACTCATCCACCAAGCCTTGCAGTTCCCCTTCATCCTCACTCAACAACACAGTATCATCTGCAAACAACAGTACAGGGAGTTTCCAAACACTATCCTCTCTCACCAGGGCCACTCCAACATCCACTACCCTACCTTGTACCTCTTTTATTACCCCATCCATGTACAGATTGAACAACCATGGAGACATGACACATCCCTGTTTCAACCCAACTTTCAAAGAGAAAAATTCACTTAGTTCACCATCCACACGAACTGCAGACTTCGCACCATCGTACATACTCTTCACAGCATTCAACAACTTCCCATCTACTCCATATATTCTTAACACTTTCCACAATCCTAGTCTATCCACCCTGTCATATGTTTTCTCCAAATCCATGAAAGCCGCATACAACTTCTTTCCCTTCTCTAGAAACTTTTCCACTAAAGATCTGAGAATGAATTCTGATCTACACAACCTCTTCCCGTCCTAAAGCCTCCCTGTTCTTCTCCAACTAATTTCTCTGTTCTTTCTCTAACTCTGTCAATAAGTATCCTACCATACACTTTTCCTATTATACTAAGAAGACAAATGCCCCTATGATTACTACACACTTCTTTTTCCCCTTTTCCTTTGTACAAGGGAATAATTATACCTGACTTCCAATCCTCCGGGACTCTACCTTCCTCCCAGGCCAATCTGCACATCTTCCACATCCATTCTACTACTATCTCTCCCCCATGCTTCAGCATTTCACCACACACTCCATCAATTATTGGGGCTTTCCCTGATTTAACTTTCTTCATTGCTTCCACAACTTCTATCCTACTGATTTCTTCCTGTCTTCTCACCTCCCTCCTTCTCCCAGCCATTCCCCAGCCACTTATACTCGCATTACTTCCATCCTCCAAATTCAACAATTCCTTAAAGTGTTCTCTCCATCTCCTCACTTTTTCTCCCTTCTCCACTAGTAATCTACCATTGTTATCTTTCACTCCCCTGCTAACTTCACTTCCACCCTGTCTTACTCTTTTCACCTCTTTCCAGAACATTTTCTTACAGTCCCTCCACTTTACACTCAATTCCTTCCAAATTCCTCATCCACTCTCTTCTTACTAATCTTTTCACCTCTCTCTTTCTTTCTACATATAACTCTCTCTTCCGCCTCTCAACTTCTTCCACGTCCCTATTTCTCATCCATTCATTGTATGCTTTCTTCTTCTGTGCCACAGCCCGTTTCACCTCTTCAGTCCACCACGCTGTTCCTTGCACCCCCCTCCGTCTTCTCTTCCTTCCACACACCACATCACATGCTGCACATATTTCTTCTGTAAATATTCTACACACACCTTCCACGTCCCCCATCTGCTCCAATTCATATTTGCCCAATCGTTCCTCCACTTCTCTCTTATACTCTGCCTTTTTCTCATCCTCTTGTAACCTTTCCACTCTCCTTGCAACTACTCCTTCCTCTCGTCTTTCCCTTCTTCTATTCCTCCATCTCACTTGCATCCTAATTCTGGCCACCACCAAGTAGTGGTCAGAAAGTCCACTCCCCCAACCTCTATAAACTCTTGCATCCAATATACATCTTCGCATCCTTTCATCCACACACACATAATCAATCATTGCCTTCCTTTCACTCAGTTCACCATCCACCCTTCTCATCACTCGCCATGTATACCTGTGGATCATTTTATGCCTGAAGAGGGTATTGGCTATCACCAACCCCCTCCCAGCACAAATGTCCACTAACGCACTCCCATTCTCATCTACCTCAGCAGGCACACCCCACTCACCAACTATTCCATCCACCTTCACATTCCCAACTTTACCAGTCATATCACCAATCAAAAACACTCTCTCATTCCTTCCAAACTTTTCCATGCACACTTCTACATTTGTCCAGAACTCTTCTCTCACTCTTCTAGCACGATCTTGCGTTGGTGCATACACACACACAATCACCCACATTTGTATTCCAACTTTCAACTTTACCCACACAATCCTTGATCCAACTGATCCATACTGTCTTATGCTCCTCTTCCATCTTTTACTCACAACTATACATACTCCTTCCTTTGCCCTCTCATTCTCACCTACTCCTGCACATATACCCCATCCATACTCCCATTCTCTCACACTATCTCCTCTCCATTTTGTTTCAGTTATTCCACATACATCCACTTTCGCATCCTCAAGCACCTGGACAATCTCTCTCTCTTTCACCTCATCATTTGCTCCCCTTACATTCCAGGTTCCAATTGCAATGTCCTTTGTCCGGTCCTTGGTCGTCAACGTTTGGTCAGTCCTTGTCCGAGGCTTCTTGTTTGTTTTTTTAGTTAGTTGTTTTCCGGGGAGGGGCACTAACCCTCCGCCAACCCTTTTAGTCGCCTTTTACGACAAGCAGGGATACTGGAGGAGTATTCTTGAAAAACCCCCCTACCCCCAGACATGAACTCCAACACATGTCCCCTCCTTTATACAGTCCCACTGCAGGTGAGTAATTAAAATCTACCAGTAGAGTAACCCTTATGACAGATGTAAATGCATCTCTTTGGAACTCACTTCCCCAGAGTTGTTTCCCCCCAGACTTCAACCTACAGCTGTTCAAGTCTGTTACAGATTTTTTTAGGAATGGAGGACACCAGTACTCTGGGGTGTGAACAATTCTTTTTATTTGGTTTTCCTTCCTCAGTTGTTATTAAAAAGGAAAAAATAAGTTAAAGCTACAGGATACTAGGGCAAGGTTAGACCCAAGGAATTTTGCTCCATGGTGAATTTTTCAAAATATCCACTTTCTGTAGATGTAAAACTTATGAGATTCTGTAATTAATATAGCTTAAACTACACTTTCACAAAGTACTCAACCCATAAATGATAATCTGGTTATTGTATTTTTTTTTTTTATAAAAGAACACAATATTATGCAAAAGGAGAAAACTTTCCTGGACTGTAATTTGTCTAACAATCGTAAACTACAACCAAGAACAGGATCATCAATCAACTACTAACGTATATGACAATACGGTGTGGCAGCTTACCCCTCATCTTTACCGAAGATGACCTAAGAAAAAAAAAAAAAATGCTCTTTAGCAATTCTGAGCTATAAGATATATTTCTTAATGTTCTAATGGTCTACTGGCCCTTGCGGAAATTTTACCTGAACCTCTTCATACAACACAAAATGTACACCTTACTTTCCTCCCGACCAGACAAATCGCCAGCCGCTGTCAAACTCAGACGACGCGGTTGCTGCTCTCAGGAATGTAAACAAACTTTGTGATAAATTTTACTCTCTCAAATATGACTCTTCTATTACAAAAAAATTACCTTGTTTTGGAAACAGTAATACACGCGTTCAGATTTATAGAAGACTGATCCCTTACATAAATTACTGATATAATTTTACAGTTGATTGATTTATACTCGAATGATAATCACCATGACAACCAACTTAAACAAACACAAGCTCGAATTCCAAAATGACAACACATCCACGGCACGCAAAATTAGAATGAGGTCGAGTCTGTACGATTTATGTCTAAAAGCGGAGCAGTAGAGCGTAATTAAGCCTTTTTGGTGCTTATTCTTCGTCATGGTAAGGTACCTCAGTCTTGTATGTATAGTAATTACTAACTAAACTTCGTGTTTGTGCACTGGTAGGTGAAACTTTCAAGGAAAATCTTTGAAAACCTTTACTTTTTTTTTTTTACCTACCTTAGTTTCAGTCCTACCACACTGTTACCGAAGCCTAATCTCTAATAGCACATGCAAAATGTAATGATGATCTTGAGCAGGGGCACAACTAGACATTAGGGGGGCACCGGGGGGGCTTTGCTCCTTGAGTGGCCCTCCAAAATCTGATAAGGTTTGATGCAGAATTTACAGAACCCTCATTTACTATTATTATTGCCTGTATATCCATAATGCAAATAACTAAACAGTAATTAAAACATTGTATGTATATATATATATATATATATATATATATATATATATATATATATATATATATATACATTTTTTTTTTCATTCATTGCCAGACGCCATGTATCCCAAACGGGGTGGCCAAGGGCTTAGAGTTAATTGTTTTACAGGGAGGGGCACTAATCCTCCACCAACCCCACTTGACACTAAATATACAGTATATATATATATATATATATATATATATATATATATATATATATATATATATATATATATATATATATATATATATATATATATATATATATATATATATATATATAGATATATATATATATGTATATATTTATATATATATATATATATATATATATATATATATATATATATATATATAGTAATCCCTCCAATATCCGACGTAATAGGGCCATAGGCAGGTCCGGATAGTGGTCCTGTCTGGATATTGGGCCCCAGCTTATGGGCTTGTACTTATGGACCCTAACTCAGAGAAACACCTATACAACTCCCTCTGGACATGCATAGCACCTATTTAAGACCCAAATCACACCAATAAGGGACATAAAAGAGTGAAATAAATTCAAAAGAACCATAAAATGAAGTTTTAGAGGTGAGTTTATACAATATTAAACATTCTGGGTACTTACAAAACCCTGGCTCCTGGACTGGTTTGAATTGCCAGTTTGCAGGCCACAGTTAATCCTCTGCACTCTAAATTCTAATTTCTTAACACTGCACAACACTGTAAATTCCTGTGTATTCTAGTGGCGAGGTATTGCAGTTTATTCACTGTTTATTCACAAAAAAGGGTGAAGGGACCATGGTGTAACAGCTGTTCGGCGCCAGGAGGCAATTTCAAATTACAGGTGGAAAAAAAGTCAGATTTCTTTCGAATTTTTTGCGGTTTTTGGCCCATTTTGGGAATATTGGATCCCAGGATGATTATGTCCGGTTAGTGGGAATGTTCGGATATTGGGCGTTTGGATATTATAGGGATTACTCTATATATATATATATATATATATATATATATATATATATATATATATATATATATATATATATATATATATATATATATATATATATATATATATATATATATATATATATATATATATATATATATATATATATATATATATATATATATATATATATATATATATATATATATATATATATATATATATATATATATATATATATATATATATTAGTGGTAGGTGGTGGCGACCATCATCCACTCACTTGATGTAGTGCTGCCTACTTCTTCCTTAGCCTTTATCATTCTTTTTCTGTGCCTGCCCTCCTCTCTTCCTATTTCTCCCATCTTTCCTCTCACTTCTTATTGCTTTTCTTTACTTTAAAGGTGGCTTTACAGTGAGTGACAAACTAAATGGTTTCCTGTAAGCCAAGAAACCATTTACAACGCTGGGTGGTAACCATATAACCAAACCATATGTGCTCCCTACATGTCAGCAAATAACTCAGAGTCAAATAACTCAGAGTCAAATGGCCATCCCTTATGGGATTATGGCATCTGGCAATTGATATAGCCTATATATATATATACTGTAGATAGATAGATAGATAGATAGACAGATAGATAGAAATAGATATAGATATAGACAGACAGATAGATATAGATATATATACAGTGCTCGTCAGAAGTATCGAGCGCCCTGCATCCCTCCTACGAAACAAACCTTTCAACATTGAAAAAACATGTAAATAATGCATTATATTTACCTTTAATGCTTGGTAGGGTATCTCTTGCGCTTCTTCACGGTTCTGAGACATCGCGGAAGTGAAAGGGTGAGGTTCCTCAGGTGCTGGGGTGGTATTTTTGCCCAGGAGTCACGAATTGCTGCTTCCAGCCTTGGCAGAGAGCTCACGTCCTTCCCTTGGAGATTCTTCTTTACAAGGTACGAGAGGTTTTCTATCGGGTTGAGGTCTGGGCTATTGCCTGGCCAGTCTTTCATGAAGGAGACCTCAGAGTCACGAAGCCAGGTGGTGACTGATTTGGCTTTATGAGCAGGTGCACCGTCCTGCAGAAACACTCATGCACCTGTGAGCTCGAAGGACTCAGGTAAATGATCACAAAGAAGCTCCAGGTAAACGCCCTGATTCACTCTGCAGTTCTTGGGAAGCACAACATGCTTCTCCAAACCCTTCCCATAGAAACAACCCCATACCATAAGTGAATCAGAGTGTTTAACTGTGCTCTCCACGTAACGGGGGTCAAGCGGGTCACTACCTTTGCGCCGGTACACGCGCGCTCCTTGATTACAGGTAACACAAAACATTGCCTCATAACACCACAACACTGACAACCATTGCTCCTCACCCCAGTTAAGGTATTTGTTAGCAAAGGCAAGCCTACAAAGTCGCTGGTAACGTGTAAGAAGAGGCTTTCTCACAGGCCTGTGACTTGTGTAACCAAGTTCATGGACTCTTTGAGACACCGTGCACACTGAAACCTCACCAAACACTTGCGGGTTGCTCTCCTTAATTTTCCTTGCACTTACACGAGGATTAGACTCCACTGCATGTTTTAACACATTAACAGACCTCAGGAAAGTTTTCCTGGGTCTACCAGACCGTGGTTTCTTTGTAGGAACGTCACCACTATTTTCCACTTGAAAACGGGCACACCCCATCCGCACTGTCAATCGACTCACACCAACCAAATCACTAATTTCCTTCGTGGGGTGGCCTGCCTCCTTTAGAGCAATGATCTGTGATATGATTTCACTTAAAAATTCACGGGTAGGGGCCATAACAAAGTGGCGAAAGCCAAAACACTGCGGGACACTAGATAAAAAATGGCACAAGAAGAGAGGGAGGAGCGGCGGAGTTCCTCTCTCTCACGCAGCTCGTAGGCAACTGAGGTGGCAGCCAACCAGCACGCAGTAAGGCTTCAAGCTGCCGTGACGTCATGTTAGTGGCCCAAACATCTAGCTCAATTTTTAGTACCAAAAAAGGGTGATTCTTTTTTCGCCAAAAGTATTGCGCGCCCTGACATAGGCGCTCAATACTTCTGACGAGCACTGTATAGATAGATAGATAGATATACTGTATATATAATCAGATATGTTTATATGAAGCTACAGAATGTGGTGAATGTTTTTGGCGTATCCGATAGAGCCAGGATTCCGGGGGCTTGAATGATGAGTGAAAGTAAGTGTGGCCCATTGGATTGGGCAAATTTGGACTGTCTGAACATTGCTACTCTTTACCCAGCCCAAGGGTGGGAAAGGAGGTCCAGATGATGATGATGAATAATGATGATATATATATACAGCCAGCGCTCACATAACACGCGATCCTAGAGCACGAAACTCACATAACATGGGAGGCAAAATTTTATGACCGGATTTAGTCACAGGATGAAAATGCTGGACATTACATGGGCAGAGGAAGCTGCCCATTTTTTTAACACCATACTACGCGACAACGATAGACATAATGCGTCAGGAGCCCAAAATTATGTTTCAAACAACCATAACATGGCAAACTAGGGTCATAACACAGTGGGAACAGACACAACAGAGCAGTGTTAGTCAAAGTGCAGGTTGCATCAGCCTATGACATATGGCTGTCACATGGGATGTTGTCACGGCCGACTGAACACTCCTGCCCCAGTTGACCCTACCCTCTCCCCACATTTTGGCTGCACACGTGCTCTGTGTGATCTTTGTGACTTGTAGGAGTCCTCCCCTGTCTTGGAGCCCCACTCCACTTCCCCCGAGCAAGCTCACAACCTCTTCCATTCAAGGTGAGGATTCCTCCAGTGTTTGTATGTAATGTAGTCTTTATTAGGTAGGTAAGTGTCCTGAAAAAAAAAAAAAAAAAAAAAAAAAAAATTGCCCAAAATGGTGAACGTGGGGCTGGTACCATGAAACCCTTTAACATGTAAACATATGGCCCTATAACGCGGAAATCTCATAAAGCAGGAGCTTCATGGTACATATATTCCCGTGTTATGTGAGTGCTTGCTGTGTATATATATATATATATATATATATATATATATATATGTATGTATATAGTGGTCCCCTACTTACAATCAGGTTACATTCCGAGAAATTGATCGTAAGTTGAATTTATTGTGAGTCAAAAATCCATTTAATACACCTAACCAACCGAACATTACAGCCTAGCCAAGCCCACTTTAAACGTGCTTAGAACACTTATATTGGCCTACAGTTGGGCAAAATCATTAACACAAAGCCTATTTCATAATAAAGTGTTGAATATATCATGTAATTCAGTGAATACTGTACTGAAATCGTCAGTTGCAAAAGTCCAAGTTCACGTGTGATGGTCATTATGGGCTTGGGCCTGGTCATTTCGACTGTAAGTCATTTGGGCTGTAACACCCAAACTGGCAAACCGCCAAATCGCCTTTAGGCTGTTTGGCGATTCAGCTGTTTGCCAGTTTGGACATTATAGCCTAAATAACTTATGGCCAAAATGACCAGAACCCTACAGGGTTGCTGCCTTCATGCTGGGCAGTTGTCTTGAGTTTCATCTCAAGAATAATTGTCTTCCTCTTCTCACCAGTAGAAGGAGAGATAGATGGGCATTTCATAGACGTGATGGATGCATAAAGCACAACTTAGAAACTGGGGGGTATCCAGAAAAAACACTGACAACACAGAACACTATAGAGCATTGGAGCATTGATTGTTTACACTAGCGACTTTCTGGGCAGACTGGGATTCGGCTCGCTGCTGCTGCCCAGTATCACAAGAGAATATCGTACCGCATATTGCTAGCCCGAAAAAAGATCAAAATTCAAATTTCGAGGTACGGTTTCTACCATCATGAAGTAAAGAAATCATAAGTCGACCTCTCGTAAAATGGGGACAATCTGTATACAGTACAGCACAGTATACTCATATGTATCAGTAGTAATGTATATAATGCTGTAGCAGATCAGTGGTGTACTAATAGCTGACAAGAGTAACTGCAGACATTAACTCTTTGCATGGGTAATATACCTCAGTACATTAATGCAGTACAGAGTATATTGTTCTGCTCTTTACTATAAATTAATATTTCAGATTCTTTCTCGAGCAAAGCCAGCTTTGGGAGCAAATGCAGTGAGTCAAGTCAGCACTGGAGGTGGCAGAAAGGCTCTTCCAAAGTTAGAAGAATTTCTTAAGAAAAGAGATTTTACAGGTGCTATTACATTATTGGAGGTAAGTTAGTTATTCAAACAGTCACCAGGTTTTAGCAGCATGATTGCCTTATGCTTTTTACAGTACTGTATGTGTAACAATACATCAGCACGGAACTTTAATCCAACCTCATCATATTTCTGTTTTTCAGTTTCTCTTTAATGCCTGGTATTATGAAGGTTTGAGTTATGATGAATAGATGAATGGCCCATTTTCACTGGATGCTCTGATGGTTGTTTTGCTCATTGTTTATGCTCTTCCTAGTTCTGGAGCTTTTCTGCCTGGTATACAACAAGGAAGTAGGAAACAGAGTAAGGATGATGATGATGATCATAATGGTGATGATTAGCCTATAGTTTTTCATGATACAGTAGGGTACTTGATTATTTAATAACTTTGTACTGGGTAATGTTTTTAGAAATCTGAATAGGTAAAATATACAAAGTAATGAAATATAGGTGGTGCGTATCATTTTAAATATAAAGGTTATTTCAGCCTAAAAGTATGGGCATTATACCTTTATAATATTAAGCTGTAGATCCACTTAATATTCAAGCCCCAGAAACTTGCTTTGTTTGTCACCCAACATTTATTTAATGCTGCCTTAGTTGTGGGTCCTTATAATATGATGTTTTGCAGTTTGAGCGTAACAGTGGCAACAGTAATGAGGAGACAGACCAGTGGATAGGGTATTGTGCATTCCACTTGGGGGACTACAAGCGAGCATTGAGTGAGTTTGAGAAACTCACTGTGCATCACAAAAATCCAGCCCCAGACAACTGGATTAGTTTAGCATGTTGCTACTTCTACCTTGGCATGTATCCAGAGGCGGAGGAAGTAAGTCATTGGAAAGTACTCATTTTGTATAATGTATTTAGTATGGTACAGTCCAGCACTATAATTTGGTTAGATCATTTATGAGCTTAGAGTACAGTATAGATTACAAAGAAAAAATTAATGTATGGAAAATGACAGACATTTACTGTATACTGTTTAAGTGCATACTTTTAAATCACTAGTGCAATAATAGCACAGTAGAATCAAGTACAGTAGGTTCCATTTCATCTAAAACTTCATAGTGTAGAGATTTGAGTGTTGCCAGCATAAATAAAAGATGCGTTTTACTGATAATATGAAATACTCACGTGCAGTAGATCTAAAGTGGAAACGTCATTTTTTAAACAGGTACCATACAGTATACTACAGTAGTATAATAATTTCTCCCCTTAATGTTACATTATCTCACTTGTTTTTTGTAGTATTGTACTTCATAGACATTGACCTTCACTGACATATACAGTATAGCACATTAAAAAGTCATATATATGGTATGTAGTAAGAAGGTGATTCCTACTCCTATGGTAAGCATGATATAATTACTCACTGCTACAGATACTTGATATCCCACAACCATAACCTTCCTCTTGGTAATTTTTCCTTGCCATAACCACAAGATACTGTTTGTGCCTTCATCGCTGAAAGTGACTTGTCTGCACCATATCTGTCTGAAAAAGACTGGATGTTGTCATTTGCTTTGTTCCTTGTGTGTGTGTGTGTGTGTGTGTGTGTTTAGCTTTTCCTTTGTTGTGAGTATTATGATGGGGGCCCAGCTTGGGCTTCTATAATTTATTGGTATTTACATGAACTGCTCATAGACAGATTTCTTTTATTAAATTCTGCTGGCTGATGGTAATGCCTGTGAATGTTTTCAAGTCATTGAGTTTATAAGATGCCCCTTAACTGATGTTTTTTGTATATTTAGAAAAGGTATTGGGCACATCCAATTTAAATAAAAGAATTTGGGAGTGTCTCAAATGTACAGCGATGTTGGATGGTGAGGAATTGGAAAATGTGAGTACGTTTAAGTACTTGGGTAGTGTGATGAGTAAGGATGGAGGTTTGGAGGGTGAAGTGCTTGAAAGAGTACAGCAGGGAAGAAAGGTTGCTGGTTCTTTGAAAGCAGTGATAAGAAACAGGGAAGTGAGCATGGAAGTGAAAAAGTTACTACATGACAGTATTGTGATACAAACTCTAACGTATGGAAGTGAAGCTTGGACGTTGTTGGAAGGACACAA
The DNA here is from genome assembly GCF_032717465.1 of Coenobita brevimanus. Classification (NCBI taxonomy): domain Eukaryota; kingdom Metazoa; phylum Arthropoda; class Malacostraca; order Decapoda; family Coenobitidae; genus Coenobita; species Coenobita brevimanus. Next base: position 20,947,358 of record NC_137047.1, read on the forward strand.
GTCAAGAGTGAGAGCAGTGGAAATGAGTTATTTAAGAGGAGCCTGTGGAGTCACATGGAGAGACAGGCTGACAAATGAGGATATAAAGGAGCGTTGTGGTGTAGATGTGGATGTGATAGGAAGCGTTATGAGGAACACACTGAGGTGGTTTGGCCATGTGGAGAGAATGGAGGGTGAAAGACTGACGAAGAGAGTGTATGTGAGTGAGGTGGAGGGGGCAAGATGGAGGGGGAGGCCGAGGATGAGATGGAGGGATGGGGTGGAGAGATGTATGAGAGAGGGGGGTGTGAGTTGGGAGCAGGGCAGTGAAATGGCGGGGGACAGGGCGACTTGGAGGCGATTTGTTTGTGGCCACCCCAAACGGGATTGAGGCGTCTGGCAATAGGGAGTGTCTCTAGTGTGGGAATAAATGGTTATAATGTGAGACTTCAGGGTGTTTTTAAGATTCTAAGCCAGAGTTTTAGTGGCTATAGGAACTGTTGGAACTAACCTTCAGCTTGTTGAGTTTTGGTGTTGTAGAGAAGTTGCTAGATTATCAACAAAGGACAATACTGTTAGTTACTGAAGGAGGGAGTGTTAGCAAATCATAGGGGAAGAGTTAAAAAGTGAGGGTGAAAGGACTGAACCCTGCAGGACACCACTGGATAATACGGTATTCTGATTTTGGAGCTTTGGTCAGATTCCTGATGCTGTCAACTTGAGAGGAATTTGACTAACTACATCTTGTAACTGTCTTCAGTATTTGTGCTGAAGATTTTGCTTCTGTGGATTAGTCTTGGTACTGTGTCAAAAGCATAGTCTTTGTCCATTGCTGCTAGTGTCATTCTTGATGGGGGTTGTTAGTTGTTAAGGCCATCTAATATGAAATAGATCAGCTTGGGAAGCTGTGTGGTGGTTGAGTGATTGGATCAAAATCTCATGTCGGGAATCAGAGGAGTGTGAGGTGATGTTATTTAGGGTTAGTTTCTTAGTGATTCTGCTTGGGTAATACTGTAATACAGGACAGTATCTGGTATTATTCACAAGAAATCATTTAATTACTGTATTTATATCCAAGTGGTTGTTGGGGTTTATTGCTTATATAATGCCACTCAGGGATGAGTGAGGCTAGTCACTCTCATCTTAAATGTCAGGACCAACTTACTTAGCCCTGGGCTTCTTTGATCCTCATGAGGCAACGCAGGATTAGATGATGGATGATGGATGGATGTTATTAGAGAGAAAATACACTGTGACTTCTTGCTCTTTAGTTATTGTGTCTGACATTTCTTGCTCTGTTGCAGGCAGCGGAAAAAGCACCAAAGTCACCTCTTCGGACCAGACTTTTTTTCCACCTTGCACACAAGTTCAATGATGAGAAGCGACTGATGATGCACCACCAGCAACTGGAAGATGTCATTGAGGACCAGCTGAGCCTTGCTTCCATACACTACCTTCGTTCTCACTATCAAGAGGCCATTGATATATATAAGAGAATATTGCTTGATAGCAGGTCTGAGACATACCTATGTGTCATCCATATCCTAATTTAATGAAATAACATGAAATACCTGCTACTTACTGGTAATGAAATTAAGTGATTCCAAACATTTACGAAGTGAAGTACTGTAGTATACATTATAGAATATTATTCAGAACCTCTTGAGAAAGTCTTAGCAGATTGATAGCTTACACTGGTCAACAGCCAAAATGGTTCTGACTTATTCTCACCTGTTTCTAAATTGTTACCCCCTATTTCTAACCTGACCCTAAAATTTGGCTATCATGTAACCTTGACATACTACATCATAAGTGAGGGAAAATTCCATGAAACATGCAAGTTCGTCTAATAAGTATCAATAAGTCTAAACACTCAAACCTCGATTTATGGGACCTCCATTTAAGGGATTTTGGATTTAAGGAACTCCATATTCTAAAAAACTACAACCGTTCAAAAATGATACATAATGTCTAGGTTATACCGTACACATTAATATATTTCTTTTTACAGTAACTGTAAAATAATATTCATAACCATATAAATAAGTAAGATAAGTGAAACAATCATTGCATTTCATAATAAGATTGTCTTTATATGTGGTAAAACAATGGACATTTTCAAGTAAGGGACATTTTCAAGAAAGGGGCATTTTCAGGTAAGAGACATTATCAAGTAAGGGACATTTTCAAGTAAGGGACATTTTCAAGTAAGGAACAAGTTGATTCCCCGTTCAGTCCCTTAACCCAAGACGTCCCATCGACGTATGGGTACGTTGCAACATTTTGCATTTGCCAGTCCCTACGATGTACTGGTACGTCATGCAATTGCAAGGTCCCTAATTTGCACAATTTTCAATTTTCGCATGTGATTTTTAAGCAACGTTGGGTCTGGTTAGTACTTGGATGGGTGACCGCCTGGGAACACCAGATGCTGTTGGCATCCCTACGTGTCAAGTGGGGTTGGTGGAGGATTAGTGCCCCTCCCTGTAAAACAATTAACTCTAAGCCCTTGACCACCCCGTTTGGGATACATGGCGTCTGGCAATGGATGGATGGATGGATTTTTCGTACTTATACACGGGACACCTTCCTCTGTTCCTCTACAAGATGCCAAGCAGGGACAATGCCTCACACCGCATAACCTCCCCCCCCCCCACACGCCATTGTCTAGGCAATTCACCTGTTACCAGTGACCTGGCCAATAAAGACATTCAGGGCCAGAGTGATTCCCCAATCGATGACAATGTGGAGGACAAAGTTTACATAGCATTAGAGGAAGAAACAGTCAGAAATGATGATCAGGTAATGTTGCAAAAGAAGGTCAGGTATGGTGATGAGTTAAGTGAGTGAAACAATGCTTATAATGCCTATAGTACTGTTTGAAAACCAATATACTCTCGTACTACATATAAATTCGTACCAAGTAAATAAATAAATACCGTTTATGAGTGGTGTGAAATAGTTACCCTCCCACAGAACGTGTTCTCTTTGGTGCCAGCCTGTTAGAAAACCCAGTCAGGTAAGGAGGTACTGCTACCTGGATCGAGTATTTTAAACCTCAGGTGAGCGATTTCTCTATGAAATTTTGATGTTTTTCACCAAAAGTGGAGGTTTTAGCCAAAAAAAATTTTTTTCAAAAATACCTCGGGACTGGGGGGTGTCAGAGGTGTAAAATAGCTCGAGACGTGACGGGTTAAATCGAGGTTTGAGTGTACAGTATATTGTTACAAAAATAATATACGTAGTCTTTAATTTATATCATATACTAAGCACAAACCAATATACTGTATATACAAAATATTATTACATGACCTTTGCACATATGAAGTGCCTCTGCATTTTACGTTTGTAGGAGCAATTACTGTCACGCTGTAGAGTCCAACAGTAGTCGCTCATCATGCTTGGATTGAATCAGTCTTGATATTGGCTCTCCATTCTGACAGTTTCGTGGTGAAACCTTTCACCACATTCATCACTGACATTTGCCAAGAATAAATAGAAAGAAGTCCAAATGAGAATGGAAAAAATTTATCTTGAGCGACATTCAAGCACCGAGTGCATAGTAGCTCTTCAGCATCTTGTTCACAAGCTCCTCATAATTTGATGCTCGAAAATTTCCTTGGTAATTCTTGGTAAGAACCATGAAGCTCTCCTAAGCAGCCCTTTCCAGCTCAGATAATCTCTTTACAAAATCCTGATCATTGAGTATAAGATGAATTTGAGGGACTATTGAAAAAAACTGCCATTATATTGGCCTCAGATACAATGCCTTGGAACTTCATTAGCAAGCAGTGGAAGCCAGCACCATCTTGATCCATGACCTTCACAAAGTTCATCATCAAAGTTTCAAATGAAGTGGAGGCAATAATACCTTCTCATGGTCAACAAGAAGTTTGTTGAGACAGTTGAACCTTCCAGTCATATCTTTCGATCACACTAAGCATTCCTTTTGTGTGTAATGCTTAGCATCTGCTCTGCTGTCCCATGAACAGAGAAAACACATATGCTTTGTGTAGCCTTGCTAAAGTCCTAGAAGCAAGCAGATCATTTCAGGTCCCCACAGATGCTCCATTGATGTGTTTTGTAGCTAGTTACAGTCAACAGAGTACTCATAGTTTCATAACTTTCTTTCATTCCATGGGCATGCACAATTGGAGCAGAAGGAAGTTCATTTTCAGTATGGAGAAGGACAGCCTTCAGTGCATTCTTCCCAGAATCTATGAACAACCGCCATTTTCCTTTTGATAAGGACAGGACTTATGAAGGTGATGCATTAACAATACAGCACCATAACAGTAACAAATTATGTCATCTTCTTGAAGTACATTGAGAGCTTTTTGTGTCTATGATGGAAGGTGGTGGTACAAATTCCATCTTGTAGCATGTTCCATTGATTGATTGGAGATCCAAAGAATTAATTTTTCTCCCTGGGGGAGTTAAGGTCTTTTATTAGGTAATGCAGCTTTACCTGACTGATGAGGTGTGGCTCCTTGCTTTCTAAATCTTCTTGAAAGTAGGCATGCATGCAACACTCCTTCTTATTAGATTCTGATTCACTTGTGGTACTTAATGGAGGATCTGGAACTGGAAGCTCAGGGCCATGGGGTGCTAGCCATAAAGAAGGTACGGAAGGATACCTGATCTTGGACTGAGTTTTCACTGAATTCCCTTTTGTATCTGTGAGGTAAAAGCAGCAGTCAGGACAGTGATCATTTGGTTCGTGCCAAACCATTGGTACAGTGAAAGGCATACCTGATGGCCATTTCATGTGGTTTACACTGAGCTTGCATGCATTGTGGGGTGCCCACTTCTTGTCTTGATTACCATCAGGACATTTGAAGTAATGTTTGTAAGCACTTTTACAATTCCTTGTAATTGGTTTCTCAGGCTTTCAGGTGTAAAGAACCCGCAGATGTAACAGAAAGAATCTGGTGCATTCATACAGCTGCAGTGCCTTACTGCTTGCCAACTTATATCAAGGCACTGTAACAGTAAAGCTGAAATGGAATAATAGCAAATATAAGATTACCATTGCATACATTGGTGTAAAAAAAAATAATAATAATAATTTACTTGATGGTGGGAAAATTTTACCCGACTTTCGGCTGTGGCTGATTCACTTTGAGTTGCTAAATATCTTGTGATTCAAGTACTTAACTGAAACTGATATAACCGCCACAGTTACTAGCTGAATGCAACTTTACAAGGTATATCTGTCTCTGTGAGTGGAGTCGAATCGGATTTTCCAACACATGAGCAGATTTTCCTATGGTATAATGGTTCATGAAAACTAGACGTGCTGGCAAAAATTGGATGTCATATTCTAAGCTTCCAAGTTCATGTTGCTCAGAATCACCTAAGAACATACTAGAACCATAACACTTTTTAAATTTTGTCAACTAGTGTAATGGTAGCTCTGTGGTCTGGCCATTATGTGTCATATAGACAGCTTTATCCTTCCATGGAACTACTATGTCCCACATTTGTAAATTACTGTTTAAGTCTGTTTGTTATTTGGCCTACCTTCTCTCCGTTATCTGTCTTCGCTTCTAAAAAGATCATCATCATCATATTGACTGACCTGGTGTGAGCAAGATCTGAAGTATGACTTCTCTTGTAGACATACATCAAGAGATGAGAAATTATGTTAATGGACGTTCTCCATTCTTGTGTCATGGGAGCTACAGGGCAACACAAGTGAAGCCCAGTAACCACCATATACCTGTACCAGTATAAGGAGTGGGTGGGAGAGGGTTCCATGTTTAGGCTCCCCACATCATACCCTTTTTAGTTGCTGTGCATAACATGTGGAATACATTTATGTCCAGGGCTCAGGAGGTCATAGAGATCATGTACATTAATTTACGTAAGCAGCATATTGGCCATAGACATGATCAGATTTCAGCATCTGTTACCAAAATACGTGATGTAACAAAATATTGCAGGTGAGAAGAATTTGAAAGTTTCTGAACTGTGGGATCACTAAGCCTTTTGATAATGCCAGAGTATGCACCAGATGGTCAGGCTGATTTTGCTTTGGTCTTTGATGTCAGTTAATGAGTCAGATATCTTGCCATGTGTAAATATGAGTAATGTACATAGGAAATACAGCACAGATAGCAGGACTAAGTCTGTTTGCTTTAAATTAGGTTATGCAGTCTGTGCTTCTAGTCTTGAGATGATAAATAGGCTGTTTAAAAAGTTCACTGATGGAAGAAAAGGCTTATTGTCCTAGTAATGTAATTATGGACTTACATTGCTTGATTTGTTTACTAACTTTAGTCCCTTAAAGTTATGACCTGTGTGTTGATATTGTAATCTAAAGCTTTTGTGCAGTACCTTGAATTTACACTTGCATTGTCAGTAGCCTTGAGCTGATAGATACAAGAGTTATTGATTCTGACTTCAGTAATGATAGTGTCTCTTAATGATGATGATGATCACATTCAGTGTTTTGCACCCTCCTGGGGACCCCCCAACAGGAGATACCTGTGACATAACCACCTCTAGGCTTCTTTTTCCTCACATACCTGATACTTCTTTCATTCTAGGACACTCTTCTTTGTTTTCCTTCACCTTTACCAATGTACTGCTCCACTAGATTCATCTGTACCACATATGATCAGCTTGGTCCACCATTACCCATACTCTTACTCTCAGAGAATTCTTTGGCACTCTTTCTGTGTGCATTATTTGAATATTCTTTATACAGACTCATTGTATTTCTTTTTTATCTGTTCAGCTGTTTCACATCTCATGCCTGTCACCTTTTCATCCATTTCAAAATATTGTACTCATAAATTTATTTATTTATTACACCATGCATCGATTTATGCTCCCCTGAAAAATGTCATTTCTACAACCTGGAGTTTAGAAAATTCTCTGTTACTTACTGTCCAAGTTTCATTGACATGCAAGACTGTTGACATTAATCCGTATTTATGTAGGATCCTCTTCACCTTCATACTAAGTCTTATTGTTCAGAATATTACCAGATTCTCAAGTTACTCTTTTCCCTTGAAATTCTCTCTCCTTAACCTCACAAATCACTTATGGTTTTATTATAGTGATTTCAGGACACATGATTTACTGATTACAGTATGTTGCTTTGTAATCCAGGGAATAATCTTTGAACTGAGGAATCACTCAGATATTTAGAAATATAATAGCTGAAGCATGTATCACTGAATTTTATCCTGACTCACGAGACATACCTGCTAAGTTAGGGATGTAATATTTTCTATATCAGGTTAATTCACCAAACTCATCTAGCTAAATTAGTTTGAAAATTCAGGGATCTCTAAATTTTTTTGTCTGGTTCATTATGCAATATACAGTAATACCTTCATATTACCTGTACCTAGCAAACCTTTATTGTACGGTACTTTTTTCATTAACGATGTGGTTTTGGTGTATGTACAGAGAGTACCTGGCCTTGAATGTGTATGTGGCACTATGCTATTATAAGCTGGACTACTATGATGTGAGTCAGGAGGTGTTGGCAGTCTACCTCCAGCACTATCCGGACTCACCCATCGCTATTAACCTCAAGGCCTGCAATCACTTCCGCCTCTACAATGGCAAAGCTGCTGAGCAGGAGCTCAGAGCTCTCCAGGTATTGTAGCGTGAAGTGGTCATTGCATCAGCCAAGTACTTGTTAATTCATTATTAGGTCAAAGCGGTATAAGAAAGCCACTGTAGTTTGTAACAATAAGAGCTCTGCCTGTCCTGAGTAGTATAATTTTTGTTCCTAAGTTACAGCAACAGAATATACTGCATAGAGAACTCATATCTAGTACTGCTGTGCGGTTCAGTATTGTATATGCCATGTGATATCCATTTAAAAAAGAACAGCAGCATTACTCCAATTTGAGATAAAGTTGAACATTCATAATGAACACATAAAATTTTAAAAATACGTGCATTATCATATCTGACCTTCTCCTGACGTGTCTCAGATTTCTTGCATTAAATGTCTTTCTAGCTCAGTTTTTCACATTCATATGAAATGGGGAAATCCAATGGACACCTTGATTTTCCATAGAACCAGTATCAGAGGAGAAATAAAGCAATGGACACAGTCTGGAGGTATGAGGCCACTTGCAGTACAAGGAAAGAGCAGTAAGGATTTCTATTCTGCCACTTGCATCCCTTGTAGTAGTTGTTATACAGTAACATGCAGGGAATACATAGAGAGTTCAGATGCAGTGATTTTTCTCCCTTGCTCTTGGTACTCCTATTATTTGCTACCTTTTCCCTCCCCATCCTCTGACCAAGCATTCCACTTCCAATTCCTGCCTTTCCCTACATCCTATTGCCCCATGGTACCATAACTCTCAATCCTCTTATCATTGGTAGTATGGAGTGGGGATCTGAATATGAGTAAAGATAAGGTTAGTAGAACTCCTTGTTTTTCATTACTATACCAAGGAAATAATCCTGCAGTCTTTAAAATGGCCCCTCTTGGCCTGGGATGACCTCACAGGCTAACCTCATCATTCCTTTATGTTGCTGTAAGTCAGGATGCATCCCCTGCGAAGTTTAGGAATGCTGTGGTTTGACCATGTATAAAGGAGAGACTAATGTAGAGACACACAAGCACACCGAGTTATGCTGGTTATATGATAAAGCATTGGAATGCTGACTGAAAGGATGTGAGATCAGTCTTAAGCTGGGATAGGGAACAGCATGAGGATTTGAATTTCATTAAAACAGTCCTAATTGACAGTCTACACAACTCACTGACATGTTATAAAAACATCCCCTACTACTGCAATGCCACGAGACCAGAGCTAAATGTATTAAGTTTGGATAGAGGGTATTCGTGCCCAAGCGGTGACATAAAGGGACTTGTTGCCATCTTTTGCATGAGGATTGCATGGCCTTGTAGAACAGACTCTCAAGTAAATACCCGAAGTTGGATACCTAGCCAAATAAAAGTGTATTATGTTTATGAAATTTCAGCCTCAGTACTGTACCATATTTTCTGTGATGTATGCAAAGTAGCAAAGCAGATTTGTATTTTGCCATGTTCTTCACCAGTGAAAGGCTTAATATGAAATATGGATGAGATAGGTAATACAGTACAGTAGCTGGATTTGTCTAAATAGCTTTACATGGAACAGGGCAATGGTATTATTTGAATAGAGTGTAAAATGGCATGCAGGAAGTTGAGAGACAGAAGAGAGAGGTATTGTATATGTAGAGAGGAAGTGAGAGGTGAAAAGATTAGTAAGAGAGAGTAAAAAGAGAGTGGATGAGGAATTTGGAAGGAGTAAAATGGAGGGAATGTAAGAAAAGGTTCTGAAGAGAGGTAAAGAGAGTTAGACAGGGTAATAAAGAAGTTAGTCGGGGAGTGAAAGATAAAAATGGTATATTGTTAGTGGAGAAGGGAGCAGATGGAGAGAACACATTAAGGAACTGTTAAGCATAGAAAATGAAAGTAATGCGAGTATAAGTGGCTGGGGAATGGCTAGGAGAAGGAGGGAGATGAGAAGAGAGAAGGAAATCAGTAGGATTGAAGTTGTGGAAGCAATGAAGAAAGACAAAATGGGGAAAGCCCCAGGAATTGATGTAGTGTGTGGTGAAATGCTGAAGCATGGGGGTGAGATAGTAGTAGAATGGATATGGAAAATGTGCAGATTGGCCTTGGGAGGAAGGCGGAGTCCAGGAGGATTGGAAGTCAGGTATAATTATTCCCCTGTACAAAAGAAAAGGGGAAAAAGAAGTGTGTGGTAATCATAGGGGCATTTGTCTTCTAAGTTTAACAAGAAAATGTATAGTAGGATGCTTATTAACAGCGTTAGGGAATTAACGGAGGAATTAGTTGGTTTAAGGAAGGGAAGAGATTGTGTAGATCAGATATTCATTTTATGTCTTTATTGGAAAAGTTTCTGGAGAACAGAAAGAAGTTGTATGTGGCCTTCATGGATTTGGAGAAAGCATATGACTGAGTGGATACACAAGGAATGTGGAAAATATTGAGTATGTGTGAGGATGCTAAGGACGCAGTGTGTGTGGATAGTGAACTGAGTAAATTTTTTTATTTGAATGTTGGATTGAAACAGGGCTATGTCATGTCCCCATGGTTGTTCAGTCTGTATACAGATGGGATCATAAAAGAGGTACAAGGTAGGACAGTGAATGTTAGAGTAGCCCTAATGAGAGAGGGCAGCATTTGGAAACTCCCTGTATTGTTGTTTGCAGATGAAATTGTATAGTTAAGTGAAGACGAAGACAACCTGCAAGGCTTGGTGACTGAGTTTGGGAGAGTGTGTAAGAAATGGAATGTAGGGAAGAGTAAAGTTATGGCCTTCAAGAGAAATGAAGTCACTGAATGTACAGTAAGGCTGGATGATGAGGAAATGGAAAATATGAGTGCATTTAAGTACTCGGGTAGTGTGATGAGTAAGGATGGAAGTTTGGAGGATGAAGTGCTTGAAAGGATACAACAAGGAGGGAAGGTTGCTGGTTCTTTGAAAGCAGTGATAAGAAACAGGGAAAGAAGCATGGAAGCAAAAAAGTCACCACATGACAGTATTGCGATACCAACTCTAACATATGGAAGTGAAGCTTGGACCTTATTAGAAGGGCACAAGTCAAGAGTGAGAGCAGTGGAAATGAGTTATTTGAGAGTAGCATGTGCATTTACATGGAGAGATGGACTGAGAAATGAGGAAGTGAAGGCATATTGTGGTGTGGATGTGGATGTGATAGAAAGCATAAGGAGAAATACAGTGAGGTGGTTTGGCCATGTGGAGAAAATGGAGAGTGAGAGACTAAGGAGGAGAGTGTATGTGAGTGAGGTGGAAGGGGACAGAGGGAGGGGGAGGCCAAGGATGAGATGGAGGGATGGAGTGGAGAGGTGTATGAGAGAGGGGAGTGTGAACTGGAAGGAGGGCAGTGAAATGGTGGGGGACAGGGCGATATGGAGGCAATTTGTTTGTGGCCACCCTGTATGGGATTAAGGCGTCTGGCAATAGATAGATAGATTTTCTTTTAGACATGGAACCATGTTTATATTTATTTATACTATATACTATGCATCGATTCGAGTTAGGTTTAGTCTTCGTCAATATATATATCACTATTAATAGTTATCGGAGATGGTGTTAGGTAGTGATTGTGGTGTGATGCAGATTTCTTGACATACTTGTAGTTGTGTATGTATTTTTAAATGATTTTATATATTTTCTGTACAGATGTTATACAGAACTTTGAGATAAATGAATGAATACTACAGTTCCATATACTACCTATATGGTAATGGAAAAAAAGTATAACTATATCCATATATATATAAAAAAGAATGTTTGTCTGTCTCTCTTCTATGGAAATCGAGGGTGATGAGTATAGAACCCTTTAAACAGCTGTAACAGATGTAACTTTTTACAGTGAATTTAGATTGTTACAGGTACATTATAGTTATATGGCCAAGATTAGGACAGTAATTGGAAATCAAATCAACATGGTGGAAAAAATGGTAGCCAGTTGCCCTAGAGTTGTTTACTTCTACTGTACAACCATATGCACAATGGGTCGGATGAGTGGCTGGACAGGTGGATTGGGCAGGGTGGGTGGGGTGGGTATGTGGGTATTGAGAAAATAGGTCCATGGTAGGAATAGGTCCATGGGGAATATATCCCTGGGGAAATAGGCCCAAGGAAGAACATAAGTTCATTGGGTAAAGTGGACCCTGGGGGTCTTCTCTCACAGAGCGAGTGGCTATCTAAAGTCCCAGGCAACACCAGTATGCACAATCATAGGGATTTGCCTGGACAGTGCCAGGCACCCCTGCTAAGGTCACGGTGCACGGGTCTGAGGTTGTCATTATCGTACTCTGACAACTTACCCATCAACAGTGCTTCCGATTTCGTGTATACTGTAATATGATATGCATGTGATTCGTGTATAATATGTTTGTGTATAATAATATTCGTGTATAACGTATTTGTGTATAATAATATGATTCATGTATAATGATATGAAATTGGACGCACTGTTGACAGGGAGGTTGCCAGCGTACAATAATGACAACCTCAGAGTCATGCACCGTGACTATAGTACCATAATATGAAAATTCATTGATGTAAATACTCATTCAGACAACTTACAGATATTCCATTATGAAAGGTATGTTTAGGAAACTGAACTGTGAAACAGTTTACAGTAGACATTTTCTGTGGTGGTTGTATGGATTTTAACATTTGAATTAAACTACAATAGGCTACATGTGAGTACAGGTGAATGCCTTTTTTTGGTCAGGATGTAACGTCATCGCCGCTGACGTTTGCCCAGGACCTGGTGCGTCACAACCTGGTGGTGTTTAGAGGAGGCGAAGGAGCTCTTCAGGTCCTGCCACCATTGGTTGATGTCATACCAGAGGCCCGACTTAACCTAGTGATCTACTACCTAAAGCAGGTGAGAGAGAGGGAGAGAGAGAGAGAGACATACACACACACACACACACACACACACACACACACACACACACACACAGAGGAAGAAAGAAACTTCAAAAAAGGTATAGGTGACAAATGTAAGGAAGAACCTAAATTGTTTTACAGGTTTGCTAATGGCAAATTGAAATTAAAGAACCAATAAGCTGAAAATAGAAGGAAATGTCTATAAAGACGTGGTTATGCAAGCAGGCATAATGAACAAATGCTTGCAATCAGTCTTCACTAGAGAAAGTGATTTTGTGGAGGAGGAGGGAGTGACTGGAAATGTAGTATTAAAAGATATAAAGGTTAAGTGCAAGAAGTATGCAAATTACTGGAAACTCAAGATGTGAGGAAGGCCACAGGACCAGACAGGATCTCTAATTGGATACTAAAGGAATGCAGAGACCAAATGGCGGATAGGATTCATGATTGGAGCCGGATGTGGGATATGAAATTCAGTGCAAAAAAATGTAAAATATTGGAAATGGGTAAAAGTACCAGGAGACCATCACTGAATTATTTGATGGGTAATGAACCAGTCACAAAAGCAAGAGAAGAGAAGGATTTGAGAGTGCTGGTCTAGGATAATTTGTCACCTGAAAAACACATTAACAGGATAGTTAGAGATGTATAATCTCTTGACTAACATAAGAGTAGCATTTCATTACATGGATGAGGAGATGATGAAAAAATTGGTAGTGGCCATGATCTGCCCCAGGTTGGATTATGCAGCAGTAGTGTCGTCCCCACATAAAAACAAAGATATAACAAGATTGAGAGAATACAAAGAACAGCAACCAAGGTGGTCCCATGCCTGGCTGATCTGTCATACAGGGAACGGCTGGAAAAACTAGACCTGCCTTCCTTAGAAGAGAGGAGAGAGAGGGGCAACATGACTGCAGTGTTCATGGCCAGGATGGGAGTAGAAAAAATTGACAGAGAAGATCTGTTTGTATGGGATGGGAGAGTAACAAGAGGACACGGAATGAAACTAAAAAAAGCCAAGTTGCTTGAAGGATATCAAGAAATATAGTTTTCAATATACAATAGCTGCATAGACCCATGGAATAGCCTGGATAAAGAGATCATTCAGTCTAAAACCTTAAACGAGTTCAAAGCAAAATCTGACTTATCGAGAAACAGAGATGGGACCCCACGAGTGTAGCTCATTTCCTGTATAGCACAACTAGGTAATTACACACATACACACATGCATGTATGTGTGCATGTGTGTTGTGCATGTGTGGTGCTTGTGAGAGTAGGTTATTGCCAACACTGCAAAGGAAAACTGCTACATGCTGCATGGAGCACTTGTAGAGTTTTTTCCTGAAAGAACTTAATGACAGGTGTTATTAGGGTGACTTGTGTTGTAAGAATGATAACCCATTGAAGTGTTTAAGCCACACTAAATGTGTTGGCTAACATATTCTGAATGATTCAGGCCAGCTTTCACAGATTGCCAATTATCCCAGCACTTCCGAGAGTTTAGGAATACTTGTAGCTTGGAAACTTTTACAAGCACAGTGAAGCTACAACACATTATCTTTCTTAACAGCTTCTAGCCAGGTTGAAACGAAATTCTTACACACCTCCACTTGGGAATGCAGACTTGAGGCTCAAGCTTCTTTTCTTAGGTACTTTAATCTGGCCTACAAGGAATGAAACTGAGCTTGTTACTGAGGATACTTGCTAATTGCTATTATTCTGTGGTTGGGCATGTAAAATCATCACAGAACTTAAAAACCCTTGCATTGGTGACAGAATTTGCAGGCAGTCACAGCTCTGCCTGAGAAATGATCAGTAGTGGCTGACATACTGTAGTGTATGTTGTTTAATCGGTAACTCATTGTGCTCCCATACAGTGTGCTTACCCTTTATATGACAGGATGGAGGGAGACATAATAGGAGCAGTTATAAGAATGTACTGAGAGGGGAGCTATACATGTGGACTGCGTGGGGAATGAAATTCACCTAGGAAAGTGCTTAGAAGTGAGGTTGATGGAATAATTGAAGAGGGTGACAGAATGATTTAGAATATCAGGCTGAAAAAAACATGAGGCAGGATGCCTCAAAGTGGTGAGAGATAAATTGTAACTGAGAGAACTAGAGGAGTTTTTATCACAGCTGTGCTGGATAAACTTGTTGATCAGGTGTTCGGTGGCCATGGTGAGGCATAATGTTGCATTAATCTCAAATGACAAGTAGTTTCCTCTTGTGAGTAATATGTATGCCATTAGATAGAATAAAATACATATGTTTGTCAGCTGTCTTTTTATGGTTAATAGAGGTAGTCTTACACCCCTAGATAATTTATGGTCTCTGTAGGGAATAAAATTATTTGACAATAGCTAGAATAAAATTGATACCTGTAAGCTGTCTGCCATTGTTTTGTGGTTAATTAATTCTGGTATATTAGTTAACTAATCTCACAAATACTGTATTTGAGTTACATAAGATTCACCTTTCAAAAAAATGTTTGACAGTATTGGTATGTAGTAAGTTATATTACTAAGTAAAATTGTACCCCATGTAGCTAGTATAGTAAAACCTCGATATAACGGACTTCAATAGTCCAGAATTTGCTTTTATCGGACTCTTGGAGCTACCGGACTAAATTCCTATGTATCGGAAAAAGTCCGATAAAGCCAGAAGCAGTGTGGACTGCCTAACCACTTCAGCTATGTGTACTGTACACATGTTTATCAGTGTACAGTACAGTGTTATTATATATATTATACCATTTAATTAATGTAGTGAAGTTGTAACACAGTACAGTACCACAATTGTAGTCAAAACAGTTTAAAAACCATTCATGCGATCTGGACTAATGTCTGATATTTCGGGAAAAGTCTGGATTAGCAGGGGGAAGTCCAGATGTCGCTTTTATCGGAATTTCGCATTTTTCGGGATGGTTTGGGCCCCAATTAGTCTGTTATAGTGAGGTTCTTACTGTACTTGTGTAGCACATTTTTTTCCGTAGTTTTACTGTATTAGATATTATTGATGGAGGACATGAAACATATTGTGAACATATTAACCAAGAAAATGCTGGATTCCTATGGTATGGTAATTCATGACTACTTTTTTATCAGGATGAAGTACAGGAAGCTTATGCTCTGCTAAAGGATCTGGAGCCAACTGTTCCTCAGGAGTACATTCTTAAGGGTGTGGTCAACTCTGCTATAGGGCAGGAGACAGGCTCGGTGAGTTGCATATCACTACCTGTCCATGTGATGTAATGTAAAACAGTACAGCATTGTTGATGGTGAAACCACTTGAAAGTTATTCATTGTCATCCTAACCCATATCCCTTGTAAATGCGGGCTGTGGTGATATGTAGTATGGCTTTCTCTTTTGGAATATGAATTGGAGGAGAAGGAAGTCCTCATTACATTTTTCTCTGCCATATATATCAGAAGCTATGAGACTGCATGAAGTACATATATTGGGAAGTGCAGTTGCCACATATCTTATTACTATAGCTATGGGTTTGGAGCTTGGAAATTACAGACATTATAGGAACATGATCATCAGGCAGAACAAACATCTTGGCAAAGTTAGTACAGTATCTTTATTGGCTGATGTTTTGCAAATATCTTATTCTGTCTTCAGTGCCATGTCTAAAATGTGAGAAATGTACAGTCAAAAGATTTTGTCTCGTGACAATTAATCACAATACAGCACTAAAATCCTGATAGTACATTACTGAAGTCCAGTAAAGTACCATGGTCAGAATCTGAGTTAATAAATAAAAGAATTTTTAAAAACACTCTAAAAGGAAGAGGAATAACTGATATGCACTGGTCCCTCTTGGCTACAACCATTTTCTGTTTCTTAGAAAATGTGGGGTTAGGACAGTGTGGGTGCTCACCATCCACTCACTCGATGTGCTGCTTTGGGTGTGTGTCCTCTCCTCTCTTCCTTCCTTCCTCTTCTGTCTTTCTTTCCTTCATTCTTTCCTTTTCCTTCTCCCCAAGAGTGACTTTACACTCCCTCTTTGGTCTTTCTTTCCTTCATTCTTTCCTTTTCCTTCTGCTTATTGGTAACTCTACACTGAGTGACAAACCAAATGGTTTCCTGTACACCAGGCAACCATTTACTATGCTTGGTAACCATGTAACCAAATTATGATGCCTGGTGGTTTTGTGAGTAATTAACCTCCACCCCCCATCCTGACGTTTTCTGGGCAGTGGTATGCCCCAGTCCCGACATTTTTGGACCTTTTTTTTTGGGGGGGCTCAAACATCCGCTTTTGGTGAGAAACATCGAAAATTCATAGAGAAATCGCTCACCTGAGGTTTAAATACTCGATCCAGGTAGGAGTACCTCCTTACCTTACAGGGTTTTCTATCAGGCTGGCTGCAAAGAAAACGAGTTCTATGGGAGGATAACTATTCCACACCACTCATAAACGGTATTTATTTATTTATTTGGTACGAATTTATATGTAGTACGAGAGTATATTGGTTTTCAAATGGTAATATAGGCATTATAAGCATTGTTTCACTCACTAACTCATCACCGTTCCTGACCTTTTTTTGCCACATTACTTGATCATCATTTCTGACTGTTTCTTCCTCTAATGTTTGTCCTCCACATTGTCATCGATTGGGGAATCACTCTGGCCCTGAATTTCGTACCGTGGCATGACATGGCTTTACTGGCCAGGTCACTGATAACAGGTGAATTGCTGAGAAAAGGGTATGCAGGGGGGGGAGGAGGTCATGCTGGGTAAGGCATTGTCTCTGCCTGGCATCTTGTAGAGGAAGGTATCCCGTGTATACGTGCCAAAAATCACTCGCGAAAATTGAAAATTGTGCAAATTAAATTGAAAATTGTGCAAATTAGGGACCTTGCAATGTTGCCGCGTTAACTTATGTCTCTGAGATATGAGTGCACAGCATGTAAGGACGTGAATTCACGTCTCTGGGACGGGGCGGGTTAAAGCACTCCAATAGGAATAACCCAGTGCAGGTTTATATCCAAGAGGTGGTTGGGGCTTAATGCTTATGTAATGCCATTCAGGGATGAGTGAGGCTGGTCACTCCCATCTTAAATGTCAGGACCAGCTTGCCTAGCGCCAAGCTCCTACAGTATGCTCCTCATGGGGCAACATAGGACTGGATGATGGATGGATGGATGAGGACATTTTTTTAACAACAGAGAAAGGAAAAACAAATGAATAAAAAACAATAATAATAATCCATACACCAGATTACAGGTGTCCTCCATTCACAAAAAAACTGCAACAGTTGGTTTTGAACAGCTACAGGTTGAAGTTTGGTGGGAAACCACTCTGGCGAAGTGAGTTCCAAAGAGATGCAGTTCGGGGAATAAAAGAATTCTGATAGGCAAAAGTTCTGCACCATGGCAGTGTGAAAGTCCAGTCATGAGTGTTACGATATGCCCATGTAGCGCGGGGGAAAGTGTGGAGAGGTGGCACAATGCCTGCAACTTCGTCTGAGCCTTTGCCATAAAAGTATCTGTAAAATAAATCAAGGGAAGCAGCATTCCTTCTTACTTGCTGGAGAGGTAGCTTGTTTGTAATGGTAGGTTATTAATAATTCTAACAGCTTTGTTCTGAATTTTGTCCTGTTGTTTTAGTGCAACCTCTCCACATCTATTCCACAAGTGTGAGCAATATTCAGGGTTAGAGCACACTATGATTCTTGTAAATTATAGCTAACTGCTCATCAGTGAAGAAGTTACGGACTCTATGCAATAATCCAAGTTTCTTTGAAGCAGTTTTATTGAGTGATCTAATATGAGAGGTCCAGCTGAGGGTATTGTTAAGTGAAACACTGAGAATTTCAGTACTTTAGAGATAGGTATATTAGGAACATTGAAGGTAATATAGGAATCAGGCATTATGTCTATTAGTAAACTGTATATCCAGTATTTCGTTTTCCTAGCATTAAATGAGACAATGTTATTTTGTTCCCATTCAGTGATCTTAGATAAGTCGTGATTTATGGAGATTGCTGTACAGTACTGAGTTGTGAGTTAGAAATATTAAACTTTGTGAATGGATGTTTAAGTGTGAATGAACTGTGAAGTGTTGAGTCATCTTCATATGAATGGATGGGATTATGGGTGACAGATAAGAGATCATTAATATGAATTAAGAATAGGGTTCGAGCCAGAATTGATCCCTGTGGCACGCCAGCATTAATCGAGTGAAAATTGGAGTATACATCATCTACTTTTACTCTTATCCTTCTGTCAGTGAGATATGAGGAAGTTAGTGGAACAAAAGATGATAGGCCATAGCACGGAAGTTTGGATAGCAGGAAACAGTGCCACACTCTGTCAAAAGCTTTAGAAATATCAAGAGCTACTGCTTGAGTTTCTCCATGGTGGTCTGTGACTGATGGAAGGTATGAGTCAGGATACTGAGTATATCAACAGTGGATACAGTATTTCATGGCGAAAACCATACTGCCTATCACTAATTAAGTTTTTGGATTCAAGATGCTTAACTTTGTGCTTATTAATTACAGTCTTAAATACTTTACCAAGAGATGTGATAGCTATTAGTCTGTAATCAGAAAGGTCAGAGGAACTTTCTTTCTTTGGAATAGGGTAGATATTGGCTTCTTTCCAAGAATTCAGGACTTACGAAGTACGTATGCATAGTCTGAATAATTTAGCTAGAACAGGAGCAAGATCTGGGGAGCACTTAAATATTGTACCTAAAAAAACAGATCAAATATTGTAGTAAGTACAGGGTGGCCCAGAAAAACCTCCCACATTTCAAAGGTAAATGAAAAAAAAATGGTTAAAGATAATCAAAATATTATTTGCACACATGAAACTTCATTCAGTACAGTTTTTATTCATCATGTTTTAAAGATGGCATCCTCCAAATGGTGGCCATCATTGTCTATACACGCTTGGAGGCGATTTCTGAAGGCTGCCATAGCTCAGCGGGCCATGTCGGGTGGAACAGCAGCTATCTCCTGCTGAATAGCAACCTTAAGGGCTTCAAGAGTTTGGGGTCGATGAGTTTACAGAGCCACTCAAATGAAAATGAGCTTCGTCACTGCACAAGAGAACAGCATCTTCCGGAACATGTTGCAGAATGTTCTCGCATTACTCTCTGCGGCTTATCCAGTCTCTCACATTGTTCTTGCACAACCATCATTTTGTATGGATGGAAGTGAAGGTCTTTGTGTAAGATTCTCCTTGGAGTTTCCCGGGATATCCCTACAGCTAAAGCATGCTTCCCTGCTGAATGTCTTGGAGACTGCACAACAGATCGCCTCAATGCTTCAATATTCTCAGGTGTACGAGCACTCCTAGGTCAACCAGATGATTTTCTTTTTAAAGCTGAGCCTGTTGCCCTGAAATTCTCAACCCACTGCAAGATGGTTTTTCGATCTGGAATGTTTCGGTTCCGTGGAATACTGAAACGTCTTCGAAAGGCCCTCTGCATGGCGTTCACGGAACAGTTGTTTGTGAAGAACTCTTCGACAGCGAGCGCACGGTGTGCTCCCGACCACGCCATGTTGACGACTTAGGATGGCTGGGGTTGGGCTACCAACAGACCCTAGCCCCGACCCTCCCGCCTCACTTCTGCCAGTGCTACAGGCTTTCGAAATGTGAGAGTTTTTTTTGGGTCACCCTGTACAAACATCAGTAAACGTACTTAGTATGGGAAGCAAAACAGGTCACAGGAATCCACTTCACTGACTGAAGACTTAAGCTGGAATAAGATAGTGTGGAATCTCCTAAATCGTGGCTTTATGAGACTGAGCACACACCGTTATTTGAGAATTCCGCGCATTAGAAACAACTTATCTTATGGGAAAAATTACTTATGGGTCTGTCATCTTGGAAAAGTTGCCCCCCTTACCCCCAAACCTACATCAAACTAGTCAGCAACAAACAGTAACAACCTGAAAAAGAAATTAGTAAAGCATATTTAATGGGAATGAACAGTATTGCAAGATTTTTACATGACTCTGGCTGACAACAGTGCTTGAATGGTCAGGGGAAGGGGGAGAGATTCCAGGCTTGATGCAAACTACGGCCTCTCAGCACGAGGCGAGTGCGCTGATGTCTCATGCCATTGCCTCTGTGCTGCTTCTTCCTCATCAACCTCAGTAAACATATGCTTTATTTGAGGTAGTAGAAGCACCTTAGCAAATAATTTCTTCTTCCTGATGGTCTGTTATATTTTTCTGATTATTTCTGGGGTGGTAAATAAATGATTCATGGAAAATCAGTTTCCCCATTGTTTTTAACTGTTCCTCTGTGACATTTCTTATTTAACCCCTTAAACGCAGCCGTGCACAGTCGTTTCCCCCCTGAGTGGCGGGGTTGTATCGCAGTCTGAGTACCTGTAGGAAAATATTCGCCAAAAATCAGAGATTAACCCTAGAACATTATACTTGGTTTGGCAGATAGTACTTACATTCAGCTTTCTCCAGAGACAAGTGTTGAGCCTTCGTGGACTACCCAAGGACTTGTGGAGACTTGCAAAGTTGGGTAACCAAATCTTCACTTTCACACCTCCAGCAACCCGGTTTCCCCTCTACCACAGCCTCATTCTGTCACAGTAAACTTTATACTACAACGTAAAGGTAGTTAGGATTCCGTATTTGTACAATAAGCACTGAAAATAAGGCTAAAATCAACGGAGCGTACGGCCGACATGCACTGTGGCGGCGGTCTTCCCGTCACTCAACAAACATTTCCATTTTCACAGCTAAAAACATGTATACTACATTATTTTCAATCATATTACTTCCCAAAAGATCACCACGGCGCGCTTTTTATTCTGCCTTACGCCCGCCACTTTATTCTCGTTCCTGTCGGCCGCTTGCACTGACTGGGAAGAGCTAGAACTCGCCATAATGTCACTTTGAAAGCCTGCAGTAAACTGACGCTAAACAGGGGCAAACCGTGAGAAAAAAAGCTAGTGTTACAACTGGGGAAACAAGCGTTTCCTAGTAGCATAAACTGCTTGTGAGAGGAGAGCGCAGATTTACAGTTCTGAGCGCTCAGAGCGCTGCCATGTATCACAGCCAGGCTGGCCGGGCCATGGTGGTGGGGGGACGGGGGGAAAACGTGATACTTGGCAACAACTGAGGTCAGTAGTACAAAGGTAAAGTATGCTAGTTGTAGCTAGAGGGTGGTGGTACTGATAGACAATACCAGCTGGAGCCTGCTTTCCCGCGGTTATTCAAAATTTACTAGAATCACAAACGCGACGACCCGCCACTATGTCCTTTTCGCCGAGCGTCGCAAACGCGACGATCCTCGTTTAAGGGGTTAATTTGTCAGCGTAATGGCGGTAGGGACTGTCCTAATCTAAGTGTTTCACTAAACATAATCTAACCTAGCTTAAATGTACCTAATAATTTAACATGACTTGAGCTCCATTTGGGAAACTGGGAACAAAAGCCACCTTTGAGTTCATTGGGTGAGTTTCTTCCACTACATCAGAAACAAAGCAATCATAAGTACAGCTTAAGGAACATGATGATAAAAACAGTGGGAAATTTTTCAGCGGGAAAAGGTAATTTACCACCCAGAAAATAAGCAGAAAAATACAGAAAACAAACCAGAGGAATAGGAGTTGAATTGGTAAGGTCCTTCTACTGCCTCAAGTAAAGCATATATTTACCTCAGCATCTCCCTCAGGAACCCCACAAAGTCCAGTGTGGAGACAACGGATCCGGTGTCGTCGTCATCCTGCTGTCTCCATGTCGTTGTAAGAGTCGTCGATTTGTTGAGATTAATTCTTTACGAAACGGTTGCGGCCTTTCCATACTTTCTGTTTAAATGAATCCTTCACAGGTTACTTGTTCTTATTCCCGGATTACCACAGCTACTGGGCATTTTTATGAACTTACATCTGAAAGCTGTAAATGAGGATTTAGAATGCATGATACACTGACGCTTACCTCTGAATCCTGTAAATGTGGATTTAGAATGCATGATACACTGACACATCCAGCCGGAGTGGTGTTTGATACACAAAGCAGCCAGTTGGAGAGATTGTCAGTAAATAGTGCCATGGGCAACCTGCCTACTTTCTTTAATACCCCCAAATAGGCATACAGTATTTTATTTTTTTCTACTCATTTCTTGCAGTTACAGTACAATTCAACAATTAACTAAATGTGTTGCATATGTGCCAAAATTACTTAAGATCATGAGTCTGTTATAATATGGGAGGAATCGCCGCACCCCTTTAGTAAAGGGTTACCGTGTTGAGTTTGTAATGGTGGACAAATTTGGCTTTCTTTTCACCGCCGTCATCCTCCATATTACGTCTAACTTTTGGGTGTAAGTCAAAGTTGACTTCTTCTTCTCCTTCCTTGAAGAAGTTGTTGGCTTAGAAGGATTATGATTGGCCATTTTCACACTGGGCAGGTGAAGGAAGCATGAGGGAAAAAAAAATCCTCTCACCAGACTGGAACCACACGCTAACAATGGGGAGGAGACAGTGCACTGAGTCGGGCACCAGGGCATCAAAAGCATGCATCCTTCTTGCATAGCGTGGGAGTGAAGCACTGTGATTGGCTTATAGTAAGTGCCGTGCCTGAATATGAGTGGTTTAATAAATGCCATGCTTGATCACAATTGGTTTACACCAGGCTAGACGCGTGAGCTTGAGGTAATGGTGGTGCTTATTGCACAAGACATCGGAAAAGTGCCACTTTTGAAGCTACATTTGCGAATTTCGTGTAATTTCCATGAGTTACTGATATTACAAACTGTTGCATGATCTTGCCGCATATTATGAATCCACTATTTAGGATTGAGCGATTTAGGAGATTCCACTGTACAGCACTGTATTTCCAATACTTCATCCAATAAAGATATGTACAAACTTCACCATGTTTGTGTTCTGCATGGTGATCCTGTTCTTGTTACAGTATTGTTGTATCATATCATATATAAAGGTTCCAGCATGCTTGCATGCGTAGCCTTGTTTATCTAATGGCAGCTCTCTCTGGTGCTTGTTCTCTGGCAGCCTCCCTGTTCAGTCCATTATCCCTCAAGCCACACTCTGTGACCTCATACCTGGTCTTTTTTGGTCTGGCTCATGTAACCCTACCCCCAATGTTCACACTTCTCACCTTCTACACCCAGTTGTCATCCTTCATCCCATCAGCTTGCCCAAACCATCTCAGTCTACCCCTCCTCATCACAGCACCAATATGTTCAAGTTCCATCCTACCTCTGAGGTCTTCAGTTGTGATCTTGGACCCCCCCCGGCCTCACATTAAGGATGCACTACACATCCATCTATTCACTGTCATTTCTGTACATTTTAGCCTACAATTACAGTCTTCCACTTCTCTGTTTTCACTTCTTAATCCATCACTACCCAGGGTTGCTGTATGTGGGCTTTTACTGGCCTGTCTACCAGTTCATAGTTGCAAAGCTCATAGGTCCAAACTTTGGGATTTCTCCCTGGTTAACTTTTGAAAATGCTCAGTTCTGTCTGTTGTTTGGACCATGGGTCCTAACAGTTTGATATATCATTAAAATTATTAATACATAGTCCTGGATTCTACTGATACTATTTAGTGATGTCAAATAGGCGAAGTGGTTCACATCCAGATGAGCCTGGGTTTGTAACAACAACAGCAACAGCATTAACTACAACAGAGTTAGAATGATGATACTGTACAGTATGTAGAGGACAGTTTCCATGAAAAGGTCATTCATATTGTTTGTGATATCAGAAAAGAGAGGTTGTCCCAGATATGATCTCTCCATGATATTACTTGCCCTAGGCTCTGTGAGGCTTCTTGCAATAGACTACAAGTGTTGGGTGGTCGGGTCTCATCATTTCCACACCATAACTAGGTGGGGGATTTCCAGCCTCCTGTGTCACGGGGTAAGGAGAACTTAGGTCTCCACTTTAATGGGACAAAAGGGAATAAACTCTACTTATCATGGAAAGTAAAGGAAAGTTGCCACTGACACGATGGTTACTGACTTATGAAGTTAAAATGTTAAGTTGTTACTTTATGCCTGCTTACGTTGGTGATTCTCTAAAGAAGAGAAATTTATAAACTTTCAAACAGTACACAGCGGAAAATAATAACTCACTAATGCTGAATTATTAGTACTGTCAGCCTCTAAAGAGAAAGAAAAGGCCCATGTCCCCTGACACTTAAAAATTAACTCTGGCAATAAGTAATACTAATCCAGATTCTTGCTTCTGCCACTTCTAGCTTGCACAAATAATTTGATTAAGAATTAATATGAAATACCTGGCTTAACTACCAGGCATGATTAACACCAAGGAAAGATTGTGCAAACTGGAAACAAGCAGATACCTGTATAGGAAGAAGAATATGGAGAAATGAAACACAATTTTACATTTAATCGAGCTCAAAGAGAGGAAGTGTAAATTTATTAATTACAGCTAGAGAAATTCTCAGATTACAAGAATATTAAGCAAATAGATTCACTCACACAGTCAGTCAACCTAACTGACTCTTAAACCTAGAAAACACAATAAGGAAATATTGTTAAGTGGAGAGAATGGAGTTTCAGGGCTGCAAACCAGATACCACTGTGGTGATCCTATCTACTGCCCCAATGCTACATCCACCTCCATCGGCTGCCGATGGAGAGATAGGTGATCTCTGGAAATCACAGATGATCCACAGATCGAGACATGTGCCATCAGTCTTTCTTTCAGCCTTCCATCACTAACTAACTACAGCAAATGGAGAGATTAGCATCGCAGAACTGCAAGGTGGCCGCAGATCGAGACACGGGAAGTCTCCGGGAAACACTTCTCACACCTCTGCGTATGTTTACTCCTCAGACCTGTCCCTTTCCAACTGACTGTTTGAATGTTTCTCACACAGGACACGACTAATGTTCACCGGAATTGGGCATGGCCTAACTTAATGGCTATAGAGGCAGGGGCAGAGGAATGATACAGTATATACACAATAATTTGCTCACTGACGCACCCAGGTCATGCATAAGAACAGTCATGAAACAATGATGAGTGTTTTTTAAAAACCATCTAGTCAGAGCGCATACAAGGATGGTTAAGCAAGCAAATCACACTGGGTTTTCCATAGAGTTTGTGGCTTCCCACAATAATAACACAGTGTTGTGAATTTGCAACATTACACCCCATCAAAATGAAATTTCTCTCTGAAGAATTTAACGGTAGGTAATATATACATCCTAACACAGTCACACACATTTTACATTGTGGTGTGTGTACTATCCTACTTCTGGAGATAATCACTGTCATCAAGAAGCTTAAAAACCTTGTATTTATGTTAATAACTTTAAGGTTGAGGAAAACACTCTATGACAACAGTGAAAAATCATGTACTCAGGTCAAACTGAGTGAAAGTTTGCTACATTTACTTTAACACAACTAATTGTTATGTAGCGTAGTGTATGTAATACACGGTGTAGGTGTGACAGTTGTAGTGCAAATATACCTACGTGTAAAACTGTACAATACAAAATAGTAGCAATAAGCTGATGATGAGGGTAGATAAGAGAAGGCAGCAGCGCTTGAGGAAGACAATCAGCTGACCCGCAAGGCAAAACCTGCTCCGTCTATCACTGTACCTGTGAAATCAGTCAAGGGGGAGCATCAGTAATGTCAGTGTGACACAGTGATGCCAGATCTCCCAAAATATCGGTAGATCTACTGAAATTCTGATGAATCTCCGGAAACCCAGAAATTTTTATGGATTTTGCCATTACCTCCCGAAATTTCGATCAGTGCTCCAGAATATCTCCCGAAATTTTGCTGAATGGTAGTTAAAATCCACAGAAGCTAACCTGAATGTCTGAGAATGAGAAAGAAAAAAAGAGAGAGAGAGAGAGAGAGAGAATTCCCCCTTGCTGATGCTACTAACCAAAATTTAGAGGTACTAGTTCCCCTTACTGTAAGATCAGTAGTATCACTTGCTTCATTAATGACCTCATTTCCCTCCCTTGTTACCTCTCAGACTGCACCAAATATAGACACAGAATGAAGGCTGCTCAGAAACAGTGATGTACTGAGCTGTGATCCCAACACAACTCCGTTTTGGATAAAAGTGTGTGATGCAAAAAGAGGAGACAGTGAGCCTATGTATCCACACCTGTCTGACTTTATGCTAAATTTGTTGTGTTTGCCTCACTTGAGTGCAACAGCTGAAAGAGTACTTTCATATATAAACCACATGAAAAAAAAATTGAGAAATAGGGTGTCATCTCAAACTCTTTGTGGAATGCTTCACATTGAAAGGCTTCTGTAATGTGAGGGTTGTCATAATTTTAAAGTAAACAAAGAAATAAGGGAAAAAATGACTAGTGTCATGTATAAGAAAAAAAATGTATTTGCCAAAAAGCTGCTTATGGTTCTGATGATGATGATCACATGGGGGTTGATGGTGAAGGGAAAGATTAAAATTGTGGTGCATCTTTGCATGTTTAAAGGTAGTTGTTTGAATTCATGACTGATAGG
Source organism: Coenobita brevimanus (assembly GCF_032717465.1). Classification (NCBI taxonomy): domain Eukaryota; kingdom Metazoa; phylum Arthropoda; class Malacostraca; order Decapoda; family Coenobitidae; genus Coenobita; species Coenobita brevimanus. Next base: position 20,974,241 of record NC_137047.1, read on the forward strand.
GTAATTTTCATGGCACTTTTGTTTAAAAAAATTCTTTATTTTCATTAATTGCTTCATTATTTAATCTACCTATTATTGCAAGTGCCATAAATTTTATAAAAAAAGTTAAGTTCATTAATTTCTTCTTTACTTGATCTACCAATTATTGTGAGTAACATGAAATGAGTAATGTACGGTATGTAATGTATTAAATGAGAAACTCCAGAATTTATACTTGTTTCTCCTGAAAATTTCAGTCAGAATCTCCTGAAATTACCACTGAACCATCTGGCAACACTGGTGTGGCAGACAATTTGTATTAAATTACAGTTACCCTCTCCCTAACAGTCAGCACATGCTAAAAAAAGCACACCTTGACTGAAAAATTTGAGTGCCAGCCAAATCTTCGTACATGGGAGGCCGCTATTAAATTCTTATTGGTAGGAAATGTGAGCTAGTTCTTGGGTTGATAATCTGCTTAGAACAACAAGTAGTTTCCTGGTTAAACCTTACATCTCTATTAACCGGAGAACAAGCTGTTCATTGGTTAATGCATAGGCACAGTGTGGATATGAGGGATGGGGTCCAGAGCCTTGCCTGGCACTTTGAAGGGACACAGCAGTCATTCAGGCCCCAGCTTCTTCTCTCCACTGCGAGACCATGCTTCAGTTCAGTTGATTCACCCCCTGCAGCATCAACACCTGGTACGTTAAAAAGATTCCAACGGATGCCACTTAACTAACAGGGCCCTCAGTAACCCACAGCCCGTCACAGGTTGAAAGTGAGAGTAATGACAGTTAACTCGGGGCTGTCCGTGCATATGCTCCTAGTCTAAGTACTGTCTGCTGGTATTTGTTTCTACACTAGAACATCCTCTACTCTACACTTACAACTAACATCGGTAAGCTGGAGAATCCCTATGCAAACTCAGGCAGGTCAACTTGGTGGTGGGGCTACTTGGGAAAAGCCAGCTGGTGGTTGCCTCTTAACACCAGCCTCCATTAGTTTTCTGATTCTTTCTGGTCTTCTGCAGCCCTCTTCTTATCCTCCTTTTTCTTCTTTGGACACTCAGAACTGAAGTGTCCCACCTCACCACATGTCCAACATCCTTTTGTTCCATTTGTGGAATTCCTTGTACTGTTCTGTTCGTGCTTCTTTTTCCTTTTGTAACAATCCTCATTCTTGTGTCCTGGCTCCCCGCAGAATCATCAACCTCCTCCAATCTTCTCCTGTTCCCTCTACCACTTGTAGTGGTCCTTTCCTATGTCCTGGCCTTTCACAGTACCAGCAACTTCCTTTAAAAATTTCCACTTCATGTACCTACCCCTTCCTTTCCTTGAATCCCACACTAAGACCTGCCTGAAAAGTGGATATACTGGACATGACGTAGGACTCAGATTCTAGAGCCCTGGCTAGTGCTTCTTGCATGCTTGGTTGTGCCTGCTTCGCTTGCACCTTCAACTCTGCACTGCCAAGAGCATCAATGAACTGGTTTCTCAGAAGAATAGCCAATAGGTTAGGTGCTGCTCCAGGGTACGCCTTGTGCGCCATACTCTTCAGGTCATGAGCAAGCTGCTGTAGGGATTTGCCTCAAGCCCGTAGATGGGTCCGGAATCTTGCTATGTAAACCTCAGTCTGGTTCATGGTCCCATATCTGTGCTCCAGTACTTCTACAGTACAAAGGACTGATAACTTCCTCTCCTCTAGTAACAACTGGCCCAGAATTTCCATTGCTGCACCCTTGAGGCTAGTAGCAAGCTGTACTACCCTCTGCCTATCATCCTAACCATTCTGATCTGCAAGTAACTCAAACTGCACTAGGTAAGTTTCCCACGAGACATTGCCATCAAATGCCTGAGGTTTCTTTTTAACTGGAGCCCCATTATAGCCATGCATTTCACTGGTTTGAGACCTAAAAACTGGGGCATCATAACTAAGTCCGGGACTTAAAGCTTCTACATTCTTATTAATCAACCCTATAATGCTACCTTTAGATGCTTGGGATTCATCGAGATCCACCATACACCGTCTATTTTTTTTTTTCCTATGCTCCCTGCACACTAACTTGAGGCTCAGTAGTGCAGTGTTTCTCAACAGCCTCAATTCTCTCACAAATTATCTTCAAATGGCCATATACATGCTTCAACTGATCATCTACATACTGTACTTTAACTGGTTGTCTACATGCTGTCTGCAGTCCATGTTATTGCTTACCTCACACTTCTGCTCCTGTAGCTCAGCATATACTTCCTCCTTCAGCTGTTGTTGTTCTTTCTTCATTTCCCCCATGAAAGCATCTACCTGTCCTTGCATCCTCTGTTGTAACTCCCTCTGTTGTTCCTGTAATGCCTCTAGCTGTTCACTTCGTGCATGTAATAATTATTCTTTGATTTCGTTCCTGAGCTCTTTCTGTTCTTCACTATGTGCCTCCAGTTGTTCACTGTGTGCTTGCAATTGTTCTTTGATTTCTTTCTGTCCTTCATTCTGTGCTTGTAGTAACTTCATAATTGCAGCCAATTTCACCTCGTCCTTCCTAGCCTGGCTTCTCGTTTGTACACCATCTGCCTCCATGACGATGGTTTGACCCACTGCAGCCCTTTTCTAATGATCCACACTCCTGACACCACTGTTACTTCCCCGTCTTACACTGCCAAAGGCTTCAACTGTAGTAGTTCACTATAGGAAGGACAGTGCCCAGTGAGCTGTTCTTCCTAGAGGCAGCCTTTCAATATACAACGACACAGAGCAGCACAGGCGTTGAATGTAAACAAGCTTCTCACATTCGTTGTCTTTATTTACCAAGTACAGTAATTACATGGTATGCTTGCCAACCACACTTAACAGATATCACAAGTACCAGAGCTACACTAACTTCGCAAGGTCACAAGTCAAACCAAACTCAGACTCCTCTATTCTCTTCTCCATCCTCATATAACCTTGCATAACACTTGAAGCTTCTAGTGTACTCTTTCACCTACAGTTACCAAATCAGAGACATCCAAAATATCCAGAGTTTTCTTACATTACATAACACGAACACTCTAAATGCTTTAGCATGCAAACTAAAATAAAATTACATAATTTAATACATACTCACATAAGTAAAACATTATTGAGAAAAGAGAACAAAAATTAATATACAACTTTACAAAATAACTCCCCTTACAATAGCGGCCAACTGGCAACTCTTACACATAACGGAAAAATACAAGAAATACTGAGAACCTTCCTGTACTTCCTAACTAGCAAATCCAGCTTCTCAACTGTATTCTGTTTCAGCTTATAACTGTAATTTCAGTAACCTCATGACGTGATTAATATGTTCTGTGCTTTGGTTTTGCAGCGGGAGAACCTGAAGATTGCACAGCAGTATTTCCAGTTGGTTGGAGGGAGCGCATCTGAGTGTGACACCATTCCTGGCCGCCAGTGTATGGCATCTTGCTTCTTCCTCCTCAAACAGTTTGATGATGTCCTCCTTTATCTCAACTCTATCAAGTCATATTTCTACAATGATGACACATTCAACTTCAACTATGCTCAGGTGGTCTTCCCATACTTCGTTGCTTAATTATACTTGTAAATATAGAGCATTAGATAACTGGGCCATAATTCTTCCAAACTCACGATACTTTTATCAACCAGTTCACCCCTTATATTTGCAGGTTCATTCTGCTTCCAGTTACCTTTTTTTTTTTTTTTTTTTTTTTTTTTTTTTTTTTTTTTTAAAGAGTCCGACTCTGGGCAAAGGCTTCATAACCTGCTCCCAAGGTCCAGTAGTCCTCCTACATACCATACACCTCTACATGTCACCACTTCGGTGCTAACACCCACCGTCCATACTGAATACAGTACATGCTAAGGCTGTCGCATACAGGACTGATGTATTGGTATTAGTAGGGGTATTTTTACATGTCGGCGGGTCATCTAGTAGATAAATGAAGTCTGTTTTTACTACATTCAAATCCTTCAACTGTTCCCTGCTCCAGCGGGGATTTGAACCTGGATCCGGTGGGACTGCAGGCCACCCCTCTACCAACAAAGTTTTGACACAAAACTTTTAACGTTTTGAAAGATACTGTTTCCAGTCATCCATCCATCATCCAATCCTACGTTGCCCCATGACGAGCGTAGGAGCCCAGGGGTAGGCAAGTTGGTTCTGACATTTAAGATGAGAATGACCGGCCTCACTCATCCCCGAGTGACATTATGTGAGCAATAAACCCCAACCATCCCCTGGATATAAACCTTCACCGGCTCAATCCAACTGGAGTATAGTATTTACCCACTAAACCACCAGGCGCCAAAATTTGGTTATATGGTTACCATCCAGCTTAGTAAATGGTTTCCCGGTGTACAGGAAACCATTTGGCTTGTCACTTAGTGTCGAGTCACCCACAGGTAAAAGGAAGAGCAAAAATGAAGGAAAGAAAGACAGAAGAGGGAGTGTAAAGTCACCCATAGGCAGAAGGACAAGGAAAGAATGAAGGAAAGAAAGACAGAAGAGGATGGAAGGGATGAAGAAGAGAAAAGGGCAGACACCTGAGAACAGCATTACCTCAAGTGAGTGGATGGTGAGCACCCCCACCTACCTTAAGTATTTTGTTCTGGCCAGTGCCAGAAAATTTTCTTCTGTTATGGGAAATCCCTGTCATTTAAATGATTGAAAATTATCTCATTGACCTTTCCATTGATTTTGTCACATTTAGATGATATGTTCTGGCTAATGCCAAAGAAATTTATTCAGTTTTAAGTCAGAAGCTTAAAAAGTATATTCAGCCAGAGGTGGAGGAGGAGGAAGAAGAATAGTGGTTGCTGGTATTTCTCTGATCTGACGAGTACTTATCAGCTCAGCATGATGTTCTTCACACATTACACTATTAAAGGCTGGATATCTTTATGACTTTTCATATAAGATTTGAAGAAGTTCTGTCAAAAAAAAAAAAAAAAAAAAAAAAAATCTGTGTAAGGTCATGCCTCTGAGATGGAGTCAGGATTCTGGGAGGTTGAGTTGTAAGTGAATGAATGTAGGGCCTGTTTCACAGGTCATGGAGTTGATTTTTTTCCCTCTGTTGTGTTTTTCTTTGCTTTCTTTAACCAATAGAGGTCAGGCTGTTGATGATGATGATAATGATGAGCTATCCTTCATACACATGCACATGTTTCATAAATTCCCATTTAGCTTGGGGAGGTGGCTGCACCCATTTTCTTGCAAGCACTTCTTTTAGCATTTAAATATTTCATCATAAAATATGTATCATAGTCTGCAGCTCTTTTATTTTCTCATGTGGCCTACACTAAGAAATATTTCATAGTTTAACTAACAGAGTTTGCCCAGGCTAAAGATAAAATAATGCTGTATACCACAGAAGATGTAGAAAATCATAAGGCTTACAATGGAGCAGTGAAAATTTGGTACTACTGTATAGTACAGTACTAACAGTTTTAATTAATACAGAAAACAGAATTTTATTGTGTATATCATATCTTTCTTCATATATATATATATATATATATATATATATATATATATATTGTTACGCTGTCCGCCTTTCCGTTCCCACGGGTGCAGCCGTTACAGCTGGGCTAGGGGATTATGCAGTATCCGTGTCATTCGCGGAGTTTAAATTAGCGAGTGTTACAAATTCTTTTGTTTCTTTCGTTCCCGCCACTGAGGGCAATTTTATTTCATACCATGCTGAGTATGCATTTGATTATTTTGATTGTCTTATGTGAGCTACCAGTATATTTAATGATGTTTTGCTTGCATTAGAAGTACCAATTCATTGTAGAGAGAGAGAGAGAGGGGCACGAATTTAAGTTCCTTGTTAATTAATCTGATTCATGCGTTCGCGCTTGACTGCACACGAGCCTTGATCAGGGCAGTGTCTTCCCAACCAGCTTCAGTATCAGGTGTTGTACACTCTCTCTCTCTCCCCAGTCATTTTTTTGTGCCGAGTTGGCATTTTCATTTAAGTTTATTTTATTCTTTTGTTGCTGACTGAGGGAAGTAGTTATTTTATGTGTTTTGTGACCTTGTTGTCTTTGGAGGGCCAGTCTGGCTCACCGTAGTCCTCTTGCTGCCTTAATTAACGTTCCCCAACACACGTACATACACACACACCCCTAACCCCTACACAGTTCAATCCCATCTACTTGCACAAGGCTAGTGAGAACTATCGTGAGCCGTCAACTGCGTTCCCCCTTGGACACGGGTTAAGTAGAAAGTCGTCACCACCGGAAGTAAGTGGGAGGTGTTCCTGTAGACTGTCTCAGGCGGTATTACTTCCGGTAGTGATGATAGTAGGCTAGATCTATAGGTAGGCTGTTCCGTTTGTTAGTCAAAGTACAGAGTGTTGCATTTAAGTTTTTCCGTTGTGCAGTTTTTCTCTAGTTTGCGGAGCGTGAGTGCCGGGGTCTGCGTTACTTTTGCAACGCAGTGGAGGCCGATCATCTAAGGCTGCCTTGTGGTTTTTTTTTTTTTTAATAGCCCCGGGCTGGCGCTACCGTAAGAATATATATATACAGTATATATATATATATATAGGGGAGGGCGGTGATGATTCGGCCACTTTTTCGAAAAAAAATCATAATAAATAAAGTTTAAGAAATTCTTAAAATCTGCTTATTCCAAGAGGAAGCCACATCTTTTGGCTCTTTTGTGTGCTATTGTCAGTTCTTAAACTTACGTCATTTCTTGGCAGTAATCCAAACTCTTAAGGTCTCCAAAATGGCCGAACCATCCCTCTTGGTGTGGATGATTCGGCCACTGGCTTTGGATGGTTCGGCCACCATGTGGGATGATTTGGCCACTTGCCTCTGGGGCTCAATTAAAGAATTAAATACAGTAGGAAAATTAAGAATCAAATTTTCATCTGTGCTGACATGATTTATTGGATTTATTTTTACCTAAACAGTCTCCTTTTAATGAAACAAGGAACAAACAATCTCCTTATAATGAAATTAAATGGCTCTACTCTTGCCTATCTCACATAAAATAAAATATAATTTTGTGAAAGAAAATATCGAAGTCAAATGAAAGCTACTTCTCTCACATGCTGTTTACTCTTAACGCATTTTAAATCCAGTGAAACAAAAATCCAAAGTTGTAATACCTTTGCCTTCGCTTAGTGCTTTGTGAAACTGGTTCAGGTAATACTCCAATTATAGCGTTTCTTGAAACAGAAGCTTCATCGATTTCTGAGGGAAAGTAGAGAGAGAAAGAGAGAGAGAGAGAGAATATGTAATTTTATAGAAAAAAGGTAAGGGGATGAGTCTGTTATGATGTGGCAGGGGTAAACCAGCTCTGTTGTCGGGCCCTGCTGCAGATGTCACTGATTGCATTGCGCAGTTGACCCTTGTGCGGTGTGGTGCGGTGAGGATCTGTCCGTTCTCCCCTTTGGGACTAAGATGCGAATGAATGTGTTTGAATGGATGAGTAAATGGGGAGTGTGTCGTACTGTCTCGGCTACCTCCCTTTCATTGGGGGAAGCAGCCTAGGTATATAGATAGATAGATAGATAGAAAAAAATCGTTAAATAAAGAAAATAAATCATTTGATAATTATGAGGGATGGTTCGGCCACCTGGCAACCCTGCCGAACCATCCCTCACTTCAAGTGGCCGAATCATCCCACATGTATAAAGATGTACACATGGCGCCCCGAAACCCAGAGTTCATAAGCTGTTCGAGTGTTTTCTACTCTCACGTCGCCTATAGACAATAAATGATATTTGCACTATATATGGATAACAACCCTGAAGTATAAGTGGAGCTACTGCTTACGTTGGATCACCGAAAAAGTACATAGGGGTCATGAAAAATCATAAAATCTAACCTGATGTTGCTGTTTCCCGGCCAACCAAAACAAAAACACATGTGCCATCTGTCGGCAAGATCACGCAACTTCATGTGAAATCTCAATGATCTAGGTCCCCTACATTATTCAGAAAGGCCAGTGACCAAAACCATCCTCCTGGGCGAACTATCACTGCGCTCCCCTATATATATATATATATATATATATATATATATATATATACATATATATATATATATATATACATACTATATATATATATACAGTACCCTCGCATCCAACACGGTAATATTATCATGCATGGGGTACGTGTTGGACCAAAAACGTGTTGGACTAACAATAGAGCTTATGGGGAAAAATGAATTATGTCAGCAACCCTAGGAAAAGTCACCCTAAATACCTACCATATACCTATACATATATTGGTACTATTGTAATTATAATAAATGGTACTGTGTTATGAATGATAACTAACCCTTTAGGATAGTGTTGGTGGGCTTGCTGGGAATGGAAGATGGTATCCAAGGCTGTAGGTAGTCCTACTGGGTTCCCTGGAGGATGGCTGCTGGTGTCACTAGCGGGTAATGGCTGTTGCTCCTCCTCAGCCTCCCTCATAAATCCTTTGAAATCACACTCAGAATCACTATTTTCGTCCACAGCCATGGAAGGTCCTGCTTCTGCATGTCCTAGCACTCTGTAATCCTCGGCAAAGGGCATGCTTCTCACACTGTTGCCAGAGCCCCGTCTCGTGACTGTGGAAAGTGATCACTGTCGCTGACTCGGTAGAGAATAAGAAGCAACTTTGTTTATAAACTGGTACACACGCCAATGAGAAGGGTTTCAAAACGATTGATATTTATTCTAAAATATTAATACTGTATGTATTCAGTGTCAGGCTAAACGTTCAATGCTGTAGTACAATACATTCTCTGTCGAATCGCCTGGGTTTTGGTCACACTGTTTTGCCCGTTGTATCCTCGGCAGGAATCCAACCAGATGAATTCCAAATGCCCGTGGTATCGTCGGCAATTTTACCACGTTACCGTTCCGATTTACCATCGTATCCTTGGCAAACCTGGTATGAAGTGCCGTGTGATAGCCTTCGGCTGCCAGGATCTTGTCTTGGTTTTTTATTATGGTCCTCACATTGGCTTCATTCATGTCGTAGGCCTTGGCAATGTCAACTTTCCTCTCCCCTTTCTTCTTCCTCTCGATTCTTTCTAGCTTGGTGGCCTGAGGGAGGTGCCGACGCTTCTTGGGGTTCTCAGAAGGCTTCCTAGGCATCGTGAGCAGGGTAAAATGCAGTAACAAGGGCAGAAAATGCAGCAAGAAAAAAGCACCTCCCAATGCGAATTATGCGACTGAGTGGTGCTGTGGTGGAAGAAATTTAAACAAAACATCACGTGACAGCAGAAGCGTTTTTAATTGGGCGGCATCACGATCATGTCACGATAGCGGGCGGGGAAGGCTACTTGATCAGAAGTTTTCACTGGCTATCATCATCATGGGAATGTCCAGTATGACCGTGTTGGACCAGGGGTGATCGTGCTAGAGGTGAACTCTTCGGATTTTGCCCACTTCTCGGAGCTCTGTGTGTGTTATGCTAACACACTCGTGTTGCAGTAATTAAATCATATTAAATAATACTAATTATTTGCTCTCCATGCTGGACGTGAATCGTGCTGGACTAATGCGTGTTGGACGCGAGGGTACTATATATATATATAATATATACTCTATCTATCTATCTATTGCCAGACGCCTCAATCCCGTTTGGGGTGGCCACAAACAAATCACCTCCAAGTTGCCCTGTCCCCCGCCATTTCACTGCCCTGCTCCCAACTCACACCCCCCTCTCTCATATACCTCTCCACCCCATCCCTCCATCTCATCCTCGGCCTCCCCCTCCCTCTTCCCCCTTCCACCTCACTCACATACACTCTCTTCGTCAGTCTTTCACCCTTCATCCTCTCCACATGGCCAAACCACCTCAGTGTGTTCCTCATAACGCTTCTTATCACATCCACATCAACACCACAACGCTCCTTTATATCCTCATTCAACAGCCTGTCTCTCCATGTGACTCCACAGGCTCCTCTTAAATAACTCATTTCCACTGCTCTTACTCTTGACTTGTGTCCTTCCAACAACGTCCAAGCTTCACTTCTGTACATTAGAGTTGGTATCACAATACTGTCATGTAGTAACTTTTTCACTTCCATGCTCACTTCCCTGTTTCTTATCACTGCTTTCAAAGAACCAGCAACCTTTCTTCCCTGCTGTACCCTTTCAAGCACTTCACCCTCCAAACCTCCATCCTTACTCATCACACTACCCAAGTACTTAACGTACTCACATTTTCCAATTCCTCACCATCCAACCTCGCTGTACATTCACTGACTTCACCTCTCTCAAAGACCATCACTTTACTCTTCCCTACATTCACCTTTAGATTCCGTTTCTTACACACTCTCCCAAACTGATCCACCAAGCCTTGCAGCTCCCCTTCGTCTTCACTCAACAACACAGTATCATCTGCAAACAACAGTACAGGGAGTTTCCAAACACTATCCTCTCTCACCAGGGCCACTCCAACATCCACTACCCTACCTTGTACCTCTTTTATTACTCCATCCATGTACAGATTGAACAACCATGGAGACATGACACATCGCTGTTTCTACCCAGCTTTCAAAGAGAAAAATTCACTTAGTTCACCATCCACACGCACTGCAGCCTTCGCACCATCGTACATACTCTTCACAGCATTCAACACCTTCCCATTTACTCCATATATTCTTAACACTTTCCACAATCCTTGTCTATCCACCCTGTCATATGCTTTCTCCAAATCCATGAAAGCCGCATACAACTTCTTTCCCTTCTCTAGAATCTCTAGAAACTTTTCCACTAAAGATCTAAGAATGAATATCTGATCTACACAACCTCTTCCCTTCCTAAAGCCTCCCTGTTCTTCTCCAACTAATTTCTCTGTTCTTTCTCTAACTCTGTTAATAAGTATCCTACCATACACTTTTCCTATTATACTAAGAAGACAAATGCCCCTATGATTACCACGCACTTCTTTTTCCCCTTTTCCTTTGTACAAGGGAATAATTATACCTGACTTCCAATCCTCCGGGACTCTACCTTCCTCCCAGGCCAATCTGCACATCTTCCACATCCATTCTACTACTGTCTCTCCCCCATGCTTCAGCATTTCACCACACACTCCATCAATTCCTGGGACTTTCCCGATTTAACTTCCTTCATTGCTTCCACAGCTTCTATCCCACTGATTTCTTCCTGTCTTCTCACCTCCCTCCTTCTCCCAGCCATTCCCCAGCCACTTATACTCACATTACTTCCATCCTCTACGTTCAACAATTTCTTAAAGTGTTCTCTCCATCTGCACACTTTTTCTCCCTTCTCCACTAGTAATCTACCATTTTTATCTTTCACTCCCCTGCTAACTTCACTTCCACCCTGTCTTACTCTTTTCACCTCTTTCCAGAACATTTTCTTACAGTCCCTCCACTTTACACTCAAATTCCTTCCAAATTCCTCATCCACTCTCTTCTTACTCTCTCTTACTAATCTTTTCACCTCTCTCTTTCTTTCTACATATAACTCTCTCTTCCGCCTCTCAACTTCTTCCATATATACACTGTTAGTATTATAATGGTTGCATCATTTTGTGTAACTGGTGTTTTTCTGTCTTTTAATATACAGAGTGTCAGTTTAGTTCAGATATCTGAAGTGTATTTTTAATGTAAAACAGTTTTATACTGTTGTGTGAATAATGGTGTTTTAAAATAAAGACTATAGCTGACAGTCCCTTCCAGCAAGGGTGATTATGAAAGAGGTTCTATTTCAGAACATTGGTGCATACATGAGAAGGGTAAGTTTTAACCTCTTCATCCTGGGGATCCTTTCCTAATCTGCATAAATTGTCTGGTATTAGCCAGAAATAATACAAACCATATTTTTGGTCCCAAAGGAACTCGCACAGACTGAGTAGGTCTATCTTTAAGTGAATAGCATAATTTTCCATCAGCTGGAATAAAATGAAAAAGACATCCCAGAATGCAGCACAAGTGGATAATATACAGTACAGTATTAACATTTTGCCCTCTTTACCTCCCAGGCAAAAGCTGCAGTTGGAGACTACAAGGAAGCAGAGGAGGTGTTCCTGCTCATCCAGAATGAGAAGATTAAAAATGATTATGTATTTCTGTCATGGCTGGCCAGATGTTGTGAGTATCTAGTGTGACAAAGTGCAGTGAAAGATTTATTCATTTATGTTTCTGCCATGCATCCTGAGCTGTAAAACTGTTACCTGTAGTGTAGCCAGGATTATTTAAGAATTTGCCCTCTAGAGAATCTGAGCACAGACTTCTCTTGTTGTTGTTGTTGTTGTTCTACCTGTCTGATCAAGCAGACTCATCAACTGCAGGCAAGCAGCTGCCCTTCCAGGGCAATGAACTGTTGTTCCCATGTGGCTGACAGTTCCTTGTCACAGTGAATCATGGGTATTAGTGTGGAGTCTTGGTTCCTGGGTGGATGCCACATTTGTCTCCATCCATTTAACAGGGCACCATAGTAGGCTCCATGTCACTCCAGTATTTGGTTATATGGTTACCACCCAGTGTTGTAAATGGTTTCCTGAGTTACCTGATGTTGAGCCATGTGAAGTGGAAAGAAGTCATCAATAATGACAAGATGACTGGAAGAAACAGGAGGAGAGGAAGACAGATACGGGAAATGAATTAAATTCATGAAGGAAGAAATAGGCAGCCTACCATACACTGAGTGCATGATGGGAGACCTCACCTACCTTAAGAGACTTCTGTGAAAATTGGAAACTGTTTTGGAAAAAGATTAAAAATGGAAGAGGAGGGACGTGAGAAATAAGGACCAAAAATGGATGAATTTCCACAAAAGCCAGTGCCTTCCACCAATAAATTGTTTACCTTTTTCCTCATGCAGTTCCTCTTGTACTACTACCATTTAGCCTACTTCAAGCACTTTGTCAGTCTGTCCTTTTCATTCAGTCCACATGTCCATACCACCACATTCGTATTCTTTTGTCCATGAGTACCAGTATTCTTTCCCCAGTTCCTTCTGTAAGGAACTCATCACAGTTGCCATATACAGTAATTTACATACATCATGCATCTGGTGGTAAAAGAACATATTTTCTCAGTGCATTCTTCACTTCCAATCCAGTTAGTTATTTCTAGAACACAGTTCAGCTCCCCAGTCAGCCTTTTTCTACGAAGACCTTTCTTTCTGACCTCAGCCACAGGTAACTATATTTCAGCTTTACCATACTGGGCTCAGAGCTGGGACTCGCAGAAGAGAGACAGGCAACCTACCGCTGTACCACAACCAGGCAAGAATTGTCTCACCTAGTCACATACTTGCAACCAAGGAACCTTGTCCCCCCCCTGCTGTGGGCCTGAAGAGGAGAGATCAGATGCAGGACAGTAAAGGTGGAATCTGTTTAGTTGATTTTTCCTGTGTTGCTGCAAGTTTCTTTCATTCTACTGACTATGCCAAATTTGCATTGGGTGGCTTAAGAGCTTTACTTGCCTGAGTGCCAGGGACTGTCTCTTCCCTTCAGATCCACAGAGAGGGGTGGGATACCTTGGTTATAAGTACGTGACAAGATGAAGCAAAATTTTACATGGTTGTGGTACAATGGTAGGCTACCTGACTCTCATCTGAGAGTCCTGTGCTCAATCCCTGGTACATTAAATGTGGAATATAGTTACAGTAGTTTATTTTTCTTGTGTTATTACAGGTTTCTATTGTCTCACTGACCTCATTATCCACACTACCATATTGAACTTTATTGTTCTCAGCTATTTATAAGTCTTCGCATCCCTTAATGCTTTATTTCTATGTTATCCTTATGCTACAGTTTATTAAATTCTCTTTGACCATCCAGTCTTACTAAACACCATTACTTTTTACAGCACTCATCTTCAGGTTCCTTCTGTGTATGTTACAATATCACATTCACTCACCACCTTTTAGAGTTGATTCTCATTATGTTCCAAAAGCAGAGCATCATCACGTTAACCTTTTCAAACCAGTGACCTATTTGTTGTTTTATTCTCGCTACCACTAGATGGTGGTAGGTGATGGCAACTATAATCGACTCACTTGATGTGCTTCCTGTTTCTCCCTTTACCTTTTTTTTCTTTTTTTCCATCATACTTCCTCTCACTTTATATTCTCTCCAGCAAGGAGAGTATGTTTTCACCCCTGTGTGTTTGTTTGTTAGTTTGTCTCTTAGCAGTATTACTCAAAAACAAAAGAGATTTGGACCAAATATGGTGGTAGATAGCCCCATGTCCCAGGAAACAAGCGATTAACTTTTGGGACCGATCCGGCTCGTAATAGAGATTCTGGATCCAGAAAACACATTTTGCAAAACCCTAATTAAAGATGAGAAACCCTAACCCAAGATGGAGAGGTTTGGAAATTACATTGCCCTTGTCAGAGAGATGCGCCCAGTTGATTGCCCCTCTAGAATAGTTACTTTTCTTTCCACCTCAAGTGGTTCTACACTGAGGAATAACTCTAGTGTTTCCAGTAACCCAAGAAACCATTTACAATGCTGGATGATAATCATATAACCAAATAATGGGGTGATGTGAAGCCTATTATGGTGCCCCTGTTAACTGGGTGGAGAGACGTAAATGCAGCGTCCATCCAAGAATCAAACCTCCACACACTTCCCCATGCCTGGCTGTGGAGAGGTGCTTTATGCTGGAAGGAAACATTGGTTCACTGCATGGGATGGCCCTGCAGGGACAACTGCTTGCCTGCATTTGATGGGTCTGCTTGGCCAGACAGACTGTGGTTAATTAGCAAAAACAACACCCACTAGATGATTTTTTTCAGCCTCAGGAAGACTGATTATTGTGAAGAGTTTTGAAAAGCCTTCAGTAACCTCTTCAGTTTAACAACATCATTAATGTCCTGTTTATATCACCACCATACAGTTTTATTCAGTTTTCCCTTTGAAGTGATGGGATAAAGATAAGTAAAAATTTTCCACATAATAATTATGTCCATCCTGGTACAGTTTCTCATTATTGTACTGTATATGCTTTTCTTATATTCTCTAGTAACATCATCTATGTGAATATTAATTAACCTCTGTGTTATGACACAACTCCTTTTTCCTTCTGTTGTCACTGCAGAGCTCTCAGTCTTCTTATTGCCCTTGCTCAAGCATTGTAGAAGCATTTGCTGCCAGAGTCCTACTAGTATCCCTCCAACTCTGTATATGTATAACAACTACTACAAGGTATCTCACTTAGTCCTCTCCTAACCCACGAGGACATCATACAGTTTCTTGATTTTCATAAATTGTTTTCAGCCAGCAGTTTGGAGGTACGGACCAATAGTAAAATTAGAAAATGTTGTCCCATTTTTAAGCCACCCTGTTCTCTCTTATTGTTCTCAGTCATCTTTTCCACTTTCTCTTCTTATAATGTCACTAAAGAAGAGCGTATAGTTACTCTCACCTAATATCTGCACTGAGTAACCAAGCCCAAAGCCTCTGTGCTGCTGATGGGGGAACTTCTAGATTGGATGATGCATACATAATTTCTGGTCTTTTCCAATCTTTTGGTCCATTCTCAATCTCCTACACACAGCATTAGCTCCTGTTCATGTCATGAATTGAGGTATATTTTCTCTAGCTCTGACTTCTTCACCACTGTGCATTTATCATAATTTCTCCCTCGTTTGATTACCAATGTTTAGCCAGATATGGTGCATTATTATACTGTACTTTTTGGCTCCTGTTTCCAGACATTATGAACAGCAAGCCACGATTGGCATGGGAGCTTTACCTGAAGATGGAGACATCTGCAGAAGCCTTTAGTCTACTGCAGTTGATTGCCAATGATTGCTACAAGATGGGTCAGTTCTACTATGCTGCCCGGGCCTTTGATGTATTAGAACGCCTTGACCCTAACCCTGAGTACTGGGAAGGCAAGAGAGGTGCCTGTGTGGGCATGTTCCAGATGATAATCGCTGGCAAAGAACCCAAGTAAGATCACTATGCAAATAGTGTATGTGTATAGGATTTAGCCATTAAAAGAATACTGGCACATAAAAATGTTATCAAAATACAGTGAAACAAAAGGAATGTCACTAATGGTGGATTTGCAGATTATAAATGTATTACTGTGCAGTGGGGTCTCACAAAATGCGGGATCTCAATATACAGAACACCTATTATGCAAGCTCAGTACAAGAAAAAAAAAAAAATTTAATATGCAAAATGTGATTCTAAAATGCAATTTTCTCGTCTGACAGCAAGGGAAAAACGGTGTTCCCGCTCAAAATGGTAGTATCCGAAGCCACCACCAGATGGCTGACTGGTTTCCCGTCCTTTCCCTCCCTCACGGCGTCTCTCAAGCCAAGTCTTAAGACTCTCGGTCTGTGTCTACCCGCGCCGCTCTCGCATATTGTGGTGTTTTTAGCATTGTACAAGACCCGCTCTTGCTCACCTGTTATAACATGGCCCTAGCACTTCATTCCGGGAATAAGAAGATCACTTAAGAGCTGAAAATGAAGGTTATATACAGTAGAAGTCCGATTTTTTGGCATCTATGGGACCAGGCTAGTGCCGAAAAATCAAAATTGCCGAATTATCAAAAACCGTACTCACTCAATACCTTATATGTTTCGGTGAACACTATCATCACTACTCATATCATTACAAATGTGTTTGGAGAGAGTACTGTATACTGTTTGATACTGTACAATACTGTAATGAATACAGTACTATACATGAATATGAAAAATAAAGAAATTAGTGAACATACTGTATATAAATGTAATGGTACAGTAGGCCTACAAGTTCACATGCACTTACCTAAACTTATAGTAGGTTCCTTATTTACATATGTACAATAGAAGGGGTTGGTTGGAGTCTGCTACTGCTGGAAGAAGTCCTCAGCAGTAGAGGGTCCTCATGGAGAATTTCAAGACTGATGAAAAAAATCGGAAAATCTGCCGAACGATCAGAGATTTTCGTAAGTGGGACTATTTCTCAAAACTGCCGAAATGTCAGATTTGCCAGGGAATTGGATGCCGAAGAATTGGACTTTTACTGTAGTTGAATAAGCAAGATAAAAGGGACCCAAACATTGAACGTTAACTTGGCTTAGGTGAATCAACAGCCAGGAACATCCTCAAGAACAAGGAGCAGATTTTACGGACCGTCGAGGCTTATTGAGGCCAGCAAGTGGACAGACGCAGTAAGGTTAATAATTCTGCAATTATAAAAATAGAGTGCTACCTAGCACACTACATTCACAGTTCTGTTACCTTTCTTTGGGCAGTGTTTCTTAAAATGATAGTCAATAATGGGGAAGTGCTGTAAATGACAAAGATAGGGTGGGGTGTTGACCATATACATTTATTTCCATTAATTTGATAGTTTCTATTGTGCAATATGTCCAATATGCATGGCATTTTATCGACCATATTCTCGCATATTGGGAGACCCCACTGTACTGTATTGACATCACTGACTTTTCAGCAGTTAAAGATGCTTTGGGTGAACATCATAGGCAAGGAATTAACTCTCAGACCTTGAGAGATTTCTTAATGGAGAGTAAAATAATGTGGTGTTAGCCCAGGTACATAGGTAAGATGTCTCACAAGGTATAATGGTTAAAATGAAAGAATTTCTCAACCTTCAGATCTCAGAGGTTTTTCAGTGGCATTCAGGACTGTCTGGTATTAGAAATTAATCATCCTCTGAGGTTTGTGGACTAAGATTTCTTATTTATGATGCATGTGTCAACCAGTATTCTTACTACTTTCTCATAACTAAAATGCAGAGTATGCTTGCAGACATATTTTGTTTGCTGTTAGTATTCTTTCTAAAGAAGATACTATATTGTATTTTGCTACATTCATGATGTGGGTTTAACTTTTCATGTAGCATAAAAAGTAATCTTACTTATGTACATTAGGAAACACTAATTTGGGGACAGGGTAAGTGTTATAGTGTGGTCAGTGAAGGGACCTCTTATATGTGTCCTAACAAGTCTCAAACCCTCCATCCACCCCCCCCTCCATGAAGTGCTACAGTAGTTGGTTAACTTGATCAGACAGATGCCTTCTGCTCTTCCCACTTTTATGGACTGACTAATGTTGTATCAGGAGTTCTTTACTGTCATTTGTATTTGAATGTGAATAGTCCGAATGAAAACCAAACAAATGCAAATTAATAAGTTACAGCATATTTAACAAGAGTGCTCAATATTCCATCCATGAACTATCCAAAGTGTTTAGTACTATACATCTTACACAACAAGGTAAACTAAGTCATCTGGGAAATCATCATCCATCCATCATCCAATCCTACGTTGCTCCGTGAGGAGCAGAGGAGCCCGGGGTTAGGCAAGTTGGTCCTGACATTTAAGATGAGAGTGACCAGCGTCACTCATCCCTGAGTGGCATTACATAAGCAATAAATCCCAACCACCCCTTGGATATAAACCTTCACAAGCTCAATCCAATTGGAATACCTTAGTTACCCACTAAGCCACCCAGTGCCATAATTTGGTTATATGATTACCACCTAGCATTGTAAATGGTTTCTTGGTTACAAACTAAATTGGGGCTAAGTGATATACTGACAGCTGCCAGAAAGCCTCAGACCTACCCATCCTTCTTGTTTGACCTTCCTTATACAGTAAAAAAAAATAAAAAATAAATCGAAAAGGCAGCTGCCCCTCATTAATCCCCCATCTTCAGTGCCTATACTTGTTCTGCCATGCCCAACCACCCATCACCATCTTAGTCCATCCTACCCACTCTTTGCTGCCTAGCCCACCCATTTTTTGCTCCCCTACATTTGAGTTACACCTTACTGGTGTAGCAACAGCATCTGTCTTCCTCCAGCATTGCCCATCTCTGTCCCACTGATGAGGTGAATGTCTTATAATGAGTACCTTAACCACTTGCTGTTCTACAACCTGCCATATGCCCCACCACCCAACATGTTCCCAGCCCAACCAGTCCACTTGCCATCACTCACCCCACCCATTTGTCTTCTTAGTGTAATGTGAAAAATGTATGGTAAGATACTTATTGACAAGGTTAGGGAAATAACAGAGGAATTAGTTGGAGAAGAACAAGGAGGTTTAGGAAGGGAAGAGGTTGTGTAGATCAGATATTCATTTTTAGGTCTTTAGTGGAAAAGTTTCAGGAGAACGGAAAGAAGTTGTATGTGGCGTTCATGGATGTGGAGAAAGCACATGACAGGGTGGACAGAGAAGGAATGTGGAAAGTATTAAGAATATATGGAGTAAATGGGAAGTTGCTGAATGCTGTAGTGAGTATGTATGAGGATGCTAAGGCTGCAGTGCATGTGGATAGTGAACTGAGTGAATTTTTCTATTTGTAGGTTTGATTGAAACAGGGATGTCATGTCTCCATGGTTGTTCAGTCTGAATATGGATGGGGTTATGAAAGAGATACTGTATAAGGTTGGGCAGTGGATGCCGGAGTGACCCTAATGTGAGGGGGGAGTGTTTGGAAACTCCCTGTACTGTTGTTTGCAGATGATACTGTGTTGTTAAGTGAAGATGAAGGGGATCTACAAAGCTTGGTGAATGAGTTTGGCAGTGTGTATAAGAAACGGAAACCTAAGGGTGAATGTAGGGAAACTAAAAGTTATTGTCTTCAAGAGAAATGAAGTCACTGAATGTACTGTAGAGTGAGGTTGGATGAGGAGGAAATGGAAAACGTGAATGCACTAGTACTTGAGTAGTGTGATGGGTAAGAATGGAAGTTTATAGGGTGAAGTGCTTGAAAGGGTACAGCAAAGAGGAAAGGTTGCTGTTTCTTTGAAAGCAGTGATAAGAAACAGGGAAGTGAGCATGGAAGTAAAAAAGTCGCTGCATGAGAGTATTGTGATACCAACTCTAACGTATGGAAGTGAAGCTTGGACCTTGTTGGAGGGACAGAAGCCAAGAATGAGAGCAGTGGAAATGAATTTTTTGAGAGGAGCATGTGGAGTCACATACAGAGACAGACTGACAAATGAGGAAGTGAAGGATCATTGTGGTGTGGATGTGGATGTGATAGAAAGCGTTAGGAGAAATACACTGAGGTGGTTTGGCCATATGGAGAGGATGGAGAGCAAGAGACTGACAAGGAGAATGTATGTGAGAGAGGTGGGGGAGGGGAGAGGGAGGGGGAGGCCAAGGATGAGTTGGGGGGATGGGGTGGAGATGTATATGAGAGGGGAAGGTGTGACCTGGGAGCACGCCAGTGAAGTGGCGGGGGACAGGGCAACATGGAGGCAGTTTGTTTGTTGCACCCCTTACGGGATTCAGGCATCTGGCAATAGACGGACATATACATACATATATATATGTAACATTCGCCGCCTTTCCTCTAACTTTCGCTCTGTTGAGCACCACCTCTCCTCCTCTAAACCTCACCTTCTTTTTCTAACGGAGACTCAGCTGTCTGAGGCAACTGACAGCAAACCCTTTTCTGTATCCTCCTACTTTCTCTATACTCATTTCAAAGCCAAAGGTGGCTGTTGTGTATATATACGCAACAACTTATCTTGCTCTCGTGTTCCTGAACTTGATTCTTCTGAATTCTCCACACTCTGGCTTCGGCTTTCCTGTCATTCTCTGACTAAATATATCTGTGCTGTTTACTTATCCCCTAATTCTACTGACTATCAAAAATTCTTCGACTATCTTACTTCTACGATGGAACACATTCTATCCATTTCTCCTTTCTCTGAAATCTCCATTCTTGGAGATTTCAATGTTCACCACCACCTTTGGCTCTCCTCTCCTTTCACGGATCCACCTGGTGAACAAGCCTACATCTTTTCTATCCTTAATGACCTAGAGCAGCTTGTACAGCACCCTACCCGTATCCCTGACCGCCTTGAAGAGAGCTCCAACATACTTGACCTCTTCCTCACAACTAATCCTTCTGCTTACTCTGTTAATCTTTTCTCTCCGTTGGGCTCCTCCGATCACAACCTTATTACCTTAACCTGTCCTATCACTCCGGTACGGCCTGTGGACCCTCCAGTGAAACGTCGTCTGTGGCATTTTGGAGCCGCGGACTGGGAGGCCCTCAGGCAGTACTTCTTTGATTTTCCCTGGAATGATTATTGCTTCCATGGCCGTGAGCCATCTGAGTGTGCCTTGCGCATTACGGAGGTTATTCTCTCGGGCATGGAAGCATACATTCCTTTCTCATATCCTTTGACTAATGCAAGAAAGCCTTGGTTTAATCACGCTTGTTCTAATGCTGTCCGCAACAAGGAGAGGGCCTACAAAAGGTACCGGAGCCAACCCACCCCTGAATCACACCATCTTTACGTTTCTGCCCGGAATCGTGCTAAGTCTGTTCTTCGCTCTACTAAAAATAATTTCATCCATACTAAATGCTCTCAACTCTCCGACTCGAATTCTTCCCGCTCCTTCTGGCATCTTGCCAAAAATCTTTCTAACAACTTTACCTCATCATCCTTCCCTCCTCTTTTCTACTCTGATGGTTCTGTAGCTACTTCTTCTACTGATAAAGCAGATCTCTTCGCACAGACTTTCTCCTCCAATTCTACCTTAGACGATTCCGGTGCTGTTCCTCCATCACTTCCCCCCTCTGACTTCCTCATGGCTGACATTAAAATTTCTTCAGTTGATGTACTTTCTGCCATCACTGGCCTCAGTACTAACAAGGCATATGGGCCTGATGGGGTCCCTCCTGTTGTTCTCAAGAACTGTGCTTCTGTGCTTACACCCTGCCTAGGCAAACTCTTTCGCCTTTGTCTGTCAACTTGTACCTTTCCTTCTTGCTGGAAGTTTGCTCTCATTCAGCCAGTCCCAAAGAAGGGTGACCACTCCCAACCCTCCAACTATCGTCCAGTTGCTTTAATGTCCTTTATTTCAAAAGTTTTCGAGTCAATTCTTAATAGAAAAATTTTAAGGCATCTTTCCTATCACAACCTTCTTTCCGATCATCAGTATGGGTTCCGTCAGGGACGCTCCACTGGCGATCTTCTCACCTACCTTTCAGACTCCTGGTCATCCTCCTTTCGGGACTTTGGCGAAAGCTTTGCCATTGCACTTGACATCTCAAAGGCTTTCGATCGAGTCTGGCATAAATCTTTAATTTCCAAACTGCCCTCCTACGGTTTCTATCCTTCTATCTGTGCCTTCATCGCTAGCTTCCTTTCTGGTCGTTCTATAGCCGCTGTTGTAGACGGCCATCGTTCTTCTCCTAGATCTATCAACAGTGGTGTTCCTCAGGGCTCTGTCCTATCACCAACTCTCTTCCTTTTATTCATCAATGATCTTCTAAGCTGTACATCTAACCCTATCCACTCATACGCTGACGACTCCACCCTTCACCTTTCCATTCGGTTCCCGCAACGCCCATCTCAACAGTTACTTCAACAAGCAAGGGATGAGGCTGTGGCACACCTAATGTCTGATTTGGCTCGTATCTCTGACTGGGGTAAAAATAATATGGTTGTCTTTAATGCATCTAAGACTCAGTTCTTACACCTATCAACCTGACATAATCTTCCACAGGTATACCCACTAATGTTTAATAATATTCAGCTTAATCCTGCATCATCCTTGAACATGCTTGGGGTTTCATTTACTCGGGACTTATCTTGGAAATATCATATTACATCTCTTGTAAAATCTGCCTCCAAGAGATTGGGTGTGCTAAGCCGACTCCGCACTTTCTTCACCCCTGCACAATTGTTGACTCTATACAGGGGTTTTATCCGCCCCTGTGTGGAGTACAACTCTCATGTGTGGGGAGGCTCCCCACATACAGCTCTTCTCAATAGGGTGGAGGCAAAGGCTTTTCGTCTCATTAACTCTCCTCCTCTTACTGACTCCCTTCAACCTCTGTCTCTTCGCCGCACTGTTGCATCTTTATCTCTTTTCTATCGCTACTTTAATGGTCACTGCTCCTCTGAACTCTCTGCTTGCATTCCTCCACCTCTACGACGGGCGCGAAGCACCCGTCTGGCAGCAAACTCTCATCCTTTTTCTGTCCAACTCTCTAATGCAAGAGTTAACCGTTACTCCCAGTCTTTCATTTATGCAACAGGTCAGCTCTGGAACTGTCTCCCTCTGTCTGTATTTCCTGCTGCCTATGATCTCCAGTCTTTCAAACGCAGTGTGTCCAGGCATCTCAAAATGATCGGATCTTGAATTTGGCTCTATATTGTATTTTGTTTTTCTTTTGGAGGGAACTGTTACTGCGGGCTCATGGCCTTTGGTTCCTTCTTCCTCGCAAAAAAATATATATATATATATATATATATATATATATTATGTGAGCAATAAACTCCAACCACACCTTGGATATAAACCTTCACCGGCTCAATCCAGTTGGAGCGCTGTAATTACCCACTAAACAACCAGACGTCAAAATTTGGTTATATGGTTACCACCCAGTGTAGCAAAGGTTTCCTGGTGTACAGGAAACCATTTGGCTTGTCACTCAGTGTAGAGTAATGCACAGGCAGAAGGAAGAGGAAAGATTGAAGGAAAGATAGACAGAAGAGGGAGTGTAAAGTCATTCGTAGGCAGAAGGACAGGAAAAGAATGAAGGAAAGAAAGACAGAAGAGGATGGAAGGGAAGAAAGATGGAGGAGAGGAAAGAGCAGACACCCAAGAGCAGCACTACATCAAGTGAGTGGATGGTGAGGACCCCCAGCTACCACAATATATTTAATGGCAATTCATTATGAATATATATATATATATATATATATATATATATATATATATATACATATACACACAATAGGGCACCAGGTTTGGCACCTAATAGGGACCGTGAAAAGTGCCGTCAAAGTTGATTCCAGCAAAGTTTGGGCATTGACCTTTTGGGAAATAAGCTAATAGGGACTAGGCCTGTAAGAAAACTCACCCTTCTAGTGTATTTCCTACTTTAAATACGCCCAAAAGTTACCTGAAATGTTGCTGCTAACCTGCCTTTGAACCTGTGTAGGCAACCCTGTGGAGCAGTGAACACTGGAAGTGACACAAAGTTACCTTTCTTTGCAACTGGATCATAAAATAGATGGGCCTGGTCTTGAATTTCGGACCCTGACACATTAACACCTTCCCAGGTCCTCCTATTCAGCCACTATTACAAATAATGTTCAACCACAGGCATAACAGTGCTGTACTCAGTCACTTTTTTCACTCATCTACCACCGGAACCTGGTTCAA
This sequence comes from Coenobita brevimanus, assembly GCF_032717465.1. NCBI lineage: Eukaryota > Metazoa > Arthropoda > Malacostraca > Decapoda > Coenobitidae > Coenobita > Coenobita brevimanus. The sequence goes on from NC_137047.1 coordinate 20,998,322, forward strand.
AATACTTCTTTGCAACTTCGCAAGGGCTAGATTGGCGGTAAATATTCGGATGTCCTGTACCAATCTGACAATTTAAATGTATTTTTCCTAAAGTTATACAGTATTGGTACAGTGATCAAGAATTCATTTCATTCATCATCCAATCCTACACTTCCACATGAGGAACGTAGGAGCCTGGGGCTAGGCAAGTTGGTCTTGACATTTAAGATGAGAGTGACCAGCCTCACTCATCCCTGAGTGACATTGTATGAGCAATAAACCCCAACCATCCCTTGGATATAAACCTTCACCGACTCAATCCGATTGGAACGCCATAATTACCCACTAAATCACCAGGCGCCAAAATTTGGTTATATGGTTACCACCCAGCATAGTAAATGGTTTCCTGGTGTACAGGAAACCATTTGGTTTGTCACTCAGTGTAGAGTCACCGACAGGCAGAAGGAAGAGGAATGAATGAAGGAAAGAAAGACAAGAGGGAGTGTAAAGTCACCCGTAGGAAGAAGGATGAGGAAAGAAGGAAGGAAAGAAAGACAGAAGGATGGAGGAGAGGAACGGGCAGACACCCGAGAGAAGCACTACATCGAGTGAGTGGATGGTGAGCGCTCCCACCTACCGCACAGTGATCAAGAAAAAGATATAATTTTGTTGTGCAATTTATATTTCACATATTCTTACTGAATTCTATGTCTTGTCAAAATTTTTGGGGTAGTAGTCACAGAGAGCTACCTTTATACTATGGCTGCCGAAAAAAATGATTAGGTTAGGTTAGATTAGGTAAGGAATTAAATTAACCTAACCTAACGGAACAAAATCATTTTTTTTTGGCAGGCATAGCGTAAAGGTCGTGCTCCTTAACTACCACTCTGCAAATTTCGACAAGAAATACATTTCGGTATACTGTATATAAAAAATGAATAATGCACAATGAAATTATATATTTTTTATTTATCACTGGATCAATATAACTTTAGGAAAAATATATTTAAACTGACGGATCGAAGTACAGGCATACCCCAGTTTAACGATGCAGTTGGTTAAGTGAAAATCCATCGCTAGGCGGGGTATCATATCTCTGGGTAGATTAAACATGTAAAGTATAGGGATGCATTTTTGAGCCTTGGGTTTCCCCACCAACCAAGTCCAAAACCCACCTAAATGAGTCCAGAAAAAAGTTTAAAGCCAATCTAAATGGCCTAACAGCTGTAAAAGAAGCTACCCTAAGCCTTAAGCAAAGTCCGTCTCACTTGTACCCAGTTAAGGTTGCTGGAGAATGCGATCTCCAACTCGTATTCAAACTCGGTAGAGAAGCAGCAGCATTGTATACAATCCCACCGTCAGACGGTCCCAGGACAATTAAATAAACATCTGTTATGCATAATAATAATGTATAAAGACACAGAATCGTCCAAAGTGCGAACACTCTTGATGGAGAACTGTTGATGTTTTGACGGGGGAACTTTCTCGAAGAGGAATGGGATCGATGATGAGATCTGGATAGCCTTTTCAACGGCCCCATTTTATTTCATTTAGTTCTGGTTCCTGAGCTTCTTTGTTTTCTTCTCTTTTACTATCCAACATTTATTTAGAAATTCCCTTGTATTTTCAAAGCATTTTCCCTTGCACAGCCCAAATGTAAACATATGATTCATCAGTGTTGCAGTTTTCATCCATGCATGAAATATTTACTCTCTAATGTTTTCATAATTACCAATATCTATTTAAAATTACTGTTATGTATTCCATGAGAGGTTAGATGACAGTTCAGTGGTCAAACACGAAATATTCTTTGTTGAGTCGCCTCATTGTCCACACTGTTTTGTACCTCATCAGATGGGCAAGAATTCATACCCCAAATGACAGTGTTCATTCCAGCTATGACTAAAACATTAATCTAAATTTAAAAACAGTTTATAAATCAACCTAAACACAAAATTTAAATCTAAAATACCATCAGAATTGGTTTCAAAAATCACAACCCATCCAGGGGTAGGCCTGTGACAGGCGGGGTAGGGCAGTATTTCTACCCCCCTCACAATTCCGAGGTATCGCATCTAGAGGTATTGTAAATCGGGGTTTGCCTGTACAGGACATCCAAATATTGATGGCTTTAAGGTCACTGAGCTGTTTTCTCATACTATCCACAGTTGACACTGGCACATTATACATTTTGCATATTTCAGAGTTACCAGCATCTTTCTCCATTTCTGCCACAATTTTATTTTTTAACTTCATCATGCTTGGGTTTTTTCACTCTTGGGGTGGTAGTCACATGACCTTCTCTTTACTGCCTGCTGTACCAGGTTCACCTTCTTACACCATTTTCACTATCACCCAGTCCACCTCTGGCTCCACTTGAAGCACAAAATGACATATTTCCGTCAGTTACTAATCAAGGACACGAGAGTTTAATACTCAACGTGGGGACACACTGAACACGTGCAGGAAAACAGGCCGAAACTGAGTGTTGGCACTGGTGTTGCCAAAGCGAGATTTTGAAACTTGTGGTGCCGGAAGGTGCAAAAATGCTTTTTTGTGTGTGTGTGTGTGTGTGTGTGTGTGTGTGTGTGTGTGTGTGTGTGTGTGTGCGCGCGCGCTCAGTCATGGGAATATTTGATGGCTGCCGTGAAAGCGCATTTCACCAAACTGGATGCCGCGAAACCTGGTGCCCTGCTATACATATACAGTGAACTTGGGTACTTTTTGGTAATTTTAGTCATAATACCTGCTGTGACTTAGCTGTGAATTATAAATAATTTTTAGTCTGACCTCTTGGCAAAGTTTCCCTCCACCACCATACTTACACCCGACTGGTCACCAGCACACACTAATGCCCTTTCAAAATAGTATGTAATGCATGTATTTAATGGAAATGAACAATATTGTAAGGTTCTTCCATGACCGCAACTGACGACAATGCTTAAGTGGACGGGGGAGGGGGAGGGTTTCTGAGGCTAGAGGCGCACTACGGCCTCTCAGCACGAGGCGAGTTTGGTAGTAGCGGGGACAACAGAATGGACTAGTGCGCCCACTTGCTGCTAGGCATGGGTAGGAAGTGCTGTGATTGGCTTGTCATGCTTGAATATGATTGACTTCCGCCTGCAACTAGCTTAAACGATGCTGCAGCCTGGAAATCTCCTCGGAAATGAGTCACATGGGACAGCGACCGCGACTATCAAATTGATTAAATTGGTTACTGTGACATACGAAGCAATCACAGTTTGGTTGGAAAAGTACTTTGAATTAGAGAACTGTGACTAACACACCTGTGATATATGTGAGTTGAGAGAGAGAGAGAGAGAGAATCCCGTACAACTACTTACAGTACCTGGAGAGACTTGAAAGGATCTTAAACATAATTTTTCTGGTAGCACATGTTGCTTATACACTCTTTCATGGTCATTTTCTTAATTGATTTATACTGGCCTGGGTTACTATGATGGAACTCTTGTCTAAATTCTTCACCACTTCTGGTGAGAATATTGGAAAGGTACGGAACACTTGCATTTTGTACAGTTTTAGGATACAAGTAAGTTTCTTGCATAAAGAATAATGTATACTAAGATTAATAGTCTTAGTTGTTATCAGAAACTCTTGGTGGCATCCAAGTCATAATTTACTAACATGTATTTGTGGGTATGACACCAGCAGCAAATTAATTGGATATCAGATGATATACAGTAAAATGCTCAGTGAGACTGATCTGCCATGAGTTTTCTTAAGAAATTATTGGGGTTTCCCATGACATACCCACATCTTGCTTAACATAACCAACAGTAAGTTGGTGTGTAATGGTAGGTGGTGGCGACCATCATCCACTCACTTGATGTAGAGCTGCCTACTTCTTCCTTAGCCTTTATCATTCTTTTTCTGTGTCTGCCCTTCTCTCTTCATATTTCTCCCATCTTTCCTGTCACTTCTTATTGCTTTTCTTTCCTTTCCAGGTGCCTTTACATTGAATGACAAGCCAAATGGTTTCCTGTAAGCCAAGAAACCATTTACTACGCTGGGTGGTAACCATATAACCAAACCATACGTGCTCCCTACGTGTCAACAAGTGGGTTGGTGGAGGATTAGTGCCCCTCCCCATAAAACAAATAACTCAAAGTTAAATGGCCACCCCTTCTGGGATTGTGGCGTCTGGCAGTAGATAGACAGATAGAAGTTGGTGTGATGGGAAGACAGTAAATGAGACTTTTCTTTCAGGGATTCACTGGGTGACATTCTGCAGCTGTTGAGGAACACCGCCAATCCACAAGTGGAAGGCATCATCAGAGTCATTAAGAAATGGGCCAAAGACAACCATATCCCAGTCTAGACCATAACACTATATCTCTTTCATGCTCACATTAACTGAACACTTTTGTAATCAAAGTTGAAACCTGGCACACTCATGCTAAGTCTGTGTCTTGTTTGCTTTTACTTAGTTTATGAGCCACTCCATAATTTTTCAGATCATTAAAATCACTGCACAATATAAAACTATGCCATAATATATAGTACATTGTGTATATAGATACATAAATATATATATATATATATATATATATATATATATATATATATATATATATATATATATAGTAGGCTCGCACAGTGCGCGAGAGATTGGGCGGTCCACTGCCTCGCGCACTGGGAATTCGCGTACTGGGAATACATAATCTTATGGGAATAATTACATATGGGCGGTACCCCCTCATACCTGGACATTTTTTGTCCCTTAGAGACAATAAAGGTCATATTTTTCAGACATTGTACTAAAGCTATAGCTACAATAACAAAAATATGGGTAGTCACCTTAACAACAGTAGACAACAGGCCTGATGACCTTAAATAACAGGGGCTCCGAGGCGCGGCAACACTTACAGCCCCGCACTCCCCACCGTACCTCCCACTGCACCAACACTTCCCTCCACAGACTCCTCTTAAGCACCTTCCCCAGGAGCATCAAAGTCACTCACTTCGGCCTTAAACCCTTCAAAGTCCAATGCTGACACTTCTGACATTGCATCCTCTTCATCCTCAACAGTAGAATGCCCGGGAATTTCTGCGCATCAACATGACGACACATGACGCGCTGTGTGAGGGGTGGTCGCGCACTAATAGAAAATGGCATTTTTGAGCCACTCCTTGCCTCTGCCTCGCGTTCTGTGCGGTAAACTCGCACATTCAAGGGTTTTTGGTTATGATTTTTGGTCACTCGCGCACAATGCGAATCGCGCACTGTGATGACGCGCACTGTGCGAACCTACTGTATATATATATATATATATATATATGGTATATATAGGGTATATATAAATACAGTATGTACTAAACTAGAATGCACTTAGAGATCACATACCTCTGTCAATGCCACTATAATTTGTGACATAAACTAATCTCCATCGAGCATCGTTGGTAGTGGTAATTAATTCTTGTCTCAGTCTGCCCTTGTTACACTGACAGCAGTAATATTTAGGGTTTATTCCTACATCTGTGTCTGGATCCACCCACAAATCTAATTAACTCTTCCTTAACCCACTAGCCATCAAATTTCATTGAATTCTGATAACAGTTTTTTTAGACACTGTACAGTATCTTGTCTACAGACAGACAGAATGTGATAATATCAGACACAACCTAATCCACCTTCGTTGACGGAGGTAATTAAATTTAGAACAAATTTGTTATAATATTCAGTAAATAGTGTATTTGCAGATAACTTTGCAGTCTTTCATACAAGGGGAGGTTGCACAATACTGTACAGATGAAAGGTGGAACTTTCTTCTGCATCAGATGATGTTTATTAAAATTTTTTGACCTATGAAAATTAAACTGGTCTGCAGTATAATACTGTAGAGGTATTGAAGCCATGTATAATTACATGGATTTTTGTTGTATTACTAATACACATTGTGTACTGATATATGTGCAGGCTGTCAACATTAAATCAATATAATGAACCATGGTTATACTAGCATTACTGTACATACAATATTGCCTATTCAAGTGATATTATAGTACTGTACTACTTATATGAGCAAAAATTTTCTATTTTCTCATAACTTACTGTACCACTGGTGTGGATAAAGATGTGATATTTGGAACAAATTGCTAACTTATAATATCTGCCTCTATTACATGTAGCACTGTTTCATGTAATGAACTATTGTTAACAGCGGAGGTTTCCACAGTGTGTGTGTGTGTGTGTGTGTGTGTGTGTGTGTGTGTGTGTGTGTGTGTGTGTGTGTATTTACCTAGTTGTGATACACAGGAAATGAGCTATGCTGGTGGGGTCCCATCTTTGTTTCTTGATAAGTCAAATTTTGCTTTGAGCTCATTAAGTTTTTAGACTGGACAACCTCTTTGTCCAGACTCTTCCACTGGTCTGTGTATCTATATGGAAAACTATATTTCTTGATATCCTTCAAGCAACTTGGCTTTTTCAGTTTCATTCTGTATCCTCTTGTTACTCTCCCATCCCATACAAACAGATCTCTTCTGTCAATATTATCTCCTCCCATCATGGCCCTGAACACTGCAATCATTTTGCCCCTTTCTCTCCTTTCTTCTAAGGAAGGCAGATCCAGCTTTACTAGCCTCTCTTTGTACAACAGATCTGCCAGGCTAGGGACCATCTTGGTTGCTGTTCTGTGTATTCTCTCGATCTTGTTTACATCTTTCTTTTTGTATGGGGACCACATTACTGCCGCATATTCCAACCTGGGGCAGATCATGGCCACTAACAATTTTTTCATCATCTCCTCATCTATGTAATGAAATGCTACTCTTGTTAGTCAATAGATTATATGTCCCACTACCTATATTGTTAATGTGTTTTTCAGGTGACAAATTATCCTGGACCGTCACTTCCAAATCTCTTCTCATGCTTTTGTGATTGGTTCATTACCCATCAAATAATTCAGTGATGGCCTCTTGGTACTTTTACCCATTTCCAATATTTCGCATTTTTTTGCACTGAATTTCATTTCCCACATCCAGTTCCAATCATGAATTCCATCCAGGTCCTCCTGCAGCATTTTACAGTCTTCCTCAACTTCTACTCTCCTCAAGGTCTTTGCATCATCAGCAAACAGACTTGCATAACTGTTCATTCCATCTACCGTATCGTTTATGTAAATCAGGAACATTACTGGTGTTAACACCAAGCCCTGTGGGACTCTACTTGTTATTTCCCTCCATCCAGACATTCTGTCCTTTATTACTTCCTCATTTGTCTGTCTCTCAAGAAGACTCATCCACTCCAGGAGGTTTCCCTTCAGTCTTCCTATGTGCTCCAATCTCCATATAAGTCACTTGTGGGATACCTTGTCAAAGGCTTTCTCCAAATCTAAATACTGTACAGCAGAAGCTCCATTTAACAAAAGCAGGATTTAGCAGAAGCTTGAAAAAGCAGAACTATTTTTTTCCATTAAGTATTCACAACTTACCAGAACTTTTCGGGTCAATCACAAGGCATGGGGTGTCCCTGACAGAAACAAGCTGCTTTGTCCCAGGCTGCTCACCCAACCTCAATCTATCAGCAACCATGGTACTGTTCACATTTTCTCCCTGAGTGTGCGTGATTACCTTGCCATTACAAACTTTTTGTGCATTTTCGTGTGAGTTTGCCATGCCTAAAGTGTAGGAGAAAAAAGAAAGGATGAGGCTTTCTCTGGCCCAGAAATTGGAAATAATCGAGAAAATAGAGTGTGGTACACCTGTGGGGTCACTCGTGACTGAGTATGGGGTTAAGAAAACCCAAGTGTATGAAATCCGTAAGCATAAGAAAGAAATTAAGAAATTGAAGGTGGTGCCAGAAGCGAGTGCTAATTCTTCTAAAAAAATCGTCATTTGTGGAAAGGCGGTCACTAAAGAAGCCTAAATATGAAAAACTTGAGGAGGCTGTGTTTAAATGGTCCCAGCAGCAGAGAGCCCAGGGTATGCCAGTGCATAGGCCTGAGATAAGGAATGCTGCTTTAAGGTTTGCAGAAAAAATAGAAATAGAAGATCTCCCTGCAAATGATGGTTGGACCTCTAACTTTTCAAAGTAACAAGATATTGTGTATAAAAAGATAGTGAGTGAGCAGTGCAGTGCTGATGCTGCCAACGTGCAGCCATTCATCAACAAAATTAAGGCCATAAAGGGTGAAACAGGTCTTCAGGACTGGCAGATTTACATTGCTGATGGGACTGGGCTGTTTTGGAAGGCACTGCCTTGGAGAGAACTCCAACATACTTGACCTCTTTCTTACAACTAATCCTTCTGCTTACACTGTTAATCTTTCCTCTCCGTTGGGCTCCTCCAATCACAACTTTATTACCTTGATCTGTCCTATCGCTCTGGTACGACCTGTGGACCCTCTAGAGCTGCGGATTGGGAGGCCCTCAGGCAGTACTTCTTTGATTTTTCCTGGAATGATTATTGCTTTCATGGCTGGGAGCCATCTGAGTGTGCCTTGCACATTACGGAGGCTATTCTTTCAGCCATGGAAGCATACATTCTCATCTCATATCCTTTGACTAATGCAAGAAAGCGTTGGTTTAATCATGCTTGTTCTAATGCTGTCTGCTACAAGGGGAGGGCCTATAAAAGGTACCAGAGCCTACCCACCCCTGATTCACATCTTTTTTATGTTTCTGCCCGGAATTGTGCTAAGTCTGTTCTTCGCTCTGCTGAGAATAATTTCGTTCGTACTAAATGCTCTCAACTTGAATTCTTTCCTCTGGCACCTTGCCAAAAACCTTTCTAACAACTTTACCTCATCATCCTTCCTTCCCCTTTTCTATTCTGATGGCTTTGTAGCTATTTCTTCTACTGATAAAGCAGATCTCTTCGCTCAAACTTTCTCCTCCAATTCCACCTTAGACAATTCCGATGCTGTTCCTCCATCACTTCCCCTCTCTGGTTGCCACATGGCTGACATTAAAATTTCTTCAGCCGATGTATTTTCTGCCATCACTGACCTTAATAATAACAAGGCATAAGGGCCTGATGGAGTCCCTCCTGTTGTCCTCAAGAACTGTGCTTCTGTGCTTACACCCTGCCCAGGTAAACTCTTTTGCCTCTGTCATTCAACTTATACATTTCCTTCTTGCTGGAAGTTTGCTCTCATTCAGCCAGTCCCAAAGAAGGGTGACCATTCCCAACCCTCTGTCATCCAACTGCTTTAATATCCTGTGTCTCAAAAGTTTTCGAGTCTATTCTTAACAGAAAAATTTTAAAGCATCTTTCATATCACAACCTTCTTTCTGATTGTCTGTATGGGTTCCCTCAGGGACGCTCCACTGGAGATCTTCTCACCTACCTTTCAGACTCCTGTTCATCCTCCTTTCGGGACTTTGGCGAAAGCTTTGCCATTGCACTTGACATCTAAAGGCTTTCGATCGAGTCTGGCAAAAATCTTTAATTTCCTAACTGCCCTCTTACGGTTTCTATCCTTCTATCTGTGCCTTCGTCTATAGCTTCCTGTCTGGTCGTTCTATAGCCGCTGTTGTAGACAGCCATCATTCTTCTCCTAGATCTATCAACAATGTGTTCCTCAGGGCTCTATCCTGTTACCAACTCTCTTCCTTTTATTCATCAATGACATTCTAATCTGTACATCTAGCCCTATCCACTCGTATGCTGATGATTCCACCCTTCACCTTTCCATTTGGTTCCCGAAATGTCCATCTCAGGAATTACTTCATCAAGCAAGGGATGATGCTAACCTAATGTCTGACTTGGCTCGTATCTCAGACTGGGGCAAAAATAATCTTGTTTTTAATGCATCAAAGACTCAGTTTTTACACCTATCAACCTGACATAATTTTCCACAGGAGTACCCACTGATGTTTAATAATATCCAGCTCAATCCTGCATCATCCTTGAACATGCTTGGGGTTTCATTCACTCGGGACTTATCCTGGAAAGATCATATTGTATCTCTTGTACAATCTGCTTCCAAGAGATTACGTGTGTTAAGCCAACTCCATACCTTCTTTACCCCTACACAGTTGTTGACTTTATATACGAGTTTTATTCGCCCATGTATGGAGTACAACTCTCATGTGTGGGCAGGCCCCCCACATACAGCTCTTCTCATTACGATGGAGTCAGAGGCTTTTCATCTCATTAACTCTCCTTCTCTTACTGGCTCCCTTCAACCTCTGTCTCTTCGCTGCACTGTTGCATCTTTATCTCTTTTCTATCACTGCTTCAATGGTCACTGCTCCTCTGAACTGTCTGCTTGCATCTCTCCACTTCTACAACAGATGCGTAGCACCCATCTAGCAAAAAACTCTCATCCCTTTTCTGTCCAACTCTCTAATGCAAGAGTTAACTGTTACTCCCAGTCCTTCATTTATGCAACAGGTCAACTCTGGATCTGTCTCCCTTTGTCTGTATTTCCTACTTCCTATGATCTCCAGTCTTTCAAATGCAGTGTGTCCATGCATCTTGAAATGAATGGATCTTGAATTTGGCTCTCTTTTGTATTGTTTTTGTTTTTTTCCTGGAAGGAACGGTTTGCAGGCTCCTACCCTTTGGTTCCTTCTTCCTTGCCTTTATTTAAAAAAAAAAAAAAAAAAAAAAAAAAAAAAAGCACACATGCAGCAAGATGCCAATCCAGTGTCCCAGGCCACAAGCAAAGCAAGTCTCAAGTGTCTGTGTTGCTATGTGTGAATGCAGAAGCAATCCACTGACTGTGACCTATGGTGATGGGGGGCTGCAAAGAGACCACGTGCGATTCGGCCAATTATAAATAATCTGCCTGTCAACTACGACAGCAACGCCAAGGCCTGGCTTACTGGCACCATAACCAGGTCTTGGTTTTTCACAGAGTTTGTCAAGTCAGTGAAGAACTACCAGATGAGGGAACATAATGTGCGACCACGGCGGGTGAAGGCTCTTCTCCTCCTTGATCAGGCCCCATCTCACCCCTCAAAGGAGATCCTGGTGAAAATGACTGGCAGATTCATACCATGTTCCTCCCTGCCAAAACAACTTCCATCCTACAGCCCATGGACTAGGGTATCATAAACACCTTCAAGAGGCATTACAGGAGGCTAATGCTGGATGATATTGTGGTGGTGGAGATGAAGCCAGAAGCAGGAGAGGAGTATATGAGGGGAAGGAGGAGTGTGGAGGCATGGAAAAAATACAAGTTGCATGATACAGTCATTAACATCCAGAAAGCATGGGACACTGTAGCCAACTGGACCATCATTCATGGGTGGAATGCCACGTTCGGGCAGAGGGATGTGGCTCAGTGGGTGAAGGATGAGGTTCCCACCTTTGAATGGTTCACGGCAGAGGAGTGCAAACAAACCTTTCACCGACCAGGAGAGTTTGAAGTGGAGATCCAGGGGATCCAGGAGTGGCTGGATCTCGATGCTGGTGACCCTGGCTTCCACACCCAGACCAAGGACGAGATTGTGGTCGAGGTGACAGCAGAGGAGCCTCCACCCGAGGAAGACATGACAGAGTTCACAAATCCGAAGTAAAGAGCCTCCCATCCCTCAGACTGGGTAGAAGTTTTGCCTGACTATATCCTCAACTTCAACTACGTGGATCTGCAGAGCTTTTACCCTGACCTGAGGGAGATGCAAAGGGATCTGTATGAGCCATGGCAGACAAAGATCCAGGAATTCTTCCAACAACCACTGTCACATCGATCCAAGAAAAGGAAGGACAGTTGGACTTCCAATATTTACTTGCCATCCACCGGCAGCCTCCCCTCCACAGAATCTGATGTTTCTTTCCCCTCATCCTCTGCCCAAGGGACACAGGCCATGACACCCTCACTCACACCATCCCTGATGATCCCCAGCTCCACCATCACCCTAGTGCCTCCCCTAGTGCTGATGGGGGGGGACTCAGACAGTGAATAGCCAACCATCACACCTGACTCAAGTTTGGGGGTGCTATATGGCTACCTGTGTCAAGCATAATTCTGCAAACAAGTGCATAACCCCCACATTTGGAGTTGAGGTTTTTATTGTTTTATTTATTATAATTATTATTGTGGGTTCTGACTGCTGTGTGTATCATTATGGGTTGTGACTAGCACAGGCAGCATCTGTGTGTAGCAAAAGAAGGTATTTAGTAGCAACTGTGTGTAGCATCTGTGTGTAGGCTTCGGGTCACGAGGGAGGGGAAAAAATATAGGAAAAATCGCAGTTTACCAGAAAATTCTGTACTTTCTATGGTTTTCTAACGGAAGCTTGATGAAGCGGAATATATGATATAACGGAAAAGGGGTTGGCTCTATTATTCTGTTATGTCAAGCTTCTGTCCACCCAACTGTCTCTCTTCTGTAGCATGTCAATCACTTTTGAGTAAAAGCTCAATAAGCTGGAAACACATGACTTCCACTTCTGAATCCAAACTGACTTTCAGCCAAAATGCTCATCTCCTCCAGATATTTTATCCATCTGTAATTCAGGATTCTCTCACACAATTTTGCGACTGTGTTGGTCAGGGACACTGGTCTATAATTCAGGGGTTCTTCCATGTTTCCTTCCTTATAATTGGTACCATATTGGCTCTCTTCCATTCCTGAGGCACTTTCCCTTCTTCCAGAGAACACACAATTAAAGCGTGAATCTTATCCGCCATGTGTGTGTGTGCGTGCGTGCGTGCGTGCGTGCTTGTGTTTTAGGGAAGGAAAGGAAGTACTGTTGAGTATGAGGGAAGAGATAGACAGACCACACAGATCTTAAAGTGGAGAGAGGTAACAGCGGAAAGGAAGGAAGAGGAATAATCTCCCAAGCTAGACCTCATTAGATCATATAGCTGGACTAGGGTGACGGGAGAGCATTACCCCTCCCAGAACGGCAGCCACCCAGGCAGGGCGCGAACTCTCGACTTGACGGTCTTGAGCCTGACACCCTACCACTGAGCTACAGTGCTCCCCTAACAGCAGAAAGGGAAAAGGTATTGGTTTTGATGGCGAAGCAGTAGCAATGCTGAATCAGTTTTGACACATTATTTGGTGAAGTGGTTTGACAATAAAGTGGTGTTGATGTTAAAGTGGTTTTGGTGTTGAAGTGGTTTTGATCTTGCAGAGGTTTAGGCACTGAAGTGGTTTTGACGCTGAAGAGGTTTTGGATGCTGATGTGTGTTTTTGGCACTGAAGTGGTGTTTGATTGGTTTGCTGGGTGAAAGACTTGACCCTTCCAGGAAGAAGAGTTTACATGGTTGAGTCCTTAAACTATCCATACCATGGACATAAAGGCTAAAAGAAAAAACAAAAATGTCAAGCAGACAGGGTGGACGGAAAAGAAGAAGATATTAAGGAGAGAAAGATGGGAGACAAAACGAGCTCTTTTTTGTCGCCTCTTGTGAGAAACAGGGATACTGGGGAAGTATTCTTACCTCCCTCCCAATGGAGTAAGAATAACTGAGTAGTACACCTGCTGAAGAAGAAAATACAGAGGGCAAGAGACCTATCAGAAGGGACTATACCATACAAGGATAATGAGTATGCTAATAACGGATAAATAAATTATTTAAAAGTCTTCAAAATATTATATTTTGAAAGAGGCTCCCATTACCTGGGATTTTAATGCACACAAACTACAAATTAGCCATGCTATAACTAACATGTGTCACAGTACCATTTGAATGGCATGAGAACTAACAAAGTTTTAAAATAATCCTAATTGTTTCTATGATCAATGGAACTCATAATCCAAATGCTAAGAATCTTGGGACATCTAAGCCTACCATAAAATGTGCTGCCATTCCCCTACACTAATGTCATCATACAGTGTATGGAAGCTAAGACAACCGAAATACCTTCAAAGTTAACAAAAAATGATGATTGAAATTACATTAAAATAAAAGTAACAGTACTGTATTTTACTGTACCCAGTATTAAAGTCTCAGTAAACAGGATTCTCTGAAAGTCTGTAATACAGATCACACATCATCCAATACAAAAACCAGTAATGAAGTAATGTCTGAGTGACATACAACACTTGTTGCAGAACATGTACTGACCATAAAGATAACAAGAATCTTACATGGTGAAAGAATAAATTACCACTGACTGACTGAGCAAGTTCTAATATATGTACTGACACAAGACCTGGAGTTAATGGACACTCAGTCTGTGCTATCACTCTTAACCAAACTATATACAGTAGAATCTCACCAATAACGTCTAATTGGTGCCAGAAAAATGCCGTTATTAGCGAAAATGTTATTTATGTGACATTAAAATGCATGTATAATGAGTTTATTGGTGTCGCCACCCCACGACTTGTACCCATTTTTCCCATTTGGAGCCCTCCTATCACTGCTATTTTTTTAGCTGAAATAATAAGATTAGTTGTTAATATGTCATAAGTAATATAAAACTCACCTTAAACGAGTTAATAAGGTGTTTGGTGTGATGACTGTTTTGAGGCTTGTGCATGGAGGCTACTGCGGCGTATCCCCTGCCCCCTTACTGGCCTCATCCCCACTCCTGCCTCTCATGCCAGGGTCACCTACTTCCATCAACACTTCATCAAACCCCACAAAGTCAAAATCTTCATGAAAGTCCCCAATGTCATCTTCTCAACCCCTCTCTGTTGTTTTTCCTCGGCTGGCAGGGGTTGTGAAAGAAAGCAGGTGATGAGTGACTGATGGGAGGCATTCACTTATTCATGATATTATTTCTGGTATTTTCTTGAAATCTGAATTACAAGTCCAATCATAAGTCATTTATTCTGATGGCTGCTCTCTCTCTATCTCAGCAGACTAAGTTGTGACGGGAGTGCTGACCACGCTTGTTTAATGGTTGCCAATGTCATATTATTCCAGGCTTTGATGAAGAAATTTATGGCCTGTCGAATGTTATACTGTATTTCTTCCAGAATACAGCAACAGTAACTATGGTTGGGGTTGCAGGTATGCCAGGTGGAGCAGGTGAGTCAGGTGGGGCTGTGGAGGTGGAGGGAGAGGCAGCTAGTGAGTCAGGTGGGACAGTGGAGGTGGAGGGGATGGCGGCTGGCGAGTCGGGAGGTGGTGAGGGGAGGATCATCCATCTCCTCCTCGCTACTGCTCACATTTTTGACAATTTCCTTCATCTCTTCTTGTTTGTCTGTTTCATTCCTCATCTTGTTATGGACATATTTGTAGCATAACAACTTGGCATTTGTGAAATAACCGTTATTCAGGTGAATCCAAACGTTACTATTTATATATATATATATATATATATATATATATATGTATGTATTTATTTGTGTATATATATATATATGTATGTATTTATTTGTGTATATATATATATATGTATGTATTTATTTGAGAGATCATACTCTACATATATATAAATATATATATATATATATATATATATATATGTATTTATTTGTGTATATATATATGTATTTATTTGTGTATATATATATATATATATATATATATATAAATATATATATATATATATATATATATATGTGTGTGTGTATATATATATATATATATATATATATATATATATATATATATATATATATATATGTATATATATACAGTATACACTGCACTCGCCTAACTCACTGTAATTTCCTTCTGAACTCATGCCGTGAGTTGGAAAAACGTGAGTTAAAAAAACACACCTTATGGGGAAAAATATATTTGATTCTGCCATGGTGTCAGGTAGCCTAGTATAACATTAATGGAACCCCTCTTAACAACACTTAACACTAACATCCTGTCTCAGAAGTATGTACTGCATATTTTATAATGATAATAAACAATATTAAAAGATATTACATATCCTTGTATGATAATAAAAAATACAGAAAAGCATTTAACTAAATCCTACTGATGACAATGCTTATGTTGACGAGAGACGGGTAGCGGTTTCAGCACACTAGCCTCGTTGCAGTACTAGTCACTAGGTGTAGGTGGCGTGGGTGGAGAAAGCCTTGTCCTGATTGGCTGCACAACCACAAGGACTGTGTGCTTAAATATGATTGGCTTCCAGTCGCGAGTTGCAGCTACAATACCATGAGTTAAACATCTCCTCAGAAATAAACCATTTTCTAGTGGAAAAACGTGAGTTAAAGCATTTTCCGTGTTTGGTGATAACGGTGACTTAGATAAGGACACCATGAGTTAGATAATTCGTGAGTTAGAAGTCTGTGAGTTATGCGAGTGCACTGTATATATATATATATATATATATATATATATATATATATATATATACATATATATATACATATATATATATTACATAAGCCTCTGTGGTACAGTTGTAGAGTGTATGTTTTCGTACATGGAAGAACGAGGGTTCACGCCCCACCAGGGTAATAAACTTTGGAAGCATTCTTCTGGCCTCGTATTGCTTTGGCAGACATAAGGGGTGCTATGGTTGAACCAGTGTCACATACTATAAAGTATGCTTGCACCCAATTGGCTTGCATGGGCTGCTTACATCTGGTTCACAAACTACACACACATCCAAAGCCACTCCAGCAGTACAATCATACTTACAAGCACTTCTCACCCTACATACAACCTCTACCAGACAGCTTAAACCACTTGGTAGAGGTACATGGGCTGTATCGTCCCCATTTTGGTCAGGATAGGCCGGTACTGCAGTGGACACTCAGACGGCTGATGATGATGAATTTATAGCCTATATATATATACAGTCAAGTTGCCCAAGGCACGGCTACTTGGTTGTGGACTGCGCCTGTGCCATAGAAAACTGTGCCATACAAATAACTAGACTTATGGGAAAAATGGTATTTAGTTCTGGACGTTCGCCCAAAGTCCCCTTTTTCACCCCACTTTTCCCCGTATTTCCCCACTTCACACATGCACACAATCAAGCAATCAGTCAATGCATGTATTACACATAATAATCGTTTTCGTTTTTGAAGACTCCAACATGCTTGTATGTGTCGGCCTTGGTCACCTAATGGCGGCTGTCCATGCTGCATGATCTATTGCAGCCTCCCTGTTCAGTCCTTTAACCTTGAAGTCACATTTAATGACCTCGTCCCATGCCTTTCTCGGTCTACCCCTCATAACCCCACCCCCAATATTAACACCTCTCACCTTCTGCACCCAATTATCATCCCCAATCCTCTCCACATCCCCAAACCATCTCAATCTACATCTCCTCATCACAACACCAATATACTCCAGTCCCATCCTACCTCTCAACTCTTCCATTGTAAACCTGGCCCTCCCAGACCTTGCACACAGGGATGCACTGCACATCCACCTAATCATTGTCATTTCTGTATGTCTGAGCCTGCGAATATCCTCCTCCTTTACTGCCCAGGTCTCACTACCATACAGCATTGCACTCCTAACACATGCTGCGTACAAAGACCCCTTAGCACGTAGGAAGAGTCCTCCCAATGTCAGGAGAGGCAAGAGCTCCCTGAACTTCTTCCAACCACTTCTCACCCTAGCTACAGAGCTAGCTCCAGCCCCACCTACAGCACACAACATGTCTCCCAAATAACAAAACTCTTCCACACTCAAGAGACTCACCAGCAAGTTCAATCCTTTCCCGCCTGACAATCTCCACCTGCTCTCCCCGACACGCCATACACATAAAATCAGCATTATCTCGCAGTCTACCTCTGATATCACTACATCTCTTGTGCACCCATTTATCACAAACACTGCACAAGATGGAATTACTTCCCAAGCCCTTGTGGCAAACTGTGCATGGCCACTCTCCCTTGTCATCGACAGTATCGCCACCAACCCTAGATATCATCACTTTTGTTTTATCTGCATTTACCCTTAAGCCCTTGTGCCCTATACCATCTCTCCACTTCCTAAATCTTTCCTCTGCCTCTCTCTTGTTCTCTGCAATCAACACTAAATCATCAGCATATGAGGCCCCTAATAACTTAGTGTACCGAGCGCCACTGCAAGTGAAACCGAGTTGAGTACTGTATACCACTATGTAGCCCAAACCCTCTTTGATGTGGAGAGCAACCTCGAGGTACAGAAAGCAACTGGCACTAGGGTCCAAATTCCCCTTTTGTAACATGATCTCACTGCCCGCTTCACCTCAGTGTGTCAACAAGCCTTCATGCTGGTCACAGCTTGTGCCAAGTGCCTCCCAGCAGCGTGTTGTCTGGTGTTACCAGATACTAGCATTTCTTTATGCTCACAGCCATGCATTTTTTCATTGCATTATTAATTATTGTACCATTATTCTAACATAATGGAATATTCTAGCATAAAACTGCATGATTTTAAGGGTAAGTTAGCCATAATGTACAGACAATGGGAAAGGCAGAGAGCTCAGCAAGACATTGGCAACTGTGATCTGGGAATCTGTCGTGACATGATGCAGTTTTTTGTTTACCAGCCAGCCTAGAACACTGCCTGGATTAACTGGCTATTTTCAGAGCTGTTTTAGTGTTTTTTCTCATTGTCTCGAGAATATGAGTGACTCTAGTAGTGAGCAAAAAGTTGCTGGTCTTTCTCATAACAGAAAAAGAGCTTACCATTATTCCCAAATGGCTAAATTGAAATATTTCTTTTTTTATAATGGTTTTAAATTTCCGAAAATAGTATTACATACATCTATTTTGCTTTTGTAAACATTTCCCATTGATATCTTTAGTTGGTTTGATTGTTAAAAATGCTTACTGGGAGTACGTTTTGTCTCTCAATAACCACACTGGAGAAAAACTCAGCTATTGTTGTACCTTTCAGAATGCTACTAATTTCTCTTCTATCAAGATTAGCATGACATGAAAGTACGAACTTCAAGCTAAAATATAAAAAAAAAAAGCACTAAAAAATATTCACTAGTTCCAAAGTTATGGCATTTTGAAAGTTACACAACTTTAACTGCATTTTTCTCCATTTTCAACATGTGGCATTTGGTACACTATGTTATTAGGGGCCTCATATAACGTCTTCCACGGGAGTCCATTTCTGAAGTCACGTGAGAGGGCTTCAAGTACCATGATTTTTTTTTTTTTTTTAAATAACAGAATGGAGGAAGGAAAAACAAGTGAATAAAAAAATAATAATAATCGCATGGGACTCAAAACTGACCCCTGATGCACACCAACGTTCACAGAAAACTCATCACTCAAATCTCCAGTCACTCTTACCTGGGTGCGAGCACCCACATACATAGCCATAACCACCCTAACCAGCCACTCCTCCAAGCCAAGCTTTCTCATTGCTCACTTCACCACCTCTCTAGGGACTTTGTCAAAGGCCTTTTCCAAATCAACAATAGGCACAAAAAATGGGAGGGTGATCAGCCTTGTGTCTACTTGGACAATACCATGTGCTGCAGATCGAGCAAAAAAAAGTTTGGCCAAGTAGACACAGATCAGCTGACCGACCAAAATATTAAAGATGGCGGAGGCTGCCTGGTCAAGCACTGACTGAAGAAGTTTATTCGATAAAGTTTGTATGCTCATGTGTCAACAAAACTCACATTTAACACATTAATAACCATGCTTATATACATGATGATGGGAGGCATTATACTTCATATTATCTCAGAGATGGGTGCTTCGTCATTAGCCCGTTCTTAGTGGTTTTAAGAACAAACCTATAAACTAGTCACAATACCCAAAGAATCTTTAATGTTTCATTACTTAACACAATGAATTTGGTGAAGTTTAACCTCCCCATAAGAGAGAAAAAAAAGTCCACAGTTGGAGCACTTGTAGCATGGAGCTGAAGTGGTCGCCATTTTCTTTGTTTACAATCAGGGGAGCGCACCACCAGGGGAATTTGCACACGTGTTTCAAACCTTGCCACGCCTGCGCCATAGGCAGTCTATGTGCATTGTTTTTTTTTGGGGGGTCTGGCACCTTGCTGTGTCACAGAAAACCGTGGCATAGAAGTCCGTGCCATAGGCGACTTGACTGTATATAAATATATACATAATATATATCATTATCATCAGCATCATATGATGATGATGATTATATATATATACAGTATATATCATTATCATCATCATCTGGACCTCCTTTCCCATCTTAGGGCAAGGTGAGGAGTAGCAATGTTCTGATAGCCCAAGTTTGCCCTGTACAATGGGCCACGCTTCCATTCACTCACCATTCAAGCCCCCAGAGTCGTGGCTCTATCTGATACGCCAAAAACATTCACCAGACTCTGTAGCTTCACATAAACATATCCGATACAGTCAATCCGGATGCTGTCACATTAAAAAGGGGTGCCAAATCCCTGATCATGCGTTTCTCACAATATTCATCCAGCCAGCTTGATCTTTTGTCAGTCCCCTAGCCTCACTGACTTCCAAACCTCTCTTTCCCCTACAGTCATCCACCATATCCCACTACCTCTTTGGCCTTTCTTGCTTCCTCCCTCCTTCCAATTCTCTCAGGTATACCTCTTTCACCACTTTATTGTTATCCATTCTCTCCACTGACCATACCATCTCAGTACACTCTCATCGATTCTGGTGTCCACAAACTTCCTCATTTCCACATCTTTCATGGCTCACATTATTTCGTATCTTATCCACTCTCTGCACTCCATATACGTTCCTCAACAGTCCCATCTCCACTGCACACATTCTTGACTTTTCATTTTCATGCCACACCATAGTCTCACATCCCTATATTAAAGTTGGCATTAACACTCCTTCATGCAAGCCTTGTGCAGCTGCAACACTCAAGCCTCTGTTTCTTATCAGGGCATTGCACCAACTACTTTCCTTCCTTGTGTCACTCTACTTTCCACTTCTTTTGCATGTTTTCTTCTTTTCTCTATCACTGTACCAAGGTATTTGAACTCTCTCACCAATTCAAGTCTCTCTCCATTCACTGTAACATCGCACTGGGAGTTATATTTTCTCTCAATAACCATCACTTTGTTCTTTTCTATATTTACTCTCAAAGCACAGTGCTCACAGACATCAACAAAACTCTGCACTAGTCTACAAGTTCTTGTCTGGTACTTGCAAGTACTGTAGTACTGCATCATCAGCATACAACAAATTCGAGATATTCCATCCATCACCATTCATTACCAACGCCATCCTCCTCTCCATTACTCATGTTTTTATTTCTTTCATCACCCCATTCATGTATATACTGAACAACCATGGGGACATCACACACCCATAAGACACAGCCGCACGCTAACACTGACTGTGAACCATTCACTTAGATGCCCATTAACCCTTACTCATGCTTCAGTACCATCATGAAAACTCTGGACGGCACCTAGCAACTCACCATCTACACCATACATGCGCAAAACCTTCCACAATCCCTCTCTGTCTACTTTGTCGTATGCATTTTCCAGATCCATAAATGCCATAAACACCTTATAGTCTTACTCACAAGCCTTCTCCACTTTCTGTCTCACTGCAAATATTTGATCCTCCTCTGCTACTCCTAAAGCTACCCTGTTCATCACTCACTAGGACTTCTGATATCTCTCTTACTTTCTCTATAATAATTCTTCCATACACCTTCCCTACCACACTCAACAAATTTATGCCACAATAATTCATGCACTCACTTCACTCACCTTTATTTTTATACAGGGGGATTGTACACCAGGAAACCATTTACTATGCTGGGTGGTAACCATATAACCAAATTTTGGCACCTGGTGGTTTAGTGGGTAATTATTTTGCTCCAATTGGATTGAGCTAGTGAAGGTTTATATCCAAGGGATGGCTGGGGTTTATTGCTCACGTAATGCCACTCAGGGATGAATGAGGCTGGTCTCTCTCATCTTAAATGTCAGGACCAACTGCCTAGCCCTGGGCTCCTACGCTCCTCATGGGGCAACGTAGGACTGGATGATAGAACAGATAGAATACAGATGCCCAAAGAAGTGATGACCCGATTCCCAGTACCTTTCGCTCAGAAAGTGGTATCTGGGAACTGCCACGGCCAAGTATATTTTCTATACAGCACTGCACACCAGAAAGAGCAGTATTTGGGTAAACAACACCAAAAAGTAATATATCAGTGTTTTTACCGTGTATATCTAGCATTATGGAAGAGGAAACCACAATATACTGAAGTTGAGGCTTTGCCATATGAAAGAATGTGAAACACACAGTCTATCGTTCAACGGTTTCAGGGTTAAAATGCAGAGAACCTCATAATACTAATTTTCCATTCAAAATCAACAATACTAAAGGAAAAATGTCACATAAAATAAAACCTGCAAATAATGATAATGTCGATAACACTAGTGCCATCAAATCAGAAAATGAAACATCTAACAATATACTATTATCTAGATTTAATTCTCTATGCAGGATTTTATTTTCACGTGAAAACCCAGGAGCACTGTAGCAAGATGGATCGTCAACAAGAAACTACAGCCTATTGGTGCAAGCACATGATTGCTGTTTATTTAGCAAATAGTCCAATAAGACACATATACAGGCAGCTTAACATCAAGAAAACTGTTAATGGATAGATAAGCGATACAGAGAGGTAGAACGTAGAATATTTGCTGAATGGAGCCACTAGTAACACAAGACCAAGACAGACAAATTAATATATGTGCCCAAGAACAACCATTTACCAATTATGTTGCTATCAAGAAGCAAATTAATCAGTAGGCATTCAGTGAAGTTAGTGAATACAGTGCAATCATAAGGGGAAAATTCGTTATTTTTATTCACATGAAATTCCAACATTATAAAATATGTAGGGCAGTTTCATGAAGGAACTAAAGAGGGAGAGGGTGATAGTCAAAAGCAAGAGTGTGACAATGAGGAGAACTAAAACCAAAATGGATTATATTTTAAAAAAAGGGGATGGGGGGGAACCGTGACAAAGGTCAACACATCCTCTCCCACACATGGCATGGTAATGACTGACGGAAGGCCTGGCGTGCAGTGTTGCCAATGGAAATATTATAGAAATCTGCTAAATTAGTCTCAGATGCAGTAAAAATCCACCAGACTGAGGGAAATTAACAAAACAATAAGATAGGTAAGACCTTAAAAAAAGCCAGATAAATGTAATAATGTAACTTTTTACCAGCAAGATTGTTTTTAAAATCTCTAAATTTAGTGGGAAAATCACTTCATTGGTAACTGCTGGCATGAGTCATGAAAACATTCCAGATTTCACTTTTTATTTAATTACTGATTGATCTAAAAAAAAAAAAAAAAAGAACACTGAACTCAACTAATATTTTCACAAGATTAGTTTTTCTTACACCGTAAATAATGTTTGCAGGGCTGGCAAAGACTGTTTCCGTCTCCTAAGTGAACGTTGCCAGACCCAGGGAGTTTTGTCCGAAACTTAAGAGAAAGCGAGACATCACTTCTTTGGGCGATTGTACAATCACACCCTTTTCCCACTCTGCTGGCACAGTTTCACTCATCTATGCCTTCTTACATATCTCCAACAAGCACTTCATTCAGCTCTCTCCACTACACTTAATCAACTCTGCATACACCTCACCAACCCCAGCTGCTTTCCCATTTTTCAGCCGCTTCACAGTGCTCTTCACCTGTGCGAGGGTCACGTTTGCTTGCATTGGATTCCTTCTTTGCACACCCCCAAAAGCAATCCTTACTTTATTTATATATTTATATATATATATATATATATATATACACAGTATATACAGCTACTGCAAACTGACTTAGGACCTTCCCCCACAAGGTATTAAAAACCACAGAAATCATAGTATATCACAATGTTTACTCATGAAATGCCATTCATTAATATGAAATCATGTTTCCCTTGTTTTTCAGGACCAGTTGGATGCATTTTAGCATGGAATCACTTAGATCTCTAAAGTAATCTAAGGACATTTCTTTTGCCCTGTAGTTTTCTATCACATTTAGATCCAGACTGTTGCCAGGCCAGTCAAGGACCTCAATCCAATTATCCTGAAGCCATTTTGTCACCTTTCTTGACCTGTGACGTGGAGCTGAATCGTGCATGAAAAAGTCGCACCCATGAACAGCACAAAAGTATAACAAATGATCTTTCAGAACTTGAATGTACTGGCTGCCATTCATCATCAAGATCTTAGGAAGAAAGTAGAGGCCTCCCCTTCCCATTTCAACACAGAAACACCCCCATACCCTTACTGATTGTGGGTCCTTAACCCGTTAACTGCTCTATACAGCCTGGGCCGTTCCGAGTGCGATTACTCAATATAGCCCTGGCTGCACAGGTGAACTTCGAACATAGTGCCATGGTGACCAAGGCTGACCCATGCAAGAATGTTTGAGCCTTGAAAACCGAAACCAAAACCAAAACCAGAAAAGAAAACGAAAACCATACATTCTAATATGGAATCAGACACTTTGATGTTCATCCATGGCTTTACCAAGGTAAATATTGAGCTAATATTTCGTTACTATATTCTTTGGCATGTGTTCTCTCAATTCCCAAGACAAAATTTGGCCTCTGGGAAATTTCATTTTTACCCCTATGTTTACGCACCACGGACACCTTCAAAAAACCGCCATGCGCAGTTAACGAGTTAACAGTCGGCACCGTGTAAGCAGGGTCATATCAACTATGGGAGGCAGGGCGACGAACCTTGGTAGAATGCACCTGGAACACTTAAAATGTGCTTTCATCGGAAAACATGGCTTTTCTCCACTCATCCGATATCCAGTGTGCATACTTCTTGGTAAACTGAATGCACTGCTTCTTCATGCAGTCAGTGAGAAGCGGTTTCTTGGCTGTGGTGCGGCTTGGCAAACCCAGCTCCTTCTGTGAGCGGTGTTGGATAGTTTGAACTGAGATGTCTTGTAACAGCTGGGGATGCATTGTCTTCAATGCTGCTTTCAGTCGAGGATTCTTGATTACTTCCCTCTTCAGAAGCGTATCTGTACCTCTGGAAGTCGTCCTCATCTTTCCATCGCCATGCTTGTGCTCTGGTACGACATCAGGTGGCAGGCCAGGCGCAGCAGCAAGACTCTTCATGACGGTTGACATTGAGCATCCAGTATGTTCACAAATCGTGTTGATAGGGACATTATCCTGTCTCCATGCAATGACACAGACTCTCTCATCCCTTGGGCAGTACTTTCCAGGCATGACAACTCGACTCTAGGAAAATAACAGGGCAAACAGTAACGCATACGAAAAAAGAGGGAGGTGCAAGCGCGGACCGACGGGAACATATACTCCCACTCTCGTTTCTGGGCAAGCACTGATGTGCTGAGTGTTTCACCACCTCCTGCCAACACCAGAGGAGTTGCCAATTACTTCTTACCCCCAAAATTCACTTGGTTGAGGTGGAAACACAAAGCAAAAACAGACAACTCTCCCATAGCAATTCTGTGTGTAGGTCCTAAGTCAATTTGAGGTGGGTGTATATATATATATATATATATATATATATATATATATATATATAAATCACTGACATCTCAGGATGCAACTTTTAAATTTCAGTACAAGTAGGGCAACTTTTCACATAATACTCAGAACCTCACACAACAAAAACCAATTCATCTAATGCTAGCCAAACTACTCTATGTTAAGACACATACTGGTAAGTAAAAGCATCCACCCTGTGCTGAATGCAACCAAAACTTATTACAATTATAAAGCTACTTTTATAATTATAAACCTACTGTTTACTGACATGAAAATGTTCTGGCCTCTTACTCACATTGCGGAGAATTAGCTGAACTGAAGGACTCTGTCAAAAATAACTGTCAGAAGCTCATATTTGAGCTGTAATGTAAGTGCCAAAACTTTACTGAGTTAATTAAGTGATAAAAGTAACATAATCTTTTATAAAAACACATATACTCTGGAGTTTATTATGATTTCCACACAATTAAGCTGGATACATTACTATATCTCAAATATGTTAAACAAAAATATAAGACAATGATTATAATTAAACACAAACTGTATACAGCACAGTAATCATGAGGTCAAAGTAAAGTGATTTGGTACTATGGCAGTCTACTAGGACGGACTCTTACATTTATAAAACCTCTTACATTTAACCCTATAAAAGACGGAATTAATTCATCACAAAATACCATTTATATGGCACAGGAACACCACACCACATTAATGCAAATCACTACACTGATAAATATCAGGTACACAAAATACTTATACTGGATGGAATAGCTGCTATTGCACATTACAATGGAATATTTAAAGCTGGATTTCTTATTCTTCATGACTAACATGCTTCTGAAAATACAAATGTGAAGTGGCAGTAACCATCATCCACTCATTTGATGTAGTGCTGCCTACTTTCTCCTTCACCTTTATTATTCTCTTTCTGTGTCTGGCTGCCCTCCTCTCTTCCTATTTCTCCCATCTTTCCTGTCACTTTCTATTACTATTCTTTCCTTTTCAGGTGCCTTTACAATGAATGAGAAGCCTAATGGTTTCCTTTAAGCCAGGAAACCATTTACAACGCTGGGTGGTAAACCATATAACCAAATCAGTTCCCTACATGTCAACAAGTGGGTTTGGCAGAGGGTTAGTGCCCCTCCCCATAAAACCACTAACTCAAAGACAAATGACCACCCCTTATGGGATTATGGCATCTGGCTATAGATAGATTTTTTTTTTTTTTTCTTTTTTAATAATTAGCATACAGTACTAATATGATAGACCCTTCAATCTTCCCATACAGAATAGTATATACAATATTATTTTTTCTATTACTCTACAATTTTAAACTGATGCATAAAACTAAGATTCACTGTTACGATAAAGATATTACAGTCCAATAATCTTATGAATCATACTTGTACATACAGTAATTTCATATAAAATACATGTAATAAACACTACAAAATGCAGCTAGGAAGCACAACTGCAAAAATTCAGAAGACTGATATTGACTATTCAGTTCTAATGATGGAATACTGTACTGTAGCAGTTGTTTTTGGTGTTGTTGTGCTACCCCAGTCTGTCAGACTGAGAAGACCCATGAACCACTGACAAGCAAGTGCCCTTGCAGGGCCGCCCCAGTCAGCAAACCAATGCTCTCACATGGCTGACAACCTGCCACAGCAAGGCACAGGATTAGTGTGAAGGTTTGGTTCCTGGGTGGATGTCGCATTTGCACCTCTCTACCCAGTTAACAGAGGCACCACAGCAGGCTTCACATCACCCTGCTATTTGGCTATCCAGTAAACTCTCAATCATATGTCATTGTAATATCTGGCCCAACGCAATATATGGTGCTGCTGGATCAGTTCTATTAAAGCAATATCCGGCAAAATTATGCAATATACGGTGTCGAGATGTATCAACTGGCTCATAAATGGTAACCAACCAGCACTGTATTACTGTACTGTATCATTAATTTATTGTATTTTATGCTTAATTTTCACCTTTTACTCATGGAAAAGTATTTAGGATAGAGGGTCGAGATCGATAGTAATGCAATATCTGACTCAATCCTGAATACTGAGCCGATGGGGGATACTGTGCAATATCTGGCATTTCACGTCATTTGGCACAGGGCTTGGCTGAATTATGCCGCACAATTGGGAGTTTACGAGTATGGTTACCACCCGGCACTGTAAACGGTTTCCTGGGTTACAGGAAACCATTTACATGTCACTCGGTGTAGAGCCATATGAAGTGGAAAAAAGAGTAATAAACAGTGACAGGAAGGATGGGAAAAAAAAAAAAAAAAAGAGATATAACAGAAGAAGTAGGCAGCACTACATCAGGTGAATATATGATGGATGCCCCCAACTACCACCAACTGTGCCAGTAAATTGCACAACACCATTAATATTTCATCAAATAACTGTAATTTAAAGCTTTACTAAGCAACACTGCAAAAGATAGCAGGAATAGTAGTGTAATACATAAGTATACCACACTATACTACTGTAACATCAACAAACTGCTGCAGGCCCACACAATTCAGCACTGGAAACTTGGCTGCTGCAGCGCACTACATAAATATGCTGAGTCAAGAGCGAAGTTTAAGGAGAAGTAGCCACTACTACAGCATTTATGATACCATTAATTACTCTTTTACATATGAATCTTCTATTAATGTCCATCATTACATTATAATGCAAGCAAACTGCTCTTTATAGTCACTATCTTGCGATTTTCATTTCAATGATGGTAGTTATATGATGCAGTTCTTTACATTTAGCACTATGTTAGTTTCACTCCAAAGTTTTAAGGCAGAATGGTATCCTGGAACTATATTATCTCATGCCTAGTTGAGTGGAAACTTCAAACCAGATAGGCTAATACAGTAAATACTCTCACCAAAATAACACCATCATTCCAACCCAACTTTTCACAATCATATGAGCGCTGGGTGTTATATTCCCATTATAATCCCAGCATAAAATGACTCGGCTCCCCAACCACCACACTTTCTGGAAGTCTGTTACATGATGCAGGAATATATAGGAAGTTTTCTTTCACCCCTCTCCCCTAATATAAAGGTAGTAATGATAATGTTTTTACATAACAAGGATCTATACTTTTTATGCATTCTGACGCTTTATAATCAATCACAGACTGAGTGAGATGCACCCTGTAAGCAAAGTTAATGACCATACAAGCACAAAAGCACAAAATCTTTTGGAATGTCCTTATACAGGTGAACCTGTATTACCCCTCAGTCAACTATCAAATCACTTGCATCTTTCATGAAAACTACTTACCTTTAACTTATTGTCACCCCTTCCCCTTTATGTACATACCGCCACACCATCATTCTTTCCATAGACAACACATTTTTATAATGATTATAAAGCTACCTTTTCAATCAAACAGTCCAATACAAGGTGACAATCATATGCAGTACAGTACAAGGAATAAACTGAGAATAAAATCTATTTTTATGTGAAAAATGTGGTTAATGAAAAAAACACACAAGCTGATATTATAACATTATGAAACAGAATGAAGCTAAAAGAAATTCACAAAACACTTTTGCCGTTACACTGAAGCGACTTCTGATGTGGGGAAAAGGGTGGGGATGTGGGAGAGGAAGAAACAGTGCAAGTTACCCACAGGTGCTTTTTTCCATAAATTAGTGTTTGGGGGGTTGTGAACAGGGTTAGAGATTTCACTGATCACAGTACTGTTCTAAGCAATTAAGCACTGGTATAGGAATCCCTCTGAGATCCGACATAATAGAGCCAAAGGCATGTCTGGGACTTGGGAAAATGCCTGTGGAGTCACGTGGAGAGACAGGCTGATGAATGAGGATATAAAGAAGCGTTGTGGTGTTGATGTGGATGTGATAGGAAGCGTTATGAGGAACACACTGAGGTGGTTTGGCCATGTGGAGAGGATGGAGGGTGAAAGACTGACGAAGAGAGTGTATGTGAGTGAGGTGGAGGGGGGAAGAGGGAGGGGGAGGCCAAGGATGAGATGGAGAGATGGGGTGGAGAGGTATATGAGAGAGGGGGGGTGTGAGTTGGGAGCAGGGCAGTGAAATGGCGGGGGACAGGGCGACTTGGAGGCGATTTGTGTGTGGCCACCCCAAACAGGATTGAGGCATCTGGCAATAGATAGATAGACAGATTGTTCAAACTTGTTAAATTGTTGAGAATATGCACCAGTGAATGCTTGGTAATCATATTTCAGTAATAAAAAAAGACAACAACAGGAGGAACAAATGTCTCTTGCCTTCACTGTCAAGAATATGGTGTGAACTGTGTCTGGTATAAGGGTAAATCCCAGAGCGAAATGATGTCAACACTTTTGGTGCTGTGGTTAATCACAATCATCCTGACAGTAACTCTTGTTTCAGTAAAGTGTCAATACGACAATAAAAGCTTGTGGTGCATACATGAAAGATGATCATGACGTCAAACCGTCATTCTAACCCCTCAAGAGCCAGAGGTTAGCTGACATAAATAAACAGAAAACAGCTACAGTAAAAATATATAAAAGTAATCATTACACTGATAAGGTTATTGATAATATCTATTACCCCTTGTCCTTCTTAAGCAGAATGAAACTACACTGCTCTCACACAGTGAACGAGTTTATGGGAGGCAGACGAGCTTGTTCACTGCGAATTCATTCACTGTGAACAACATATCTTATGGGAAAAATAGCATAGGGGCAGCACCGATTCCTTAAAATCCACTTTTTGAGCCACAGAAATGTACTAAAGGGCACATTTCAAACACATACAGTACATATATATAAAATATAAAACACATGGTTATTTACCTTAAGTGGAGCAGATGGCAGTCCTGACTGACTTGAATACAGATGGTTCCAAGGCAGGGAGATACACTCAGGGTGACCCCACCACATCATCTAACACTCCCTCGTTCCCGTCATCAGTCCTGCCCTCATCACTTGACTGAACCACTTCCCCATGTGCCTCTACCTTATTAATCTCTCCCATAAAACCTTCAAAGTCCAAAGATGACGCCACTGACATCACATCATTGCCTTCACCAGGAAGTGTAGCAGACAATGTGGAGGCAACTGGCTCCTGTTGTTCTTGAGTTCTGTAGTACCATGTGATGAGTGTTTTTTGTTGACTTCCATATTGTGCCTTTCAGTGTAATAACGAAAAGTGGTTTCTACTCCACTGAGCATTTCCTGTGTTCTAAGGTAGCTGGTTTCATGTCTTGACCTCTTCTCTCAGAATATCCACTGCTGCTAAAATTTTACTGATCTTCATCATAGGCAAATCTTCGTCCTCTATTGGATTCTGCTCAACAGGCTGCTCAGACCTGGCCTCTTGTGCACCGTGGACTAGGGGATGGGGGGTCATTCAATATGGGAGACGGCAGTTATGGCCTACTCTTTTCCCCGATTTCGTTCACTCGGGGTTCAAAACGTTCACTATGGTTTTCTGGACCTGATTACCGACTGCTCGTTCACTAGGCAAATCATTTACTCTGAATACGTTCACTGTGCGAGGGCACTGTATATGGTATCTGCCAAAAATATATATATATATATATATAACATCATAATGAAAAAGTTAAGCCTCACTGTGCACAAATGCCCAAATGATGTCTTCCTTATCATGATAACTATTCTCTTCTAAACTGTCCTGATCTCTGTCAACATTTAAATTTTTGCAGAGTTTATCCTCATTTTCCTTTCTTTGTGATAATATTTTATCATCTCCAGCTGCCTGCATTGTTATTCTTTCATTTTCACTGGTGAAATTAGGACAAAATGATGGCTTATCAATGTTTTCTCTTACTACACTAGTTTCATTTACTAGTGGGGACAACTGCTCTGGCAATGCATCCTCAATGTGTTCAGAATTTTCTGTCTTGCTCTCGAAATGAGCCTCTCCATAGGATGGGGACTGAGATTCATCCCCAGCTTTATCTGCATTACAAAAATTAGTCTTACTGACCACACTATGACTTTCTGAAGCTAAAGATACCTCTGAATGAATTGAAGAGTCCGAAGGTGATAAAACTCGAGACACTTGTGCCTCTGAAAGAGAAACATCAGACTCTGAAGAGGGATCCTTATTCAACTTTTTCATATTACTGTGAGGAGATGAACTGATCTTCTCAGGTGTTGTCAACATAGAGGATGGTACACTTGGTGAGGGAGCCATGCTCAGGTCTAAGTCTCGTTGAAGGCTCTGAATGAGAGCTTTGTACTGCTTATACCTGGCCTCTGAGAGTTCCCTCTGTTTTTTAGTTAACAGCTGCTCTGCTTCACTTAAGTTTACAGAGCTGCTGGTTACTGCATCCTTATTTTTTGTTAGGAAAAGTGTTGTTTCATTCTGCAATTTGTCTTTGTCCCCTGTGCAACCTAACTGTCCCTGAAGTTTCTTTGGACTTGCTGACCTAAGTTTTTTTGTTTTTAAAATAGATTTTGAGGAAGATGACACAGGACTAGAACCAACAAGTGACACACAGCCCCTCCTTAAGCTGGTTTCACCACCATAGTATACACTCTCATCTACAATGGTCAGATCACACAGTCTGGTCACTCTTGTCCCAGCAGATGACGTTGGCTCATTATCTGGAGTGTGTGTATGTTCTGCACCCACATCCAACTTACAAGTCACTACTGGGGTATCTGGAAAACCAAGGTGTGAGGTCTTGGGCAACTCACCAGTCTTCCAGCTATGCAGGCAGAGCTTTCTCAGCTGAGTCTGCAGCCACCTGGAGTTTTAAAAATACAGTATTATAATATCTGCATTAATGGAAAACATCTGTATATGAGTTTGTAGCATATTCAAGGATGGATAACGAGAAGAGTGAAATGGTTTGTACTATTATACTGGAACCTTAGTAGCAACTGCCAAACATCTTACTTACCCCTCCAGCTTTAATACAGTAACTGCATGTCATGTGTTCAGTCTGTAGGATGAGGCTGGTAATGTGAAAAGTATTCAAATACAGTGCCAATTTTACACAATGCT
Organism: Coenobita brevimanus; assembly: GCF_032717465.1. Lineage (NCBI taxonomy): Eukaryota > Metazoa > Arthropoda > Malacostraca > Decapoda > Coenobitidae > Coenobita > Coenobita brevimanus. Next base: position 21,030,600 of record NC_137047.1, read on the forward strand.
GTGTTAGTCAGTACAACACACCTGTTATATGATCAATGTCCATTCACATATACAGTAAGACTGGGATATAATACTGTTTTGTATAAACTGTATCACACTGTACTGATTATAAAGGCTCCAACATGCTTGCATGTGTCAGTCTGGTCACCTAATGACAGCTCCCCATGCTGCTTGATCTCTGGCAGCTTCCCCCCCCCCCCAACCCCTGAGGACCGAAATAACTTGAACAGTTTCTGACGTACTTCGAAATTGGTAGGAAAAATCTTATTATTTATTGCAAAAAACAACTAACGTGCTTTAACCCGCTGACTCCCATTGACGTGTATATACGTCCAAACATTCTGTCACTGTGACTCCTGTTGACGTATATAAACGCACCGCAACTGCAAGGTCTGTCATTTGCACGTTTTTCAAATTTCGTGCGTGATTTTTGGTACGTATACACGGGACACCTTCCTTTACCAGATGCCAGGCAGGGACAATGTCTTAACCCGCATGACCTCCCCCCCCCCCGCACGCCACTGTCTTGGCAATTTACCCGTTACCAGTGACCTGGCCAGTAAAGACATGTCGTGCCACGGTACGAAATTCAAGGCCAGAATGATTCCCCAATGGATGACAATGTGGAGGACAAAGTTTATGTAGCATTAAAGGAAGAAACAGTCAGAAATGATGATCAGGTAATGTTGCCAAAAAAGGTGAAGTATGTTGATGTGTTTTGTGAGTGAAACAATGCTTATATTGCCTATATTACTGTGTGAAAATCAATATACTCTTGTGCTACATATACATTCGTACCAAATAAATAAATACCATTTATGAGTGGTGTGGAACAGTTACCCCTCCCATAGAACTCGTTTTCTCTGAAGCCTGCCTCATAGAAAACACAGTACGGTAAGGGGTTCTGTTACCTGTATCCAGTATCTTAACCCACAGCGTCCCGTTGTCGTATATATACTTCCAAACGTTTTGTCACTGTGACTCCTGTTGACGTACAGTGGTTCCTCGTTTTTCGTTGCTTGGATGTTCCACCAAAAACACGCGAAATGTGAAACGTTGAACTGTGAAGTTAAGAATCAATGGGAAAAATAGAGAAGCATTCCAGTGGGACACATACCTACCCTATCAGAAAGCACCATAACACCAACAGAAAGAACCATAACACGAAACAAGCCCTACCCAAAATTAAATGAAGAGTGTTTACTAGTGCTAAAATATCATAACACAATAAACATGTACCTGAAAAGACATTAAAACTGTTATAAAGAACTGCAACACCAGAAATAAACTGAAGACTGGCTTGAGTCGCAAGTGAAGGTGTGTTTATTGTTGAAGGTGGATAGGCTGGTTCCGATGCAAAGCATTTGTCAGGAGATCATTGCTCTTCAAATACATAATGATCTTGTCCTTTAGTATATTCTCGAATATCTTTATCATGTGGGAAGTGAGGGCCACAACTTCCAATGTCACTAACCAAGAAAAAACTGCCGTTTTTCACCAGATTATTTAATTATCGACATCAAAGTCTGTAAACTAAACCATGGTAATTTTATGTGCCCTCTTTGTCACTAAAAGGAAGGAAGAAATTATAATAACATTATTTTACTCACTGCTACAAGGAAGAGAGGCTGTAATAATAGTCAAATAGAATAAAAAATTGGTGGGCTGAGTCTACCATCTCGGTCATGGGACGGTTATTATTCTTTCCTTCCTTAAATATCGATAAGCTTTATTTCACATCTATTTCACATATTTGTCCATCAAAACCAACAAAAACAGTGTTATGAGAAACATATCGATTCTTTGCTAAGAAATAATAGCACGACACGGCTGAAGATCGTACGTACAGTATGTTACGATCACACTAACAAACTTACGTGTGTCTACTTCCCCCATGACCTTTTTTCCTTGTTCATCTACAAGTTATTTATCAATGAAATATAACAAGGCTTGAGCTGTATTGTTGCAGATGTTGTGGCTGTTTTGCAGAAGAAATAACAATCAAAGAACAGTAGATCACATGTTTTGATGGGGAAATGTGGGAAATGTTAAGGTTACTGTATATTATGAAGGCAATTATTGATGAATTTTTCCAAAACCTAGCTACAGCTGTGCCTCACGGTAATAATCGGGTAATATATTCATACGGCAAATTAGAATACATGTGTAGAATAACAGGAAACAACAAGAAAGTGTATCTAAAGAGTATCGTCCATAACCTAACCAAACCAGTCTTTGACAGGGAAACAACCAGCCAAGGTCATGCAAGCGATCCATGATTGTCCTAAATTCAGTTATGTCCGTGTTCCATGGTAATAATTCTTTGCCATAATCATGTAGACATTTAAGTATATGAAGAAAACTACTGGGAAACGTCTTGCAAGCATGAAGAGTGGGGAACCGACCATAATCTTACCTAACCTGAGTTTTGACAAGGAAATAACTGACTGAAAGACTCGTCGATGTGAAGTCAAGAAGGGATTCCTAACGAATTTTGTCATTATATTCGGCACTAGCTGTACCGCGTGGTAACCATTATTTATCATATGCATTCAGTAAAATACATACATACAAAACACCAAGAAAACATCTTAAAACATACATTACACGGAACTGTCTAGGTTTTGATGGGGAAACGACTACAGACGGCATAAATCAAAAGGGTAACGATGTAACGTGGATGACGGAAAATACTACCAAGAAATTCAAATTTCACTCTTCACTCGACACACAAAAGAATAGTAGTACATCCTATTTGTAATATTAGTAACAAAATCTCGATTGGACATGCACTGTGTCTGAAATAATTCATTGTTTTATTCACAAGAATTTTGCTATGCACTGCTTTTCATCCAGATTTCCTCCACATAAGAGTTTTGTACTTTACTTTGCTGAGCGGATGGGTAAGCAGTATCAATGGTAGCACTTAAGTAGTCCACTCATTAATGCACTCCAGCCTGAGATTTAAGTAGAAGTCAAAACTAAATACTTAGTAATTTCGTAGGTATGGGCCCTAGACTGAGCATTGGTACGCATCGTCTGCTGAGTTTCGGCTGCTGGCTGAGAGCAGTGAAATGTAGGGAAATCAGCAAAATGTGAGACAACATGGAAACTTTTTTCTTGCGTGAAAAACGAGGAGTTGAAGTAAAATGCGTTGAAAAACAAGGAACCACTCTATATAAACGGGCAGCAATTGCACGGTCTGTCATTTGCACATTTTTCAAATTTTGCACGTGATTTTTGGTACATATACACGGGACACCTTCTTCTACAAGATGCCAGGCAGGGACAATGCCTTACCCCGCATGACCTTCCCCTCCCCCTGCACGCCATTGTCTCGGCAATTCGCCTGTTACCAGTGACCTGGGCAGTAAAGACATGTCATGCCACGGTACAAAATTCAAGGCCATAGTGATTCCCAAATCAATGACAATGTGGAGGACAAAGTTTACATAGCATTAGAGGAAGAAACAGTCAGAAATGATGATCAGGTAATGTCGTCAAAAAAGGTCAGGTATGTTGATGTGTCTAGTAAGTGAAACAATGCTTATATTGCCTATATTACTGTGTGAAAACCAATATACTCTCGTACTACATATGAATTCGTAACAAATAAATAAATAAACAAATACCATTTATGAGTGGTGTGTAATAGTTGCCCTCCCACAGAACTCGTTTTCTTTGGAGACAGCCTGATAGAAAACCCAGTAAGATAAGGGGTATTGCTACCTGTATCCAGTGTTTTAAACCTCAGGTGAGCGATTTCTCTATGAATTTTTGATGTTTCTCACCAAAAGCGGAGGTTTGAGCCAAGAATTTTTTTTCCAAAATCGTTCAGGACTGGGGGCAGTCAGTGGTGGAAAATTGGTCGGGACAGGACGGGTTAAACCTCAGGTGAGCGATTTCTCTATGAATTTTCGATGTTTCTCACCAAAAGCGGAGGTTTGAGCCCAAAAAATGTTTTTCCAAAATTGGCCGGGATGGGGGGGGGGGGTCAGTGGTGGAAAATCGGTCAGGAAGGGGCGGGTTAATGGTTCTAGGATAGCAAAAATGTCTTTCAGCATTAATTTCCCCCAATGTTTGTTAATATACCATTCTGGCCAGAAAGGTGAGTGAAAATACAGTATATTTATTGCACTCTAATTGGATTGAGCCAGTGAAGGTTTAAATCCAAGGGATGGTTGGGGTTGATTGCTCATGTAATGCCACTCAGGGATGAGTGAGGTTGGTCACTCTCATCTTAAATGTCGGGACTAACTGCCTAGCCCCGGGCTCCTACGCTCCTCATGGGGCAATGTAGGATTGGATGATGGATGGATGGATGGATGGTGAAGATACGTGCGGAAAGTGCAGTAGGTCACTGGGTAGCTATGTATGTTACTAGCAGTAATGGCATTACTCACGGCATCTGGCTTCCATACACAAATAACCCAAAATGTGATAACACTTTATGCATTTCACACTCACTTATAACATGCTTCAGTAGATACCAGTGATGAAAAGATGTTTTTGATCTGACTGTGGTAAATATTCAGAATAAACTGAAGAGATGATATAATTAAAGAGGAACTCAACTGAAAGGACGAGAAATGATATGAGAAGTGTCGTATTCACAAGAACAGATACCGTACTGATGGTCTGGAATGATTAATTGTGAGAATTCCACATTCACAAACAAAATATAATGAAAAGAAAGTGAACTCACAATGTAAGTTATGAGAAATGTGCGAGAAAAAAGTAACCTGGTTTACAGTTGAGAGTAGCAAAATCAATGTAAACACTGCTGATCCAGTCCCTCCAGTATGTTTAGGGGTTATTATTCAGATATTAGGAGATGATAAATAAGTTTAGATAAGGTTAGGTTTGGATAAATTAGGTTGGGTAGGAGTAAGCTACAATAAATGGGGTTAGGTTAGGTTAGGATACTTTAATCTGGGTTAGGTTTGGCTAAATCAGGGATTGGGGTAAATTTGTGCTGAGATAGCAATCTAAGATGGCACCAGTCCATCTTTGGCGCCACTGTGATGGTAAACAAAAATTGCTGCAAAATCAATGTAAACACTGCTGATCCAGTCCCTCCAGTATGTTTAGGGGTTATTATTCAGATATTAGGAGATGATACGTAAGTATAGATAAGGTTAGGTTTGGATAAATTAGGTTAGGTAGGGGTAAGTTAGAATAAATGGGGTTAGGTTACATCAGGATACAGCAATCTGGGTTAGGTTTGGATAAATCAGCACTGATTGGGGTAAATTTGTGCTGAGATCGCAATCTAAGATGGCATCAGCCTATCTTTGGCGCCACTGTGATGGTAAACAAAAATCGCTGCATCAGCTGTTTACTCACATGTTCCCATTGCATCAGCTGTTTATTCAGCTGTTCCCAAGTTTTTAGTCCTCTGGTTCATGAAAGTGTTATTCTTTATCACACAATAAACATGCTCAGATGTCTTTAATAACTTTTACTAGCCACACACAGAACCTAACCCTACTTTCTGCAGCTTCACAACAGAACCTAACTGTACTTTCTCTGGCCACACAAACTGTAGAATCTAACGCTACTTTCAACACTGATTTACACGTATAGTAATTATATTATGTGAAATCATATTTTATAAAAAATTTTAAATACCTATCTCACATCATATTCCAACCTTACTGTATACTGCAATCAATAAGAATTTATGACCTTTTTTGGTTTTACAACTGTTTTCTCACTTATATCGTATTGTATCATTTATAAAGGCTTCAACATGTTTGGATGTGCTGGCATTGGTCACCTAATGGTAACTCTCCATGCTGGCCGATTTCTGGCAGCCTCCCTATTCAGTCTCTTATCCCTGAGGTCGCACTCTATGATCATGTCCCAAGTCTTTTTTTGGTCTGCCTCTTGCAACCCTGCTCTCAACGTCCATACCTCTCACCTTCCACACCCAACTGTCATCTTCCATCCTCCCAACATGTCCAAACCAACTCAATCTATCCCTCCTCATCATATCACCTATACATTCAAGTCCCAGCCTTCCTTTCAATTCTTCAATTGCAATTCAAGCTTCCCCAGACCTCACATTCAAGGAAACACTATACATCATCTAATCAACTGTCACCTCTGAATGATGGTCCATACAAAATGTTACTTTTTTTCTTTTATTTTTAGTATGTTGCAAATACGGGGGTGCTCACCATCCACTCACTCAGTGTAGTGCTGCTCTCAGGTGTCTGCCCTTTCCTCTCCTCCAACTCTCTTTCCTTTCATCCTCTTCTGCTTCTTTCCTTCATTCTTTCATTCTTCTGCCTCCAGGTGACTTTACGCTCCCTCTTCTGCCTTTCTTTCCTTTATTCTTTCCTCTTCCTTCTGCCAGTGGGTGACTCTACACTGAGTGATAAGCCAAATGGTTTCCTGTACACCAGGAAACCATTTACTATGCTGGGTAGTAAAGGTATAACCAAATATTGGCACCTGGTGGTTTAGTGGGTAGTTATGGTGCTCCAATCAGATTGAGCCGGTGAAGGTTTATATCCAAGGGATGGTTGAGGTTTATTGCTCACGTAATGCCACTCAGGGATGAGTGAGGATGATCACTTTCATCTTAAATGTCAGGATCAACTTGCCTAGTCCCGGGCTCCTACGCTCCTCCTGGGGCAACGCAGGACTGGATGATGGATGAATGCAAATACTGTCCTGCATTTACTCGACTGAAGTTTTAAAGGGGGGCAACTACTGCAAGTTTTGAGATGTGTTGTTCTTTATTTCCCACGTTTTTCAGATTTCACACAAATATTATTCCACTAGTAGTACGATCCACGACGACTCCACACTACCAGAAGTAGTAGCAGAGCTGCCCCAGGTTCATCTGAAATGTGAACCCAGCAGACTGCAGGCTGAAGTTGCTCTTCTCCAACAGTCCATTCTCCACCTTCAGGGAATGAGGAAATAGCTGAGGAATGTTTGTATAACCAGGCCATGGATCTGCCTGGTTATATCGTTGCCTAACCAGCACCCTGTCATAGGTGCTAAATCAGCGTATGGGTACTTTGAACTTCTATGCTTATTTTTCTGCCTCCAGTGCTGGGCAAACTGAAAATGTGCATTTGCACCTACATAAATGGAGAGACTATTGTAATTAAATTTAGTCAACATGCTGCACTTGCATAAATACAGAAACCATTTTTAACTGTACCTAAAACTGTTCAACAGGAGTATCTTAAAAACAAATTACCTGAGGCGAGCCTGCTGGGTGGCAAACCATTCGCTGGGAGATGAGGCAAGATCTGGGCTGAGGCGAACTAGGCAAGGTGCCAGGAATACATGGGAGGCTAGGATGTCCACTGCTACATCAACACTCTCACCCAGTGCATACAGCATACCCTAACATAGAGAGAAAGAAGAAAAAAAAGTTTCCATAACAATAGTGTCCAGTGCTGGAGGTAATTCAAAGAGTAAAAATGGGAAACATTGAATACTGTCGTCCACACTGTTACACAGTGGGTGTAACTGTGTGAAGGAAATAACGTATGTTTGTCTTCTACACTACTACATTATGAAGCTATGCATTATTTCCTTCAAGGAGCCATCCATACCTGAAAACATGCCACTGGCAATACAAAGTTTCCAGGATAAATAGTGCTTCTTGCACTACTACCTTATGAAGCTATGCAATGTTTCCTTCAAGGGGCAATCTGTAACTGAAAACATGCCTCTGGCAATACAAAATACCCACAATAAATAGTGCTTCCTAGCACACAGTGTTCTATGTATCCAAAATTGCTTCTTCTCTACTCTGCTTAGCCCAATTTTTCCCAGCCCTGGCTAGCCACAGCAGACAATGTATAACAGCAGATGATGCAGTCACAGCCAGATGGCCACAACTAGGCTGAATTAAACAAAGATGATCAAAACAACTGGTGCTGTTTTAAATGATGTCCTGTTATCATAACCATTTTTCAATATATTTGAGACATTTTTCATGCCAATAATCTATCTATCTATCTATAGCCCGACGCCCTAATCCTGCAAAGGGTGGCCGCACACAAAACGCCTCCAAGTCACTCTGTCACCCACCATTTGACTCCCCTCCCCCCAACTCACCCCCCCCTCCCTCATATACCTCTCAACTCCATCCCTCCACCTCATCCTCGGTCTACCCCTCCCTCTCCCTCCCTCCACCTCACCTACATACACCCTCTTAGTCAGTCTTTCATTCTCCATCCTCTCCACATGTCCAAACCACCTCAGTGTATTTCTCCTAATCTTTTCAACCACATCCACATCTACCCCACAACGTTCCTTCACTTCTTCATTCGTCAACCTGTCCCTCCATGTCACTCCACATGCTCCTCTCAAGTAACTCATTTCCACTGCTCTCACTCTTGACTTGTTCCCCTCTTGCAAGGTCCACGCCTTGCTTCCATACGTCAGGGTAGGGATCACAATACCATCATGCAGTGACTTCTTAACTTCCATACTCACCTCCCTATTTCTCATCACTGCTTTCAGTGTGCCAACAACCTTCCTTCCCTGCTGTACCCTTTCACGTACTTCATCCCCCAAAGTTCCATCCTTACTCATCACACTACCCAAGTACTTGAATGCACTCACATTCTCCATATCCTCACCATCCAACCTCACTTCACACTCTGTGACTTCATTCCTCTCAAACACCATAACTTTACTTTTGTTTACATTAACTTTCAGCTTCCTCCTCCTACACACTGTCCCAAATTCATTCACCAAACCTTGCAACTCCCATTCATCTTCACTCAACAATACTGTATCATCAGCAAACAGCAACACCGGAAGCTTCCAAATCTCACCCTCATTCATTAGGGCCACCCCCACAATAATAATATCATTTTTAATATAAATACATGTAGAGCTGCTTTAGGTGTCTGCCCTATCCTCTCTTCCTTCCTTCCTCTTCTGTCTTTCTTTCCTTCATCCTTTCCTCATCCTTCTGCCTATGGGTGACTTCACACTCCCACTTCTGTCTCTCATTCCTTCTTTCTTTCCTCTTCCTTCTGCCTATGAGTGATTCTACACTGAGTGACAGGCCAAATGGTTTCCTGTACACCAGGGAATCATTTACCATGCTAGGTGGTAACCATATATATATATTTTTTTTAATGCAAGAAAGAAGAAACCAAAGGCCTGGGGCCCACAAACCGTTCCTTCCACGAAAAAACAAAAACAATACAAAAGATAGCCAAATTCAAGATCTGTTCATTTCGAGATGCCTGGACACACTGTGTTTGAAAGACTGGAGATCATAGGAAGTAGGAAATACTGACAGAGGGAGACAGTTCCAGACCTGACCTGTTGCATAAATGAAGGACTGGGAGTAACGGTTAACTCTTGCATTAGAGAGTTGGACAGAAAAGGGATGAGTGTTGCTAGACGGGTGCTACGTGCCCGTCGTAGAGGTGGAGGGATGCAAGCAGACAGTTCAGAGGAGCAGCAACCACTGAAGTAGCAATAGAAAAGAGATAAAGATGCAACAGTGCGGCAAAGAGACAGAAGTTGAAGGGAACCAGTAAGAGAAGGAGAGTTGATGAGATGAAAAGCCTTTGACTCCACACTATTGAGAAGAGCTGCATGTGGAGAGCCTCCCCACACATGAGAGTTGCACTCCACACAGGGACAAATAAAACCATATTATGGCGCCTGGAGGTTTAGTGGGTAATTAAGGTGCTCCAATTGGGTTGAGCCTGTGCAGGTTTCTATCCAGGGGATGGTTGGGGTTTATTGCTCACGTAATGCCACTCAGGGATGAGTGAGGCTGGTGACTCTCATCTCAAATGTCAGGACCAAATTGCCTAGCCCCAGGCTCCTACACTCCTCATGGGGCAGGATAGGATTGGATGATGCATGGATGAATACTAAAACAAATTATTAATATAGTTTTTGTTCTGACTGTAGGTGATAGGTGGGGGCACTCACCATCCACTCACTCAATGTATCGCTGCTCTCGGGTGACTGCCCTTTCCTCTCTTCCTTCCTTCCTCTTCCGTCTTTCTTTCCTTCATTCTTTCCTCTTCTTTCTGTCAATGGGTAACTCTACACTGGGTGACAAGCCAAATGGTTTCCTTTACTATGCTGGGTGGTGACCATATAACAAAATAATGGCACCTGGTGATTTAGTGGGTAATTAAGGTGCTCCAATTCGATTAAGCCTCTGCAGGTTTATATCCAAGGGGTGGTTGGGGTTTATTGCTCACATAATGCCACTCAGAGATGAGTGAGGCTGGTCACTGGCATCTTTAACCTCATCTCAAATTGCCTAGTGGCTCCTACACTCCTCATGGAGCAACACAGAATTAAATGATGATGATAATGTTCCAACTGCAGAGGATTTTGGAGTTTTGTGAGGGTTTATTCTTTCACAAATGGGTTCAGTCATAGTACAACTATGGTTGCCCCCAAAAGCCCATTCTCCGTAATGTGCTGTAGGTGGCACCTGTTGGACATACACAGTACAGACATACCTCAACTTAAGAGCATTCAAGATCCAAGCATTTCAAAGATGCGAACACGAAAAAAATAACAAACATTTCACAGGTACGAACATAACCACAAACAACTAATTTAGTTGTAGTGGCCCGTTGTGACTACTTTTGAATGTGGCAGGTGACAGTACTTGCGAGGTGGGTCACTAGGCTGCAAGTGTGGGTGCTAGGACGCTAACCCGCCATCTTTTGTATTTGTTTTATTCACCTGGTGGAGAGAGGATCACTGTTCATTGTGCTTTTAGTACTTTCACCCCATTTAATATGGCTGATAAATGGCAGAGTCTATGCTGCTGTGCATGATGCCCTGCCCTGCTATTGTCTCATTATTGACGAGAAAAAGAAGAACGCTTCCCAGTCGTCAATAACGAGGTTTTTCTCAAGGTGGAAACAAAATTAGACGAACCACAGCCTTCAACCTCCTATGCTAAGCCTTCAACCTCCTATGCTGAGCTTTCAGCCTCCTATGCTGAGCCTTCAACCTCCTTTGCTGAGCCTTCAGCCACATCCGTTCAGCCTGCCTTTCCCAAAAATCCCGACTCGCCCACTGCTCTCTCCTCACCCGCATCTTCTAACTAATTCCACTCCTCCACCTGCCTCCTCTCACTTCCTGCAAGTCCTGCTGTGTCTGCCCTCAGGTGAGCTACAGTAATGTTTATAAAATAAGATAACTCTGTTATCGCTTATGTCTGATGTACATTTTCAACTAACGATACAAAATGAAATGCTTGCCACATCCACATCTTCACAGGTGGCAAACGTTCCATTACCTTTCGTCAGTTGTAAATAGGCATCGAACAATTGCAGGAACAGAGTTGTCTTATACTCTACGTTTTTCTTGTGTATTTCTTGTGTTAATTTATGCATTTATATTTCATGATACAATATAAACTGCTTAAGAACATTTAAAACCCTACTGACAGATCAGTGAACAGTACAGTGTTTTTTATGTTGTACATGTAGTACTGTAAGGGATTTTCATTTTGCAAACAAAATTAACTTGCAAACAGACTCTTGGAACCAATTATGTTCCTAAGTTGAGGTATGCCTGTACTGTGTGTTAGGCCTTAATAACAACTACACTAAAATTACTCCCTCTGAGGTGTAGGGGCTCATGGCTAGGCTATTATATTTAAGGGGTTGTTTACACAATCACTTGCTGGGAGAGAGCACAGAACTGACCACTGTTCAGTGGACCAGGTTAACACAAAACACCCACAATTAAACTGTCATTATTAAGCTGACAGTTTAACACAGCAAAGTTGTACACTGGCATTTACAGATATTGCTTGAATGCATATACTGGCATCTGTGTAATGAATGCACATGATAGGCAGGTGATTTAGTGTTGCTGTCTACACAATCACTGCCTGAGCACTGCTTTGTTATCATGCTTGGCAAACATGTTCGAAGACTGTTTGTGCTAATGACCCCAAAGGTGGATGACCAGCCTACACCACTGGTGTTAACTGAAAATCCTTGAGCTGCAAACAAGGCACATGCCTATCACTCAAACTGGTGCTTTAAGCTATAACAAAATTTTTCTGGCAGCAATACTTGGTACTGTAATCTCTCTTCATTCACAAAGGCAACGAGTATTAAAGGACAAAAGAAGAATAATGATGCACTGCACACCAACATATATTATACACTGACTATGCTTTTACTGGGAAACAAGGAAGAGGAGACCAGGGAATTTTGAGTGCCCTGTTAGTGTTTTTCAGCAGTGATGTCATTTCCATTTCTGCTGGGACAATTATGTATTACACAAGCTTAATCTGAATCTAGATAGGAATAAGTAGCTATTCAGACACCACACTCTAAGAGGCCATTAAGTGATATTCTTCACAACAGAACATACACTTCAAGAAGTTTCAGTTACTATGAGATTTTCTGTGAATACATCTACAATGTAAAGTGAGATAGTGTACTGCATTACTATGTTTATGATACTATAAAGTCTCTCACCTTCAAGTTCTCTTCCAGGGCGGTGGAGGTTCTATCTAACTCTTGCACTTGTGTTGTGTACTGAAGTGAGAGCTCCCTTAGACGCCCTTGTTCCATCTTCTTTGCACGGTAGGCAGACCGGAGCTGGTCATATTTGGCCTGTGGGGTGACTCAAATGTAAGACCAATAGTATATGAAATTCTTTGTCATTTTTCTTCAATTTTTTCTTTTTCTTCCCCCCCCCAAAAAAAAAAAAAAAAAAAAAAACTACAGACTGAAGGCTAGCAAACACTGTCCCTACCTAAAATTTATTACCCATCCTTTATTGCCCCATCAGGAGCACTGGGGTTCAGAGCTTGGCGTTACTTGTCCTGGAGTGGTATTATGTAAGCAATAAACCTCAACCATCCCTAGCAAGTAAACTTTTATGGGTTACATCCACTTGGCGTGCCATACACCACTACACCATCAGATGTCCATTTGGATATTATGGTTACCACTTTCCTGGACTAAAAGAAACCATTTGACTAGTCACTCAGTGTAAAACACCAGAAGGTAACACTAGATCAGGGGAGTGGTTAGTAGGTGCCTCTATCTACCACACCTTACCTTAAAAATGTTAACACAAACAAAGGCCAAATCAAGACACAATTTAAGGCATCTGGATAAACTGCAGATAAATTCATGAGGTCATGTACGTATAGACACGTTAGTGTTCTGGTGTTGACCTGCTATGTACATACAGGATAAGACATCTCACCTTACAGAATTAGGTAGGTGCTGATATATGCTCACACCTGTCATATTGAGGTATCTACACAAGATATGTTGGAAGAAAGCTCAGAAAAACAGTATTCAGTGTAACATCAACATGAAAGAAGGAGTGATGTGACAATGTAGTGAAGAGACTGAAACTGACAAGTCTAGGAAGAGGAGGGAAGCTGATACGATGAAAAACAGATGACTAGCCTGTTTAAATGAACTGTGTAATAGGCCACACCACCTGTATAAGGCTGTATTCTACACATGATTATACAGACCTCTGTACACAAATCAGTTGCAATGCTGGATGAAAGATAACCATAGCTGTGCCTTCCTCTCATTGTGATGTTACTCTAGCATCGTCGTTTCGTTTCGTTTCATTTTTAAAGGCTCCGACATGCTTGCATGTGTCGGCCTTGGTCACCTAATGGCGGCTCTCCACGCTGCACAATCCATTGCAGCCTCCCTGTTCAGTCCCTTAATCCTAAGGTCACACTTAATGACCTCGTCCCATGTCTTTCTCGGTCTACCCCTCATAACCCCACCCCCAATATTAACACTTCTCACCTTCCTCACCCAATTATCATCCCCCATCCTCTCCACATGTCCAAACCACCTCAATCTACCTCTCCTCATCACAACACCAATACACTCCAGTCCCATCCTACCTCTCAACTCTTCCATTGTAAACCCAGCCCCTCCAGGCCTTGGATGCAGGGACGCACTGCACATCCACCTAATCATTGTCATTTCTGTACGTCTGAGCCGGCGAATGTCTTCCTCCTTCACTGCCCAGGTCTCACTGCCATACAGCATTACACTCCTAACACATGCTGCGTACAAAGACCCCTTAGCACGTAGGGAGAGCCCTCTCAATGTCAGGAGAGGCAAGAGCTCCCCGAACTTCTTCCAACCACTTCTCACCCTAGCCACAGAGCTAGCTCCAGCCCCACCTCCAGCACACAACATGTCTCCCAAATAACAAAACTCTTCAACACACTCAAGAGATTCACCAGCAAGTTCAATCCTTTCACGTCTGACGATCTCCACCTGCTCACCCCGGCACGCCGTACACATAAAATCAGCATTATCTCGCAGTCTACCTCTGATACCACTACATCTCTTATGCACCCATTTATCACACACACCGCACAAGATGGAATTACTTCCCACGCCCTTGTGGCAAACTGCACATGGCCACTCCCCCTCGTCTTTGACAGTACCGCCACCAACCCTAGATATCATCACTTTTGTTTTATCTGCATTTACCCTTAAACCCTTTTGCCCCACACCATCTCTCCACTTCCTAAACCTTTCCTCCGCCTCCCTTTCATTCTCTGCAATCAACACCAAATCATCAGCATACAACAACTCCCATGGGAGTCCGTTTTTAAAGTCACGTGAAAGGGCTTCAAGTACCATGATAAACAACATGGGACTCAAGACTGACCCCTGATGCACACCAACATTCACGGAAAACTCATCACTCAAATCTCCATTCACTCTCACCTGGGTGTGAGCACCCACATACATGGCCATAATCACCCTAACCAGCCACTCCTCCAAGCCAAGCTTTCTCATTGCCCACTTCACCACCTCTCTAGGGACTCTGTCAAAGGCCTTTTCCAAATCAACAAAAACAAAATAAAGATCCCTTCTCCTACCAATATATTTTTCCTGAAGCTGTCGAACAATGAATATGGCATCAGTGGTCCCCCTACCTGGCATAAACCCAAACTGCATCTCATCAATATTCACTCTTTCTCTAATCATACCTTCTAAAACTCTCTCCATTACCTTCATTATCTGATCTAAAAGCTTTATACCTCTATAATTTCCTCTTTCCAGGGCATCACCCTTCCCTTTATACAAACATTTACAATTACACTCTTCAGCCAATCATCTGGGACAACACACTCATAAATAATCCTATTTATCAGGTCAGTGACTAAACTCACCCCTATATCGCCTGAGGCCTTCAACATTTCGGCAGTCAACCCAGACACACCTGCTGCCTTCCCCACCCTCATCCTGCCTATTGCCTCACTCACAGCAGCAGTATCAATCAAAGGCCAAGGGCCAGACACTTGATCTGCTGGCTCCAAACCTTCCCTGTCCCAGTCAAACTCCTCATTCAACAATCAGTTATAATGCTCTCTCCATGCATCTTTAAAATCCTCACTGTTCACCACTACCCTTCCTTCATCATTCTTCACACACTGCTCACCTATGATATCCCGATTATCCCTCTTCACCTGACCTGCCACCCTAAATATATTTTTCCTTTCCCCATGATTTAGGTTATCAAGTAATTGTCTCTGTGACTCAGACTTTGCCCTGTATACCTCTCTCCTAGCCCTACGCTTGGCAGCCAAATATTCCTCTTTGCTACCACCCTTCTTCCATTCCCGGAAAAGCCTTCTTTTCTCCTTAATTGCAGCTTCTACACCCTCATCCCACCACCAAGTTACTTTATGTCTTGGTGGTCCTCTTGTCCAGCCACATGTTACATCAGTAACTCTCAAGAAATTGTTCTTGAGGGCTCTGTACTGTTCATTAACGCCTCTGTCTACAGCTTCCTGTTCAGCCACCACTCTCCTCAACTCGCTATAGAAGGCATCCCTTACTACTTGGTTTTTCAGCTTCCATATTTTCCTCCTAGGTACATAAGTCCTCTTTTTCATCACTTGTTCTTCAAGCACCATATCACAAATCAATAGCGTGAGCTGCTGCACACACTCCTCACTTCCTATAACTTTAACATCCCTCACTAACCTCCTATCAGCCCTCCTAACCAGAAAATAATCTATCTGACTGCTATTTCCCCCAGACTCATACGTAATTAACCTACTGTCTCTTTTCCTAAAATATGTGTTGCACACAATCATGTCCGTTGCCTCCCCAAACTCGAGTATCCTTTCCCCTTCTGCATTCCTTAGACCATATGCACATCCCCCATGCACTCCTTCATAATCTTGTGCTGCTTCACCTACATGACCATTTAAGTCCCCTCCCAAAATCACTATCTCATCATCCCGCGTACCACCCACATCAACCTTGTTTTGTTTTTTTTCTCACCTAAGATACAAGGTGCTACCCAAAAGCTCCAGTAATTTGAATAATTTAAGAAACTAAGTTACCTTACCTCCTAGTTCTCACTGTCAGCTTTGAAGTAGTCCCCTTTGGCATGTACACTGTACAGTAGTCCCAGCGTTATTTCCACGAGTCCATGCATCCCTGGAAGGCTTCAGGCATGATGGTCTTGAGCACCTCCTGCGATTCTGTCTGGATCTCCTCAGAAATGAGTCAAATCGACACCCTTTCAGTTGTAATTTGAGCCTGGGAAACAGGGAAAAGTCGCAGGGGGCAAGGGCAGGCAAATAGGGTGGGTGGGGAATGACTACCATGTTAATGAAGCCAGGAACTGCCAGACAACAATTGATGTGTGGGTGGGGGCGTTGTCGTGATGCAAGGCCCAGTCCTTGTTCATCCACTGTTCTGGACGTTTGAGGTGGATGTTCTCCCTCAGACGCAGCAAAACTTAACAGTAAAACTTTCCGCTGACAGACTGACCGGGTGGGACAAATTCCTTGTAAACAAACCCATGGATATTGAAGAAAATGATCAACATCAACTTGACATTGCTGTGAACTTGATGTGCTTTTTTTGCCCTTCCTTGAACCACCTGTACCAGAAAAATACTGTATTCTGCTTTGGGACATTGCATTGTCACCAAAGGCTTGCTGAAGCAAACAGTGACTTTCTGCAGCTGTCTTGTTGATCTTGAAGCAGAACTTGATGCAGGTTCTTTGTTCCGTGAGGTCCACCAATGCAAAACTGACAAACCACCTACACACATTACAATAGTAAGCATAGCTCAACAACATATCCACTCACAGACACGGCCGGGGCCACACTGACGCACGAAGGGTGCTGCTGACTCCTCCTAGCAGGACAAGGCAAAACTGCAAATGGTTGGCTCCCTCTGTTCAAATTACTGGAACTTTTGGGTAGCATCTCATATAACATATCTGAGAATACAGTATTTGAATTAGGAAACTATTAATGAGGTTACAGCTTAGTTAAAACCTAAGCATAAGTTAGATTCTTTCCCATTTCCTGCCTGATGGAGCTAATGATATTTTATGTTTAACTCCTAAAGACCTATGGCTGTCGAATGACAGTTAGGAAAAATGTCGCATAAAGTCCTATGGCTGTCGATGGTACAGAGGCTACCAAAAACTGGCAGTAGGTAGCACCACCTCTTTCATGATGTAATGGGACCTGGTCAATGGGAAGGGGTCCTCCCCCCAGGTGTGGGGACCCCTTCCCTCCCCAGGCCATCTCTCCACCTCTCTTTGCCCCATTGGATCCTGCCTTCTGTGTCCCCTCCCACCCGAACTATCCTCCATACCCCTCTCGACCATACTGGGTGTGTGTGTGGCAGACATATTCCCTTCCTTTCCTCACCTCCTGATGCTCCCCCACACTCCCTCCACCTCCTTATTTCCCCTTACTTCTCAAGGATGTCCCATTCTCCCTCATAGTGCAGAGTGACCTTTTTTTTTAATTTTTGACAATTGATTGTGCAGTAACCATTACACATATGAGTGAAATATACATTTTCTGGTGTGTAAAATCAAACTCTTCAATTCTGTAAGACCAAAATTTACTTTGGTGCAATTTTCTTTTCCTCTCTCTTCATACTGTACAGGAAGGGTGACAATTTCAATTTTTGAAGTTCTTTGACAATCGATACTGCAGTAACCGTAAGTCATATGAGAGTGAAACATACTGTACATTTTCAGGTGTGTAAATTCAAGCTCTTGAAACCTGTAAGAAAAAATTTTACCTTGGTGAAAGTTAAAAAAATTGGGCCCTTTTGTGCATCTGAGGATAGGCAGGCTGGAAGATTTGCAGTCCTTAGGGGTTAATAAGAAAGTGCATTAAAACTTACTAAGACATAGATCCTATAGGTGTTTTAAAGATAACTCTAGCTTATGAATCTGTTGCTGTGTTTGTAGCTTACACTATTAATCAATATGCTGAAGATGCTTCTGTGACCACTGGGAAATAGGTTTTGCTGTGCCCATTGCTCAATTTATCGGACCAAAGTTACAAATATGTTACTTCAAAATTTCAACTCATGGCAAACCTAATTTTCCTGTGAATGCTTTTGAAAAATGCAATACTGCATCAACTGTTTCCTCTTTTTGAACTGAATGAAGTGAAACTATCATAGCAATCCACCAACAACCTGACATTCTGCTGAGGCTGCTTTGAGTAACATTTCATCCTTTTAATATGTTCTGATATTAAAATCTTGTTCAGGTAAACATCTTCATTTGATACTGCTCAACCTCTCCAATACCTCTACCTATGTATAACCAAACGCCATAATCCCTTAAGCAGTGGCTGTTTGTCTTTGAGTTAGTGGTTTTATGGGGAGAGGCACTAACCCTCTGCCAACCCACTTGTTGACACATACAGTTGGATCTCACCAATAATGATTTCGACAATAACGTTTTCAGCAATAACGGTAAGTTAGAATAGCTACTCAGTTTCTATGATAATGTTTGGATTCACTTGGATAACGGTTACTTCGTGAATGCCAAGTTGTTATGCTGCAAATATGTCCATAAAAAGATGAGGAACGAAACAGACAAACAAGAAAAGATGAAGGAAATTGCCAAAAATGTGAGCAATAGTGAGGAGGAGATGGAGAATCCTCCCCTCGCCACCTCCCCTGACTTGCCCACCGTCATCCCCTCCACCTCCACTGCCCTACCTGACTCACAATCTGCCTCCCCCTCCACCTCCACAGCCCCACTTGACTCACCTGCTCCACCTGGCATACCTGCAACCCAACATAATGACTGTTGCTGCATTCTGGAAGAAATATAACATACAACAGGCTGTAAATTTCTTCGTCAGTGCCAGGAATACAGGATTGGCAACCGTTAAACATGCCTGGTCGGTGTCACGGGGTTTTTAAAATAAATGCTTATATTATTTAACTGATAATAATATTCAATAATACTGAAGAGCAGGGACAATGATTGTCTTGCTAAATCAAGCAACGATTACTTTACGCTGACTTGCTTTGCACGATTCTCTAAGAACGAGAATTTATAAACTTTCTCGACAGTACACAGCAGAGACTAATCACTCAATTGCTGTTTATTAGTACTGTAGCCTCTGGAGAAAGTTTCTTCACCCCTGACAATAAATAACTAATACTAATAACAGTATCAGGTTCTTGCTGATGCTTAACTCCTAGGAGGCACAACGGATTTTAAGCTTAATACACTGGCCTAAGTACCAGTTATGAATAGCAAACGTTTATGCAAGCTAGGAGCTATATGGAAAATAAGCCTAATTGTGGAGAAATGAAACAAGAGTTTACATTACATTAAGCTCAAGAAAAAGAACTGTTAAATTTATTGATTACAAAAATTAATTTAACGTTACACTTCAAATCAAATTAATGAGATCGCACTCACTCATCACACAAGAGCTAAATTCTTACGCCTAGGAAAAACACCTTAACTAAACTCTTAAGACTAGGAAAACGAAAAGAAATACTGGTCAATGAATGCGGTGTATCACCCAAAGCTGGAGAACTAAGGGTGGGAGCTTGGAGAAACTGTAGTCAAGTGGAGTCTGGGTACTAGCGACCTCTCACACTGCTGGAGCACAGGACCTCTCTCCGTCACAACAAACACTTGACTGAGTAAGTCGTGGGAAAGAAAAGAGGAGCACTAGGCCGCATTTTTTAACGGTCGAGTGAGCGAAACGTGCCCAAAACAAATCGCTCAGCGGAAGCGCTAATGTCTCACACAAAGACGATCACATACGACAATGAAAAATTGATCTGACAAAGCTTCCGTCCAAATGAGCGGTTAACTGAACGATAAACTGGGATTCCACTTAAGTTCGCGGTTTCCCACAAAAGCCAATGTCACTAGCCGACTCATGACAGTCGGCACTCCAGCCACAACTCAAATCTCCTGAGACTGAGAGAGAGCGGCCATCAGAATTAATGACTAATGACTTGACTTGTATATCAGATTTCATGAAAATACCAGAAACAGTATCATGATCGAGTGAATGCCCGTCATCAATCACTCATCACACACTCTCTTTCACAAAGCTTGCCAGCCGAGGAAGAACAACAGAGAAGGGTTGAGTAGATGATGACACTGGGGACTTTCCTGAAGATTTTGACTTTATGGAGTTTGATGAAGTGTTGATGGAAGTGGGTGACCCTAGCGTGAGAGGCAGGAGTGGGGACGAGCCCAGCCAGGGGTCAGGGGGTACGATGCAGTAGCGTCCATATGCAAGCCTCGAAACAATCATCATACCAAACACCTCATACCTCCTTTAAGGTGAGTTTTATATTACTCATGATGATTTAATAATTAATCTTATTATTTCAGCTAAAAAAAAAGTAGTGATAGGAGGGCTCCAGGTGGGAAAAGTGGATAAAAGTCCTGGAGTGGCAGCACCAATAAACCCTTTATACATGTATTTTAATATCACGCAAATAACGTTTTTGCTAATAACGGCGTTTTTCTGGCACCAATTAGACGTTATTGGTGAGATCCTACTGTAGGCAATAAGTGTGGGTTGGTTATATGGTTACCACCCACCAACGTAAACGGTTTCCTCACTTACAGGAAACCATCAGGTTTGTCATTCAATGTAAAGCCACCTGAAAAGGAAAGAAGAGTAACAAAATGGCAACAGGAAAGATGTGGGAAATAGGAAGAAAGGAGGGCAGACACAGAAAAAGAATGATAAAGGTGAAAAAGAATGATAATGGTGAAAGAGGAAGTACACAGCACTACACCAAGTGAGTGGGTAATGGTTGCCACCACCTACCACCATGCTCATTCAGTTAACCGCAAATATTGGTTGAGTATCTAAGAAACGATGATGTCCATATTTCAGCTGTCACTTATGAAATGGTAATTATTTAATCAATTTCAGACTCTTGTTACTAGTAAACTATGCCTAATCTCTCTGATCACTTTGAGAGTGGAGTGATTAGTAAACTACATTATGTCAGTTTTAGGTCTTATGCTCTATGGACTATGAGTATGACTAGTTTTGAGTCCAGCATTATTTACTGCTTACACCAAGTCTTTCTGAAGTGCTAGAGGAAAATGAAGACGCTTATCACTTAAATGCTGATGATAAACAGCTTTACTTTGTTTTGCTCTGTTTGCTTTGCTTATAAAGACTCCAACAAGCTTGAAAGCTTTGGCCTTATCACCTAATTACAGTTCTTCACACTGCTTGATCTCTAGTAGCTTCTCTACTCAGTCTCATAACCCTTAGATCACACACTATGACTTCTTCCCAAGTCTTTTTCAGTCAGTCTCTTGAAACTCTAACCTTAACATTCACACCTCTCACCCTCTGCATCCAGTTGCCATCCTCCAGCCTTTCCTCATGCCTAAAGTATCTCTGTCTAACCCTTCTCATCACCTCTCCACGTGTCCAAACCATCTCCATTTACCCTTCTCATCTCAACTCTAATATATACAAGTCCCATCCTTCCTCTCAACTCTTCATTTACAGTCCTAACCTCACTTGGCCTGTCACTCAAGCTTGCACTACACATCCATTTAATCACTGTCATTTCTGTTCATTTGAATCTACAAATATCTTCCTCTTCCTCTTTCTCCTCACCACCACCACCAATACCACTTGAATGTAAATGTAGAAAAAATAAAAGCGGTGATATCTAGGTCTGGAGACAGTACTGTCAAAGCAGAGGGAATGTGGTCATGTGTGGTTTGCCACAAGTGTGTGGGAAGTAGCTCCATCTTATGCAGTGTTTATGATAATTGGGTCCATAAGAGATGCATAGTATTAAAGGTACACTGTGAGATAATCCTGACCTAGTGTGTGAGGTGTGTCGGGGAAAGCATGTAGAGACTGACCTTGCCAGAGAGTCTCTTGAAGGAGTGGAAGAGTTTTGTTATTTGGGAGACATTATGTGCTGGGGGTGGGGCTGGAGCTAGCTCTGTGGCTTGGGCAAGGAGTGGCTGGAGGAAGTTCAGGGAGCTGTTGTCTCACCTGATAATGAGAGGGCTCTCCCTCTGTGCTAAGAGATCTTTGTGTGTAGCATGTGTTAGGAGTATAATGCTGTATGGTAGCGAGATCTGGGCAGCAAAAAAAGAGGATATTCGTAGGCTCAAATGCACAGAAAAGACAATGATTGGATGGATGTGTAATGCGTCTTTGAATGTGAGGAATGCAGGGGCTAGGATTATGACTGAAGAGTTGAGAGGAAGCATGAGACTGGAGTGTTTTGGTGCTGTGATGAGGAAGGGTAGAATGAGATGGTTTGAGCATGGTGAGAGGATGGAGAATGACAACTGGGTGTGGAAGGTGAGAAGTGTGAATGTACAAGATAGGGTCACAAGAGGCAGACTGAAAAAGACCCAGGATGAGGTCACAGAATGTGACCTCAGGGATAAGGGACTGAATGAATAGGTGGATAAGTGTGTGAGGAAGAGAGGTTTGGAAGTCGGTGAGGCTGGGGAACTGACAAGAGATTGAGCTGGCTGGATGAATGTTGTGCACAGAAGTGCATGATCAGGGATCTGGCACTCCTTTTTAACATGGCAGCGTCTGAAATGACTATCGGATATGTCTGTGTGAAGCTACAGAACGTAGTGAATGTTTTTGGCATATCAGATAGAGCCAGGATTCTGGGGGCTTGAATGATGAGTGAATGGAAGCATGGCCCATTGGACTGGGCAAATCTGGGCTGTCTGGGCTGCCCTAGGGTGGGAAAAGAGGTCTGGATGATGATGATGATGATGATATTATTATTATTATTATTGAAAGCAGTGATAAGAAACAGGGAAGTGAGCATGGAAGTGAAAAAGTTACTACATGACAGTATTGTGATACCAACTCTAACGTACGGAAGTGAAGCTTGGACATTGTTGGAAGGACACAAGTCAAGAGTGAGGGCAGTGGAAATGCGTTATTTAAGAGGAGCCTGTGGAGTCACATGGAGAGATAGGCTGACGAATGCGGATATAAAGAAGCGTTGTGGTGTGGATGTGGATGTGATAGGAAGCGTTATGAGGAACACACTGAGGTGGTTTGGCCATGTGGAGAAGATGGAGGGTGAAAGACTGACGAAGAGAGTGTATGTGAGTGAGGTGGAGGGGGGAAGAGGGAGGGGGAGGCCGAGGATGAGATGGAGGGATGGGGTGGAGAGGTATATGAGAGAGGGGGGTGTGAGTTGGGAGCAGGGCAGTGAAATGGCGGGGGACAGGGCGACTTGGAGGCGATTTGTTTGTGGCCACCCCAAACAGGATTGAGGCATCTGGCAATAGATAGATAGATAGATAGATAGATTATTATTGTTACTATTACAGTAAAAGCTCGATTAACCGGAATGCATGGGGATTCTTCCATTCCGGATATGGAATTTTCTGGATAATCGAATGTTACTTTTAGAAATTTTCTGGGAGGTCAAACAAATGAAATAGTACCAAACTTGGGACCATATTTCATAAAGTACATTATTCAGTATTAGATACAGTACAGGTAAGATACAGTACAGGTACATTCACACTCATTAATATCTGCCCAGGGATGCCCCCTTCCTACCTCAGAATACCCAGGGAAGAGGGGAGGAGGGAACAAAACAAGCTCCACGTGCCACTGCCCCAGCTCCCGACCATCCCTCATACCCCTACCCAACCACCCATCATTCTTAACTAGCAGTTACATCTCAAGCTGATTTCATGCTTAACACTCTTGGTCCCACTACTAATACAAAGAACATTAGGATATGTTAAAAGAATATACACTCAATCCTCGTAAATCGCGTGTTCATAAATCACGGATTCGTAAATCACAGCCAAGTGGCCGTCAGACTGCCGGCAACCTTAAATCACTGTAAAGTCACGAAAATCGCAGATCTAGGCACCCAAGTGGGCCTTTTCCGAGGAGAACCGTAAACCGTGGCATTCAAACTGAAAATCGCAACCCATCAACCAATCATCGTGCGTCCCTGGTGGCATATGTGCATACTAATGCCGCCATGTTGCTGTTGTTCATGTCCTGCCAGTCCACACACTACAGAACGTCGCTGTGGAGTATGAGAGTTACCTGCCTTTTTTGTGCAACTTCCCCCCGCCTCCTACCTGCCATGGCCCCTCCTGACCCCCCAATGATGCGCTCTAAGCAGTATGGCGTCAAGAAGCTGCCGCAGATGTCGTACGGTCAACGTTTGGAGCTCATTGGTCGTGTTGAGAGGGGAGAGAAGTTTTCAAAGCTGGAGAAAGAGTTTGGGAAGAACAAGTGCTGAGAGGTTCTAAGTTCTTCCCAACACCACCCCACTCCATTCACTTAAGCAATTTCGTCATACGATTAAGGTGAGATCACTTAATACATGCACTGAATATTCCTAAATTTGTATGATTGTGTTTGATGGTGCCTAGATAGGTGTAGGTAGGGTGCTGTGGGGGCGAGTTGGCCAAAGTCCAGACCCAAATTAATTTTTCACATAACAGTTTTTATTCATAAATCACGGAATTCATAAATCACGGCAGTGGTCCAGACCCAAATTGCTGCGATTTACGAGGACTGACTGTACCCATCAACATGCTGCAGCAAGAAATTAATGAATTACAGTCATTACTCGTTTTACAATGATTCGGTTTATGATAATTCGCTACAACGATAATAGAAAAGTTCCACCCCAAAATTCAATTTACGATAAATTTCCCGCTATAACGATTTTGCCATTGGAAAGCGCCAGGCACACGCAAGGTGACTGTCGCTTGTCTCAGGCAAAATGGCAGCCACGGCGTGCAGCGCATTGTTATGGTTCAGGTCCTGGCACCCCTTCAAAGCCCTGTCTTTTCAACTTGTTCATGTGTGCCCCCCTGTTATCATCACCTCTCAGCCAAAAATTGTACTATAGTACTGTGGATTTGTGTGCCCAGTGGTAAGGTCAGTGCCAGTGTAGGCCCCGGTGCTATGGTTGGTGCAGGTATGGGTCCCAGTGCTAAGGCTGGTGCAGGTATGGGCCTGATTCCCCTCCCCCTAACCTGTTCCTGTCTGACTCAGAGGCTGACCACTAGTGCCTGTAAGCACAGGCTGTCACCCAGCCTCTGGGGGGACGACTTGGACCAACACAGGAAGGAATGAAGGTGGGCTGTCATTTATGGTTCAGTCTTGGTTAGGTGACTTTGGGAAGTTGAGTTGACATAACCCCCCTTTTATAATGGATTTCAATCTCCCAATTTACGATAAAATCGGTATACAATAAGGTATGACCTGATGTAACCCCATCGTAAAACGAGTAATGACTGTATGACGTTGACAGTAAAACAAAAACGTTAACAACAGCCACCTCAGGCCTCCTGTGATGGGTGCACTGCTTTGCAAAAACACACACACACACACACACACACACACACACACACACACACACACACACACACTGAAAAACACAGGCACAAACACACCCAAACACGCAGGAACAGTCATAAACAAACCCAAACACGAAGACACAGACATGGACATACTCAAACACCCAACGCATGAGGCCTGGGATGGCCGTTGTTAACGTTTTTGTTTTAATGTCAATGTTATAATGCATTAATTTCTTGCTGCAGCATATTCATAGTCATATTATATACTTTTTACATATCCTAGCGTCTTTTATTTGCGTATTAGTAACATGACTATGAGTGTAAAGTATGAGGTTTGCCTGAGATGTAACTTCCAGTTAAAAATGACGAGGGGGGGGCTGGGAGGGGTAGGGTATGGGGGAGGGTTGGGAGCTGAGGTAGAGACGGGTGGAGCTTGTTTCGTCCCCCCCTCCTGCCTTCCCTGGGTATATGGGAGTATGAAGGGGGACACCCCTGAGCAGAAATTAGTGATTGTGAGTGTGCACTACAATACACACAAAATGACCGGTATCCAGAATAGTAATCCTTCCAATATCCAATGTAACAGAGCCATAGGCATGTCCGGATAGTGGTCCTGTCCGGATATTGTGCCCCAGCCTTCTGGACTTGTACTTATGGACCCTAACTCAGAAAAACACCGATACAACTCCCTCTGGACATGCATAGCACCTATTTAAGACCCAAATCACACCAATAAGGGACATAAAAGACCGAAATAAATGCAAAAGAAGCGTAAAATGAGGTTTTTGAGGTAGGTTCATACAATATTAAACATTCTGGGTACTTACAAATCTCTGGCTCCTGGATTGGTAGTTATGGACCCTAACCTACCCTAACTCAGAAAAACATCTCCCTACTGCACATGCATAGCACCTAAGACAGCATATTCACACCAATAAGGGACATAAAAGAGTGAAATGAGGTGTTTGAGGTAAGTATAGTATGGAAAATACAGTAGAGTACAGTATGAAACATTCTGCCTACTTACAGCAAGTCCATGGCCATCTCGATGAATAACCGCATCCTCTCAGACTCTGACAGTAAGAAGGATTTCCTGAAGCACTTGCAGTACACTGTTCTTGAAGTCTTGCACTGAACTTAGTCATTCGCACTCAGAAGTCCATTCTCTTCACAATGCGCACTCTTGTCTTACTTGTGCTCCATTGTACCTTAATGAAATAAGTGCTGCACTCTGCACTTTAAGTCTTTCCACTCTTAAAACCATTTTCTAAACCAAAAACACTCGTTAATTTATGTTACAGTTACAGTCCATTAAATTTTTGTCTTTTCACTCACAACTCTAAATCCTTAACACAATGCATGTGGGCAGCCATGACGACGAGTGTTCACTCGCGACGAGAGACAGGCAGAAAGTGGGGAGGATGCAGGGGCACTCTAGCGGACGTCAGAGGAATGACGCGCCACAACAAAGCTGTCCCGCGCCCCGCGCGCCAAGTTCAAATTATGGGCGGGATTTTTTTTTTTTTTTTTTTTTTTAACGGTTTTCAGACCATTTTGGGAATAATGGATCCCAGGACGATTATGTCCGGTTAGTGGGGATGTCCGGATAGTGGGTGTCCAGATATTAGAGGGATTACTTTTCGACCCCATGCCGGATCGAATTTGCATTCCGGTTATACAGAAGCGCAGATGCATCGGATGCCAGTTAATTGAGCTTTTACTGTATCACTATTATTTTTATTATTATTGTTATTATTATTATTATTACCCTCTGTTCAATATACACATGAAGGGTAATAATAATAATGATAATAATAATAGTTTGTGGTAGGTGGGGGCACTCACCATCCACTCACTCTATGTAGTGCTGCTCTCGGGTGTCTGCCCTTTCCTCTCTATCCTTCCATTCTCTTCTGTCTTTCTTTCCTTCATTCTTTCCTTGTCCTTCTGCCTATGGGTGAGTTTACAATCCCTCTTCTGTCTTTCTTTCCTTCATTCTTTCCTCTTCCTTCAGCCTGTGGGTGACTCTACACTGAGTGACATGCCAAATGGTTTCCTGTACACCAGGAAACCATTTACTACGCTGGGTGGTAACCATATAACCAGATTTTGGCACCTGGTGGTTTTAGTGGGTAATCATTGCGCTCCAATCGGATTGAGCCAGTGAAGGTTTATATCCAAGGGTTAGTTGGGGTTGATTGCTCATGTAATACCACTTAGGGATGAGTGAGGCTGGTCACTCTCATCTTAAATATCGGGACCAACTGCCTAGCCCCGGGCTCCTATGCTCCTCATGGGGCAATGTAGGATTGGATGATGGATGGATGGAATAATAATAGTAACAGTAATAATAATAATAATAATAATATTATTATTATTATCATTATTATTATTATTATTAATAATAACACCCGTAATAATAATAATAATGTTAATTATCATCATCACCATCATCTAATCCTGTGTTGCCCAATGAGAAGCGTAGAAGCCAGGGGCTACACAGGTTGGTCCTGGCATTTAAGGTGAGAGTGACCAGCCTCACATATCCCTGAGTGGCATTACGTGAACAATAAACCCCAACCAGCCCTCGGACATAAACCTGCACAGGCTCAATCCAACTGAAGCGCCTTAATTACCCACCAAACCACCAGGCACCATAATTTGGTTACTGTATATGGTTATCACCCAGCGCTGTAAATGGTTTCCTGGTGTACAAGAAACCATTTCACTTGTCACTCAGTGTAGAGTCACCCACAGACAGAAGAAAGAGGAAAGAATGAAGGAAAGAAAGACAGAAGTGGAAGGAAGGAAAGAAGGAAGGAAGAGAGGAAAGACCAATCAATTGAGAGCAACACTACACTGAGTGAGTGGATGGTGAGTGACCCCACCTACCACTAAGTGGTAATAATTATAATAATAATAATAATAATAATAATAATAATAATAAAATAAATAATAAAAATAATAATAATAATAATAATAATAATTCATCCATCCATCATCCAATTCTACGTTGCCCCATGAGGAGCGTAGGAGCTCAGGGCTAGGCAAGTTGGTCCTGACATTTAAGATGAGAGTGACCAGCCCCACTCATCCCCGGGTGGCATTACGTGAGCAATAAACCCCAATTACCCCTTGGATATAAACCTTCATCAGCCCAATCCGATTGGAGCGCCTTAATTACCCACTAAACCACCAGTGTCATAATTTGGTTATATGGTTACCACCCAACATAGTAAATGTACAGGAAACCATTTGGCTTGTCACTCAATGTAGAGTCACCCACAGGGAGAACGAAGAGGAAAGAATGAAGGAAAGAAAGACACAAGAGGGAGTGTAAAGTTACCCGCAAGCAGAAGGATGTGGAAAGAATGAAGGAAAGCCAGAAGAGGAAGGATGGAAAGAAGAAGGAAGGAGAGGAAAGGGCAGACACCTGAGAGCAGCATTACATCAAGTGAGTGGATGGTGTGCATCCCCACCTACCACAAATAATAATCATCATCATCATAATTATAACAATAACAGCAATAATAATAATAATAATAATAATACAGTAATAATCTGTAGTGCTGCTCTTGGGTGACTGCCCTTTCCTCTCTTTCTTCCTCTTCTGTGTTTCTCTCCTTCATTCTTTCCTCTTCCTTCTATCTATGGGTCACCCTACACTGACAAGCCAAATGGTTTCCAGTACACCAGGAAACCATTTAGTACACTGGGTGGTAACTATATAACCAAATTATGGCACCTGGTGGTTTAGTGGGTAATTACAACGCTTCAATCGGATTGAGCCCGTATAGGTCTATATGCAAGGGCTGGTTGGGGTTTATTGCTCAAGTAATGCCACTCAGGGATGAGTGAGGCTGGTCACTCTTTTCTTAAATATCATGACCAATTCTCCTAACCCCAGGCTCCTCCACTCCTCATGGGGCAACAGAGGATTGGATGATGGATAGATGAGTGGATAATAATAGCAATAATAAAAACACCTGCAATCTGTCCTGCGCATCAGTGAGCTCCCTGATTGAACGCTGAAGGAGAAGGATATGTGCTGAGCTCTCCTGGTCTGCTGCTTCAAGTAAGCGTGCTCTCAACTGCTCCTGATGAACCTCACCCTGGAAGGAGGGGGGGAAAAAAAATCATGAAGTAAAATGCACTAGACAGTGATAATGATGATAATGTAAGGCTCCACATTTGATCCTCAGAGTATGTTTAACATGTGGAAGTAGGTAGCTTCCACTACCCAGTGAATGGAAGTGCTGAGCTGACTCCATACTTATAACACTGAAGAGCTGCTGACTTTGGACATGGGCCTTATTCCATGAGAGAGGCTCACCACATACACCATTTCCAAACATGATGGAGTTAAAGACTTTTTATCTTATCAAATTCTCTTATCATACTGACTCCCTTCTCCCTCTCCCCTGAATTTTTACTCCCTCTCTCTCCTCTGAACTTTTAATCCCCCTTCCTCTATTACTGCAATTTCAGTGATGACTCCTCTACTGAACATCTGCCTCCATCCTTCTCCCATTACAGTGGATGCACAGTACTCATCTTACAATGCACTCCCATCTGTTTCCTATCTAACTCTAATACAAGAGCAATCTGAAAATCTCAGGCACAGGCAATGAGTCAACTCAGGAAATATCTTCCTCAATCTGTATTTCCCTATACCTAGTCAGTCACTGATTTGATAAATACAATTATATATGAGTGTGTTGTCCCAGACAACTGACTGAAGAGTGGAACTGTAAATGAGTGCAAGGGGAAGCTTGATGTCCTGGACAGAGGAAATTATAGAGACATATAGCTTATGAAGCAGATAATGAAGGTTATGGAGAGAGTTCTAGAAGGTATGACTATAGAAAGAGTGAATGCTGATGAGGTGCAGTTTGGGTTTATGCCAGGCAAAGGGACCACTGATGCCGTATCCACTGTTCGATAACTTCAGGAAAAATATATAGAAAAGAAAAGGGAATTGTACTGTATTTTGTTTTGTTGATTTGGAGATGGCCTTTGATAGAGTTCCCAGAGAGTTTGTGAAGTAGGCAATGAGAAAGCCTGGGATCGAGGAGTGGCTGGTTAGGGTGGTTATGACCATGTATGTAGGTGCTCGCACCCAGGTTAGGGTGAATGAAGATCTGAATGAGTTTTCCATGAATGTTCATGTACATCAGGAGTCAGTCTGGAACTCCTTGTTGTTTATTATGATACATGAATCCCTTTCATGTGACATCAGAAATGGACTCCAATGGGAAATATTGTCTATCTATCTATCTATTGCCAGACGCCTTAATCCCTTGTACAGGGTGGCCACAAACAAATAGCCTCCACGTCACCATGTCCCCTGCCATTTCACTGCCCTGTTCCCAATTCACACCCCCTCCCTTATATACCTCTGCACTCCATCCCTCCATCTCATCCTTGGCCTTCCCCTCCCTCTCTCCCCCTCCACCTCACTCACATACACTCTCCTTATCAGTCTCTCACTCTCCATCCTCTCCACATGGCCAAACCACCTCAATGTGCTTCTCCTAATGCTTCCTATCACATCCACATGCACAGCACAAATCTCCTTCACATCCTCAATTGTCAGTCTGTCTCTCCATGTGACTCCACATGCTCCTCTCAAGTAACTCATTTCCACTGATCTCACTCTTGACTTGTGTCCCTCCAACAACGTCCAAGCTTCACTTCCATACGTTAGAGTTGATATCACAATACTGTCATGTAATAACTTTTTCACTTCCATGCTCACTTCCCTGTTTCTTATCACTGTCTTCAAGGAACCAGCAACTTTTCTTCCTTGTTGTACCCTTTCAAGCACTCCACCGTCCAAACTTCCATCCTTACTCATCACACTATCCAAGTACTTAAATGTACTCACATTTTCCATTTTGTAAGCTGATGATTTGGTGTTGGTTGCAGAGAATGAAAGGGAGGTGGAGAAAAGATTCAAGAAATGTAGAGATGGTATGGGGCACAAGGGCTTAAGAGTAAATACAGATAAAACGGAAGTGATGATATCTATGGCCGGGGGTAGTACTGTCAAAGAAGAGAGGGATTGGCCATGTGCGATTTGCCCTAGGGCCACTGGAAGTAATTCCATATTGTGTTGTGTTTGTGACAAATGGGCACATAAGGAATGTAGTGGTACTAGAGGTAGACCGCGAGATAATGCTGATTTCATGTATGCGGTGAGCCAGGGAAAGCATGTGGCGATTGCCAGGCATGAAAGGCTTGAACTTGCTGGTGGGTCTCTTGAGTGTTCAGAAGAGTTTTGTTATTTGGAAGACATGTTATTTGCTGGAGTCGGGGCTGGAGCTAGCTCTGTGGCTAGAGTGAGGAGTTGTTGAAAGAAGTTCGGGGAGCTGCTGCCTCTCCTGCCATTAAGAGGGCTCTCCCTTCGTGCTAAGGGATCATCATATGCGCATGTGCTAGGGGTGTAATGCTGTATGGTAGTGAGACCTGGGCATTAAAGGAAGACAATATTTGCATGCTCAAACATACAGAAATGGCAATTATTAGGTGGATGTGCAGTGCATCCCTCAGTGTAAGACATGGGGGGATTCGGTTTACGATGAATGAATTGAGACGTAGGATGGGACTAGAGTGTACTGGTGTTGTGATGAGGAGAGGTAGGTTGACATGGTTTGGGCATGTGGAGAGGATGGAGCACGATAACTGCATGCAGAAAAAGGAGAACTGTTAATGCCGGGGGTAAGGTAGTGACAAGTAGACCGAAAAAGACCTGGGACAAGGTCACTGATTGTGACCTCTGGGATAAGAAACAAACTGGGGAAGCTTAGAAATCGAGCAGAATGGAAAGCTGCGACCAAGGCTGATGCATGCAAGCACGTTGGAGCCTTCAAAACAGAAATAAAAACCTAGAACCTCCAGTCTTTTAATGCTGCGTGTCGAGGCATCATGATATGAGTGGATCTTGACTCTGTTCTTTTTCAATATTTCCTGGAAAATATAACCTTTTGTAGACTGCTAGCATTTTTTTCACTAAAAAATGAAGAAATGTAACTTTCTGATGTGATTCACCCTTACAAAACTTCCTAGGGGTCATACAATAGTTGTAGTAACCTGACGTATGGAAGCGAGGCATGGATCTTGCATGAGGGGAACAAGTCAAGAGTGAGAGCAGTGGAAATGAGCAACTTGAGAGGAGCATGTGGAGTGACATGGAGGGTTAGGTTGACAAATAAAGAAGTGAAAGAACGTTGTGGGGTGGATGTGGATGTGGTTGAGAAGGTTAGGAGAAATACACTGAAGTGGTTTGGACATGTGGAGAGAATGGAGAGTGAAAGACTGACTAAGAGGCTGTATGTAGGTGAGATGGAGGGAGGGAGAGAGAGGGGAAGACAGAGGATGAGGTGGAGGGATGGAGTTGAGAGGTTTATGAGGGAGGAGGGAGTGAGCTGGGGAGAGGGTAGTCAAATGGTGGGTGGCAGAGCGACTTGGAGGTGTTTTGTCTGCGGCCACCCTTTGCGGGATTAAGGCGTCGGGCTATAGATAGATAGATAGATCTTCCTTTTCCCATTATTTATTGTCAGTCAATATGTATCTTAACTCTGCTGTATAATGTTCAAAATACAGTGGTAGGACTTTGGGATGCACTATCCTTGGAAGGTACATTACCAGGTTCTATCTCTTTAACTCTTACACTCTTATTAGTACAGAATTAACATCATTATCATCTCTTATCAGTGTAGGATTAACAATATCATTATCATCATCATCCAAATCATATGGATGAAACATTCACTTGAAATTCAATCTTCTAAATTCTCAGCTCCACCTTAAAGGATTATGCCAACACCATGTCCATCTGATGGACTTGCATTAACAAGATCAGTGGGGAGGAGGCTGGAGCACCAGTCAAAAAGGACGGTCCTTCTGAGGCAGATGAAAAAAGCTAGAGACAAGGTGAGCTGGGGCTCCTGAATCATTAGGCCTAATGACTGACCTTTTTCAGTACTTCAAGGAACTAAGAATAGTTTGGCAAAATCTCCTAAACCTTTTCCTTAGTAAGAACTGCACATACCAAACTACATGTGTTTCACACACTACTCAGTGTACATCACACTGAAATAATCATGATGACTATCAACCTTACTTCAGTATCCTCAAGGAAGGGAATGAAAAATGTACCCCACACATTCCTGGTGGTGAGGGCTCAAGATGTCCCGAACCAATACCAGACTCACTTCCCATCAATTTTTACAACATACATGGATTTTTCTCCTACTTCCTCTCTACTGAACACCAAATCTTCTTAAAGCTTTGCCAATTCCTCAATACTGTATTTTGTGCAGTCAACTCCCACAGCCATTCTTTTGGGCTCTTTGGCATCTCCCAATTACCATACCTTCCCAGACACTGGTGACTGGGTATACTGTATTTTCAAACTGAGAACATCCATAGTCATTAAACAATAAACACATAGAAAGAAGCACCTTAAGAACTACATTTTTTTTTTTTACAAGGAAAAAGTAACAGTACTGAATTTAATGTATACTATGGGTGGCAGAACAAAAGAACTCCTAAAGCTACGAAGGAATGCAATCATAAGAACAAGGAATGAATAGAGTGAAGCAGCTGACCTAAAGAAAACTATTTACAAAAACAAAGATATCTGAAAGTAGGATGTGAATGCAAGTGAAGGAAATTTAAGGAATGAAGGAAACCTGATGACATCCAAAGAGAGACTTGGTGGAAGAAGAAACCAAATGTCAGCTCTCAGAAACAAAACTCAAGAAGTACATACATGCATACATACATAGACATATACATACGTATATACATCATCTAATCCTGTATTGCCCCATGAGGAGTGTAGCAGCCAGGGGCTAGGCAAGTTGGTCCTGGCATTTAAGATGAGTGACCATCCTCACTCATTCCTGAGTGACATTATGTGAGCAATAAACCCCAACCACTCCTTGGATATAAACCTGCACAGGCTCAATCCAGCTGGAGTGCCTTAAGTACCCACTAAACCACCAGGTGCCATAGTCTGGTTATATGCTTACCACCCAGCACAGTACATGGTTTCCTGGTGTACATGAAACCATTAGGCTTGTCACTCAAGAAGTAACAAATAAGAAATGTAACATGATTACAACAGCACAATTGCACTAAAAACTTTACACTGTACTACCTTAGTAAAAAATATCACTAGAAAAATATCAAAACAGCATAATTTTACTAACAACTTTAAACTAGATGTACTAGAAATGACAATGATTTGATGAATGTATAGTATGTCCTTGAATATGAGGCCTGGGGGACCAGGACTGCAATTAAAGAGTTGAGAGGAAGGATGGGACTTGAATGTTTTGGTGCTGCAGTGAGGAGGGGTAAGGTGAGATGCCTGGGCATGTTGAGAGGATGGAGGATGACTACTGAGTGCCAAGGGTGAGACGTGTGAACATTAGGGGTTGGGTCGCGAAAGGCAGACGAGAAAAGACCTGGGACAAGGTCATAGAGAGTGTGGCATCAGGCATAAGGGACTGACTATGGAAACTGCTAGAGTATTTGAGCTTGAGCAGTGTGGAGAAGTGCCATTAGGTGAACATGGCTGATGCATGCATGCATGTTAGAGCCTTCATAAAAGATACAAACGAGTTTTACGGGTGAGTGACATGCCAAATGTTTTGATGACTACACTGTCTTCCTTCTGTCTACAGGTGACTACACCGAGTGACAAGCAAAATGGTTTCCTGTACACCATGAAACCGTTTACTATGCTGGGTGGTAACCATATAACCAAATTATGGTGCCTGGTGGTTTAGTGGGTAATTAGGGTGCTCAATCAGAATGAGCCAGTGCAAGTTTATATCCAAGGGGAGGTTGGGGTTTATTGCTCACATAATGTCACTCAGGGCAGTGGGGCGGGTCTCTCTCATCTTGAATGCCAGGACCAACTTGCCTAGCCCTGGGCTCCTACACTCCTCATGGGACAACACGGGATTAGATGATGATGATGATGATGACAAACGAGTTCTACTTTCGGATGACTCTACAATACATGACAAGCCACTTAGTACTTTTAACTCAGGTGGTATGTTCAACCTAACCAAACGAATGCCTGGTGGTCTAGTAGGTTACGGTGCTCCATTATGATGTCACCCAAAACAGAATACATCTGCTGCACTCATGTAATACAGCTCAAGGATGGGCAATTGGTCTTTTTTGCTTTAAACGTCTGGACTAAGCTGTCTTGTACTAGGACCCTCCTGATGGGAAAACAGAGAACTTAATGACTGAGAGACATACAGCTAATACTATAAATGACAATTCAGTTCAGGATAAAGAAGTGGACACAGCAAATCTCAGCATTACAGATGAAGGAAAGAAATCCTTGTAAGGAAGGAAGAGGCATAATGCAGGAGATGACAGACTCCCCACTGATCTCATTAAAGATGTAGGTGACTGCATTAAAAAAAAAAAAAAGCAAACATCATTTCCAAATGCTAAGAAATCAATGCTGTACCTAAAATTATACAAAACTGCATTTACTGTTTTGCTGCACAAAAAGGTGACATTAATGACTTAATGAATTATCATCCACTAAGTCTTATCCTTATTCTGCATAAACTTTTCAAAAAATTCTACCAAATCAAATTAGTGAATACAAACCAGGCAAGAGAACAAGCTAAAATTCACAGTGACTAATTGACAACTGTTCATATTTATATTATTTAAAGTAAATTGAGAAAATTGCAGAATATGTAACATCTTTGTGCATGGCATTTAATAATAAGAAAACACTTAATGCAGCTGAAAGAGTGATAATGATAAATTAACTTCAGGGCATGGTGTGGAAGAAACCTATTAAATACTAGATGATATTTATACTGGACTGTAGAGACACCCAGCTACCCTAAAGCCCCATATGGATAGCCTGAAAATGCTGGTACTATGAAAGACGCATGTTAAACAAAAATACAAGTTCATCCAAGTTATTCACTGCATATCTAGATGACATTATTAGAAATTTAAACTGGATTGCAAAGAAATCAGCCTAAATGGTAAGCATCTGAACAATCTCTGATCTGCTGATGACATACATACTATCATTCTTTTCTGTGAACCAGGAGAGGAGCTAAAAGAGATGGCAACTGATCTGAGCAGGGACAGCCTGAAAAAAAGCTGGAAAATAAATATGAAGAATACAAAACTTACGCTTAACATACATTCAGTTTCTTCCGACAAACATTAGAGGTGAAAAACTAGAATGATAAAAATTATATAGATAATTATGGCAGGCAATTAAGCCACTTCATAACTATGGAATCAAATGATTATACTGAAGGGATGGAAAGCTTTTGGTAAAACAAGCAACTGCATGAAGGACATGGGACTGCCTTTTGTCAAAAGAGAGAGTTATACAATCAGAACCCTTAAAACTTTAACTTGTGGATTGGAAACCTGAAGTTTAACACAATTCTTGACGTGTAAACTTATCAGTGCTCAGTGAAGAATAAAATGGATGTGAGGTATTTCAGGGAGAGATAAAAGAAAAAAAAAAAAAAATCCTGGACAGCAGAATAGACAAAAGTAGAGTACATCATCATTACTATAACAAATCATAAATGGATGTAGGCAGATCACATTCTACACAGAACAGATAACAGATGAATATCTGAGATGAACTGAGTGGAAGAGGCAAACACAGAACAAGATGGAGCGATAAGAATTGAAGATATTCTGGGATTTAACAGAACAAGCCAACAGCCACTAGGTCAGAGTGAAAGAAGCCAATGTCTTGTAGTAGACTGAACCAGGATATTGATGGTGATGATTATGACAATAGGCAGCATGCAAGGATACAGTCAGTAAAGTACATAGGAATAACTACATATTTATTATTATTATTAATGGTACTTTACACCATCAGCACTAAGTGAAAACAGAACAACAAACAACTGCAGAATACTTGGAATGAAACACAAGGAAATGTAAAAGATAACATAAAAAAGGAACATCACCTTGAGCCTTGCCACGGTCTCAGCCCATCGCCTTTCCCACACTGCTCTTTCTTCTTCCATCCTGTTTTCCCAAGCCCTTCCATCATCCGATCTCTGGTCAGCAGTGTGTATTATGACAGACGGTGAAAGATTAGATGTAAACAAGAAAAATAGCAGGTTCAAGATCCAAAAATGTATCATACTGTCCACAAAAATCTTAACATTACAAACACCTGATTATCTTTAGTCATTTCTGCATAAACCTCACGATCACCTGTTGCCTTCTCATTCTTCAGCATCTTCACAGTCTTCTCTACTTCTACTATATAATACAGTAATATGAGCAATGCATGTTAGTAACCATTTAAACGTAAGTATCTTCCATTACAAAGAAGCTAATTGCAAATATGATTCACACTGTAAGGTGCAAAAATATTTTCTAGAAATCCTTCAGTTTGAAAGGCTCTTCTTAAACTGGGAAAAATTATCTGATGGTACATGTATCCAGAATAAAACAGAAAAAGCAGTCACTATATTTTAGGGATACCGATCTACCCCTAGCATGCAAGCACATGCACAGGCATGCATGCACACAAGCACGCCTGCACACAAGCGAACATGCACACGAACACACGCATGCACACACACACACACACACACACACACACACACACACACACACACACACACACGCACACACTGACACACACACAAAACATTTAATTTTGCCAAACTGTTCTGTATTTCAACAAAAGTAAAAATTAGAACCATACCTTACATTTATCACTCTCCTTTTTTCTTTCTTCTTTCTCTTTTTCAAATTCATCCCTGTGCTTCTTTCTTTCTTCTCGCTCTCTCTCTAACTCTTCCAGCTCTCTCTTTCTTTCCTGATCTAGCTCTTCCCGCTCCCTCTTCCACTCTTTCAGAAGTTCCTCCCTTTCACTTTTCCAATCCTTCTGCAGTTCCTCCCACTCTTTTCTTCTCTCTTCCCATCCTCTTTGATATTCATCCTTTTCTTTTTTCTTCTCCAATTCTAGTTCTTCTCTGTCTTTAATCCTCCCTTCTTTTTCTTTTCTTAATTCTTCCTGTATGTATCTTAGTTCTTCTTGTAATGCTGCAACCTTCTTATCTGCCTCTTTCATCTTGTCTGCACAATCTGCTTCTGCTACCCTCTGAGCTGCTGTCTTTTCCTTCAACTCACTGCAAAGGTTGGCCAGTTCAGCTGTCTGCTGTTGCTTCTCCACCTCTAAGTCTTCTATCTGAGCTTTCAAAGTTTCTACCTGTTTGGAATGGCAAGCTGTAAGGAACACATTACCATTATAATAAATATTGCACTGTATCTGCATATATACATACATTTTGCATGGAAATATTCCATGCCTGCATGAGTTAGAATTATTTACCAGAAGGCCATTTTCAAAGCTACATTGTCTTCCACAGCATCTCTGTCAAGTCCCCAAACCCTGAGGTCACTTTTCACTTTTCTGGTCTGTCTGCTAGGACTCTCCCATCCATGCGTCCTGTTTTTCTCACACTATCTCACCACATGGCCACATCATACTAGCCTACCTGTAACAATCACCTCACTAATATCCTTTTTACTCAGGTGTCCTCTTAATTCTGCATATATGTCCATCAGCATGACATTATACATCCAACTCAATATTCTCATTTCAGTATGTTCAAATCGCAGTTATCATCATCCTTAACCCTTGCTGAGCCGCAGACCTCTTGTGACGCACAATGAAGGTCCGCATGGGCCAAGCTGTAGGCCTCATATGAGGTACAATTTACACTGGTTATAATACAATGACTCAGGGGAGGTAAACTACCTCATAAAGAATCAGGCAAGCAAGGGTTAAGTGCCCACTCATGGTTATTCAGCATTACACTTCTCATACATGAAATTATACAACTTTCCTTTTCGAGTTAAGTCAGCAGTGCAAGAGCTCTTTAATTTTCTTCCGACCACTTCAGACTCTTGCACCTTTGCTAGTTTTAGCTGGTTTTTACACTCCCTCCAACAATAATTACATTACCAAATATGAAAACACATCAACACAGTCCACAGCAACAATTCCTATGGCAATTTCCTCCAGCCACATGTTGGTATTTGTATATGGTACATTCATAACTGATTACATATTCCAATCTATGAGGTATGTCATTTACTGTAGAGTCATTTGAACATTGAACTCGTTTGTATCTGATAAATGCTCCAACATGACTGCATGTGTCAGGCTTGGTCACCTAATGGCAGCTCTCCACTTTGCTCAGATACTCTGGCAGCCTCCCCATTCAGTCCCTTATCCCTGATGTCCCACTCTATGACCTCATCCAAGGATTTTTTTGGTTGGCCTTTCTCAATCCTATCCCTGATGTTCAAACTTCTCACCCTTGGCACTCAAGTGTAATTCTCCATCCTCTCAACATGTCCATGCCATCTCAATCCACCCCTCCTCACCAGTACATTCAAGTCCTATCCTTCCTCTCAACTCTTCAATCACAATCCTAGCCCTCAGACCTCGTATTTAAGGATGCACCACACATTCATCTAATCAGTCATTTCTGTGAAAGCTTCAATCACCATGGCAAATAATACGGGGCTCTAGATTGACCCCTGATGTATGCCAACATTCACAGAAAACTCGTCACTCAAATCTCCATTCACTCTCACCTCGGTGCGAGCACCCAGATACATAGCCACAACCACTCAAACCAGGCATAACCATGAGTTGAAAAAAAATATTTCATGGGTAGGTGCACCATGATATGGATGGACTGATGGATGGATGACAGAGTGTATAAAATCCAGCAATAATAATACTGTATTTACTAAAGGTGACTTTACACTCCCTCTTCTGACTTTCCTTCCTTCATTTTTTCCTCTTCTTTCTGCCTGTGGGTGACTCTACACTGAGTGACAAGCCAAATGGTTTCCTGTACACCAGGAAACCATCTACCTATGTTAGGTGGTATCCATATAACCAAATTTTGGCACCTAGTGGTTTAGTGGGTAATTACAGTGCTCCAGTCGCATTGAGCCGGTAAGGGTTTATATCCAAGAGGTGATTTGGGTTTACTGCTCACGTAATGCCACTCAGGGATGAGTGAGGCTCATAACTCTCATCTTAAATGTCAGAACCAACTTGCCTAGCCCTGGGTTCCTCTGCTCCTCATGGGGCAACATGATTGGATGATGGATGGATGGACTTAATAATGCCACAAAGCACTAATATTTACTTTCATGTTTTGTTTGTTTCATTTATAATGGTTTCAACATGCTTGCATGCATCAGCCTTGGTCACCAAATGGCAGCTCTCCATGCTGCTCAATCTCTGACAGCGTCCCTATTCAGTCCCTTATCCCTGTGTAGTGGGAGTTTACACTATCCAAGTGAGATCAAGAACTGGAATGTGGATATCTGGAGAGTAAATGGCATACCTCCTTCCTGGCTGTGGTGATGGTAATGGCTGTAGTGCACTCAAGACTCTCCTTCTGGGCCACCACCCGGTCCTTCTCTAATCGCTGTCTGTGAACCTCCTCCCAGCCTCGTTCCACCTCACCCTGGTAATTCAGTAATCACTATCACAATCATCATCATTAGCATTAGCATCATCATCATCATCATCACCATCATCATCATCCAGATCTTTCCCACCCCAAGGTGGGGTGAGGTAAGGTTCTAAGAGCCAGAAAAAATTGAACTACTGTTGATATAATAAAAGGCCTGTAATCTGAATGGCAGGGAATCGAGGGTCTTTCGAACTATTGTTTTTTTTTTTTTTAATTACTGGGAAGGACCTCTGAAAACATTAAAAATAGGTACATGATCATTAACGTTTTTCAGTTCAGTGATACTATTTTCGTTCGTGGGAAAATTCGGAAACATGAGCAAAATATGTTTAGAAAAAAAAAGT
The DNA here is from genome assembly GCF_032717465.1 of Coenobita brevimanus. Taxonomy (NCBI): domain Eukaryota; kingdom Metazoa; phylum Arthropoda; class Malacostraca; order Decapoda; family Coenobitidae; genus Coenobita; species Coenobita brevimanus. The sequence goes on from NC_137047.1 coordinate 21,072,125, forward strand.
GGGATACACATTTTTATGCACTCGTTCAACTTATACTCGTCACAACTATTTTACACTATGCAATGTCACTTTCCTTTTTCTTTCAACTTACTCTACAAAGCCTCAGCTTTCTAATGGTATAAAAACTAATCCACTAATCCACACATTTTGGGATGAAAAAATGATCAGAAAATAACAAACTTGAGTGCACGGCAGGGTAGGAGGGAGGGAGAGCTGGGAGGGGGGGAAAGCAGGAGGGTTCTAGGGGCTGATGGGGGACGGACCTCGAGTTTATCACTCATTGTGTCACATGCTCTTTTCAGCTGTTTTCTTTCCACCATGACTAGTAGGTGTGGGAGCCATTGTTACTCTGCTGTAGTCACTTATTGGTACGAAAATCAAGTGGAATTATAGGAAGAGCGTCAGACTGGGCACATGTATATACTGAAAATGGCCGTCCTCCCCGCTTACTTCCACTCCCGGCCGCTAGTGGGATTTCGGCGCTGCCTAGAAAAATTTGGAGTATAGGAAGAATCGGATTACTGGTGGTCGAATTAAAGGACTTTTACTATATTAACCAAAACTTAGCTCAAATGAATGAGCAGCACTCCCATTCATTCACCATTTAACACCCTAGAATCCTGGCTCCACTTGATAAGTCGAGAAAACATTCTGCACAAGGCTTCACACTCACCTGTCAGCAATAATAATAACAATAATAATAATAATAATCATCATCATCATCCAGACCTCCTTTCCCATCCCAGGGCAAGGTGAGGAATAGCAAAGTCCAGATGGCCCAAATCCAATGGGCCATGCTTCCATGCACTCATCATTCAAGCCCCCAGAATCCTGGCTCTATTGGATACGTCAAAAACATTCACCACGTTCTTTAATAATAATAATAATAATAAAAATAATAATAATTAGTGATAGGTGGAGTTGATCACCTCCCACTCACGATGTGGCGCTGCTCTCAGGTGACTGCCCTTTCCCCCTTCCTTCCTCTTCTGTCTTCCTTTCTTTCTTTCCTCTTCTTTCTGTCTAAGGGCGACTCAACACTGAGTGACAAGCCAAAGGATTTCCTGTACACCAGGAAGCCATTTACTAAGCTGGGTGGTAACCATATAACCAAATTTTAGCGCCCGGTGGGTTAGTGGGTAATTACAGAGCTCCAATCGGACTGAGCCGGTGAAGGTTCATATCCAAGGGATGGTTGGGGTTTATATCTCACATAATGGCACTCAGAGATGAGTGGGGCTTGTCACTCTCATCATAAATGTCAGGACCAACTTGCGTAACCCCGGGATCCTATGCTCCTCATGGGGCAATGTAGGATTGGATGATTGATAAATGAATAAATGATAATAAAAATAAAAATAATAATAATAATACAATAATAAGAATATTAACAATAATAATAATAATAATAATAATAATAATAATACAGTAATAATCATCATCATCATCAGGACCTCCTTTCCCATCCATGGGCAGGGTGAGGAGTAGAAATGTCCAGACAACCCAAATTTGCCCAATCCAAAAGGCCACTCATCATTCAAGCCCCGGAATCCTGACTCCATCGGGTACGCCAAAAACATTCATCACGATCTGTAGCTTCACATAAACATATCCAATTGAGTCAATCCGGATGCTGCCACGTTAAAAACAGATGCTAAATCCATGATCATGCACTTATCCTCACAACATTCATCCAGCCAGCTCTATCTCTTGTCAGTTCCCTAGCCTCACTGACTTCCAAACCTCTCTTCCTCACACACACATCCACCAAATCTCTCCACCTTCTCCTTGGCCTACCTCACCTCTTCCCTCCTTCAAATTCGCTCAGATATACCTCTTTCACCACTCTATTGTTATCCATTCTCTCCACATGACCGTATCATCTCGGTACACTCTCTTCAATTATGGTGTCCACCGACTTCCTAATTCCACATCTTTCACGAATCACATTATTTTGTATCCTATTCACCCTCTGTACTTCATGTACATTCCTCAGCAGTCCCATCTCCACTGCTCTTATTCTTGACTTTTCATTTTAATGCTACACCATAGTCTCACATCCATATGTTAAAGTTGGCACTAACACTCCCTCATGAAAGCCAAGTGCAGCCATAACACTCAAGCCTCTGTTTCTTATCAAGGCCTTCATTGCACCAACTATTTTTCTTGCTTGTGTCACTCTACTTCCCACTTCTTTTGCACATTTTCCTCTCTTTTCTATCACTGTACCCAGGTATGTGAACTCTCTCACCTATTCCGGTCTCTCTCCGTTCACTGTAACATCGCACTGGGAGTCACCTTCTCTCTCAATAACCATCACTTTACTTTTTTCTACATTTACTCTCAAGTCACAACACTCACAAACATCAGCAAAAGCCTACCAAGTTCTTGTCCAGTACTTGCAAGCAGTACTGCATCATTAGCATACAACAAAAATTTGAGATATTCCATCCATCACCATTCATTACCAATGCCATCCCTCTCTCCATTACTCGTGTTTATACTTCTCTTATCGCCCCATCCATATATATACTGAACAACCATGGGGACATCACACAACCTTGTCGCATGCTCACACCGATTGTGAACCATTCACTTAGATGCCCATTAACCCCTACACATGCTTCACTACCATCATAAAAACTCTTGACAGCACCTAGCAGCTTACCATCTACACCATACATGTGCAAAACTTTCCACAATCCTTCTCTGTCCACTTTGTCGTATGTTTTTTCCAGATCCATGAATGCCTTAAACACCTTACGGTGCTTCTCACAAGCCTACTCTGCTATCTGTCTCACTGCAAGTATTTGATCCACACATCCTCTGCCACTCCTAAAGCCATAATAATAATAATAATAATAATAATCTCACCATCCACTCACTCGATGCAGTGCTGCTGTCAGGTGTCTGCCCTTTCCTCTCCTCCATCCTTCTTTCCTTCAATCCTCTTCTGTCTTCCTTTCATTCATTCTTTTCTTGTCCTTCTGCCTACGGGTAACATTACACTCCCTCTTCTGTCTTTCTTTCCCTCATTATTTCCTCTTCCTTCTGCCTGTGGGTGACTCAACACTGAATGACAAGCCAAATGGTTTCCTGTACACCAGGAAACTATTTACTACACTAGGTGGTAACCATATAACCATATAACTCAACTGCTGGTAATCTCTCTCTCATTTTCTTCTTTACTGTCCACAATTCGCACCCGTATAATAGCGATGACCAGACAAAACATTTCAACACTCTTAGTGTCCTCATTATTATCATTATTATTATTATTATTGTTATTATTATTATTATTATTATTATTATTATTATCATTATTATTATTATCAGCAGCAGATGCAATGTATCTTACTCAATTACACGACCACCCATGAGAAGCGAATTTCCACAAAGTAATGAAACCCTTAAAACATGGCTCTCACAGCCATAATTTCTCCCTGAAATTATCTAAAATCTTTGTAATGACCAACATCATCAGACATTGCAATCTACTTGTTTAAATTTTATTTTGAGATGATATGACAAAAAATTTTATCAAATGATCTCAAAGTACACCTCTCTCTCTCTCTCTCTCTCTCTCTCTCTCTCTCTCTCTCATGAATACACAATATGGTATAAATGTAAATGTTCACCTGTAAAGTACGGATCCTGTCCTTTAGCCTGTGAGTGAGGCGGGAGCTTCCAAGGGACTCGGAAAGGCTGAGCGAACTATCTTCTTTAACTTCCTCCAGTGATCTGTTCAGGAGACAGAAGAAAAGAGACCAGATCAACATGCGTGTGCATATATATATATATATATATATATATATATATATATATATATACAGTATAAATATATATATATATATATATATATATATATATATAGAGTAAAAAAATAAATATATATATATATATATATATATATATATATATATATATATATATATATATATATATATATATATATATATATATATATATATATACACACAGTATATATATATATATATATATATATATATATATATATACACACAGTATATATATATATATATATATATATATATATATATATATATATATATATACACACAGTATATATATATATATATATATATATATATATATATATATATAAAGTCATCCCTTAACATCCGTGGGGGTTAAATAACAGACACCCGCAAATGTAAAAAATACGCAGATATCTGCTGCCCCCCTTTAAAAACACCTCTGGACCCCCCATTTCCTTATATAACTAAAGACAAACCCTATGTGCATGTTTACAACCACTTTATTTAATACAAGAACACTAAACAACTACTTTACTTAATACAGGAAAACTAAAAGTTAAAAATAATGAATAGTGTACTTCTGCATGGCCTCTTCTGACTACTGTGCTCATCCCAGTTCCCTCCAAAAGGAAGAGTGTTACAGTATATTTCATTCACTGGATAATGCCATTACTGTACTAAAACAGACACAAATTGTGCCTGGGATAAGGTTACAGTGTCAGCAAGTTCAAAGAGATTTTTTTTTTTTCTGCAGCCATCCGCAGATATTCAAAACCATTTATGGTAAAACCGCAGATGTTAAGGGATGACTATATATATATATATATATATATATATATATATATATATATATATACTGTATACAGTCACTACTCGTTTTACGTTGATTCGGTTTACGATAATTCACTACAATGATAACAGAAAAGTTCCACCCCAAAATCCAATTTCCGATGAATTCCCGCTATAACGATATTGCCCTCGGAAAATTTTGCACGAAGCGCCAGGCACACACAAGGCGACAGTCGTCTGTCTCAGCCAAAGATGGTGGCCCCAGGGCGTAGAGCACTGTTTTGGTTCAGTTGCGGTCCCGCCATCCCTTCAAAGCCCTGTCTTTTCCACTCAATCATGTGTGACACCCCCTTGTTATCATCACCTCTCAGCCAAACACCGTGCTACAGTAGGCCTATACATTGTGTAGCACCAGGCCAATGTTATGCAAGTGTGATTGTTGTGTTGTTGCAACGATTTACTGTACGTGAGTAACGCCGCCTGTATTGGTGTGGTAGTATTTGTTTTGGTCTTGGAGACGACTTGGACTGACACAGGAAGTGATTAAGGTGGGTTGTCATTTTTATTTCAGTCTTGGGTAGGGGACTTTGGGAAGCTGAGCTGATGTAATCCCCCTTTTTTAATGCGTTTCAATCTCCTGATTTACGATAAATTCGGTATACAATAAGGTATGACCTGACGTAATCCCATCATAAAACGAGTAGTGACTGTACATACATATATATATATACTGTATATACAGTGGAAGCTCGATTATCCAGGCTCGGATTATCCAGCTTTCAGTATATCCGGGCCGTGACCGAAGGTTCTGTGGTACAGTAATACATAGAATTATCCATACGATAGTTCCGGTTTAAACAGGAAGCACCCAGTTGCTGGCAAGTGAGTCATGGGTAAACCAGAGAGAGTGCCCCCTCTGCCCCTACATACACCTCCCGCTCACAATTCAATCACAAGGGTGGTAGGATGGAGTTTGGTGAGACAACTGATACACCTGACCTAGCCTAACCTTGCTTAACTACCTAATAATTTAACCTAATTTAACCTAACCTAATGTAACCTGGGCTCCAGTTGGGAAATTGGGAAACTAAATTCACTTTTGTGTACGATGAGTTTCTTCCATTATGCCCAAAACAATTGTAGGTATGGCCTAAAGAACGTGATAATAAAGGAGGAAATCTTTCAGCAAGAGAAGGTAATTTACTACCTCCAAAACAGAAAAATACAGAAAACAAACTGGAGGAATATGAAGAGAATTGGTAAAGTCTTTAGGCTGTATGCTCAGACGAAAATTAATGGGTTTCCCAATTATAGGGAACGAAATGGAAGAAAAATGTCTTCTATCTATCGATCTATCTATTGCCAGACGCCTCAATCCCGTTCGGGGTGGCCACAAACAAATCGCCTCCACATCGCCCTGTCCCCCGCCATTTCACTGCCCGGTCCCAACTCACACCCCCCCTCTCATATACCTCTCCACCCCATCCCTCCATCTCATCCTTGGCCTCCCCCTCTGTCTTCCCCCTTCCACCTCACTCACATACACTCTCTTCGTCAGTCTTTCACCCTCCATCCTCTCCACATGGCCAAACCACCTCAGTGTATTCATCCTAACACTTCCTATCACATCCACATCCACACCACAATGCTCCTTTATATTCTCATTTGTCAGCCTGTCTCTCCATGTGACTCCACAGGATCCTCTTAAATAACTCATTTCCACTGCTCTCACTCTTGACTTGTGTCCTTCCAGCAACGTCCAAGCTTCACTTTCATACGTTAGAGTTGGTATCACAATACTGTCATGTGGTAACTTTTTCACTTCCATGCTCACTTCCCTGCTTCTTATCACTGCTTTCAAGGAACCAGCAACCTTTCTTCCCTGCTGTATCCTTTCAAGCACTTCACCCTCCAAACCTCCATCCTTACTCATCACACTACCCAAATACTTAAACGTACTCACATTTTCCAATTCCTCACCATCCAACCTCACTGTACATTCACTGACTTCACCTCTCTCAAAGACCATCACTTTACTCTTCCCTACATTCACCTTTAGATTCCGTTTCTTACACACTCTCCCAAACTCATCCACCAAGCCTTGCAGCTCTCCTTCGTCTTCACTCAACAACACAGTATCATCTGCAAACAACAGTACAGGAAGTTTCCAAACACTACCCTCTCTCACCAGGGCCACTCCAACATCCACTACCCTACCTTGTACCTCTTGTATTACCCCATCCATGTACAGATTGAACAACCATGGAGACATGACACATCCCTGTTTCAACCCAACCATCAAAGAGAAAAATTCACTCAGTTCACCATCCACAAGCACTGCAGCCTTAGCACCATCATACATACCCTTCACAGCATTCAACAACTTCCCATCTACTCCATATATTCTTAATACTTCCCACAATCCTTGTCTATCCACCCTGTCATATCTATCTATTTATCTATTGCCAGACACCATAATCCCATAAAGGATGGCCATTAGACTTTGAGTTATTTGTTTTACGGGGAGGGGCACTAACCCTCCACCAACCCACTTGTTGACACGTAGGGAGCACGTATGGGTTGGTTATATGGTCACCACCCAGCGTTGTAAATGGTTTCTTGGCTTACAGGAAACCATTAGGCTTGTCACTCAATGTAATGCCACCTGTAAAGGAAAGAAAAGCAATAAGAAGTGACAGGAAAGATGGGAGAAACAGGAAGAGAGGAGGGCAGGCACAGAAAAAGAATGATAAAGGCTAAGGAAGAAGTAGGCAGCACTACATCAAGTGAGTGGATGATGGTCGCCACCACCAACTACCACATGCTTTCTCCAAATCCATGAAAGCCGCATACAACTTCTTTCCCTTCTCTAGAAACTTTTCCACTAAAGATCTAAGAATGAATATCTGATCTACACAAACTCTTCCCTTCCTAAAGCCTCCCTGTTCTTCTCCAACTAATTCCTCTGTTCTTTCTCTAACTCTGTCAATACACTTTTCCTATTATACTAAGAAAACAGATGCCCCTATGATTACCACACACTTCTTTTTCCCCATTTCCTTTGTACAAGGGAATAATTATACCTGACTTCCAATCCTCCGGGACTCTACCTTCCTCCCAGGCCAATCTGCACATTTTCCACATCCATTCTACTACTATCTCTCCCCCATACTTCAGCATTTCACCACACACTCCATCAATTCCTGGGGCTTTCCCCAATTTAACTTTCTTCATTGCTTCCACAACTTCTATCCTACTGATTTCTTCCTGTCTTCTCACCTCCCTCCTCCTCCCAGCCATTCCCCAGCCACTTTTACTCGCATTACTTCCATCCTCTATGTTCAACAATTCCTTAAAGTGTTCTCTCCATCTGCTCACTTTTTCTCCCTTCTCCACGAACACTGAGGGGGGGATAAACATATGCTTTGCTGTAAGCAGTAGAAGCACCTTACCAAATCAGTTCATCCTTGATAGTCTGTTGTATTTTTCTGATTATTTCTGGGTTGGGAAATAAACATTTCTTGTTAAATCTGTTTCCCCGCTGTTTTTAGCTGTTCTGGTGTGACGACTCTTTGTTTGATTCGTTAACATAATGGCAGACAACACTCTTCTAATCTAAGTGTTTAACTAAACCTGGTCTAACCTAGCTTAACTGCACCTAATAATTTAACCTAACCTAATCTTCAGTTGGGAAGTTGGGAAACGAAGTCTACATTTGAGTACAATGAGTTTCGTCCATTATACTGGAAACAATCATAGGTACAGCTTAAAGAATGTGACGATAATAACAGGGAGGAAATTTTTCAGCAAGAAAAAGTAATTTACCAAACTGAATAAAGTCTGAAAAATACAAAAAAATACTGAAGCAATATATTGTACAATGAACTGGTAAGGTCTTTCTGCTACTTATAGTGTACATTTACCAGTAAATAAATCAGCCTAACAGTACAGTACTTGTGTTTTGTTTCTGCTGGATTAATTGTGATTTCGGACTAATAGGGCACCCCTTCACACCATATAGCCTGGATAATCAAGCTATCTCTGTCTATTTATATATATATAGTGCTTGAAAGGGTACAGCAGGGAAGAAAGGTTGCTGGTTCCTTGAAAGCAGTGATAAGAAACAGGGAAGTGAGCATGGAAGTGAAAAAGTTACTACATGACAGTATTGTGATACCAACTCTAACGTACGGTAGTGAAGCTTGGACATTGTTGGAAGGACACAGGTCAAGAGTGAGAGCAGTAGAAATGAGTTATTTAAGAGGAGCCTGTGGAGTCACGTGGAGAGACAGGCTGACGAATGAGGATATAAAGGAACGTTGTGGTGTGGATGTGGATGTGATAGGAAATGTTATGAGGAACACACTGAGGTGGTTTGACCATGTGGAGAGGATGGAGGGTGAAAGACTGACGAAGAGAGTGTATGTGAGTGAGGTGGAGGGGGGAAGAGGGAGGGGGAGGCCGAGGATGAGATGGAGGGATGGGGTGGAGAGGTATATGAGAGAGGGGGGTGTGAGTTGGGAGCAGGGCAGTGAAATGGCGGGGGACAGGGCGACTTGGAGGCGATTTGTTTGTGGCCACCCCAAACGGGATTGAGGCGTCTGGCAATAGATAGATAGATATATATATATATATATATATATATATATATATATAGTAATCCCTTAACATTCATGGGGGTTAGGTAACAGAGACACCCGCAAATGTTAAAAATCCACGAATATCTGCTGCCCCCCCTTAAAAACACCTCTGGACCCCCCATTTCCTTATATAACTAAAGAAAAACCCTATGTGCATGTTTACAACCACTTTATTTAATACAAGAACACTAAACAACTACTTTATTTAATACAAGAACACTAAAATTTAAAAATAATGAATAGTATACTCCTGCATGGCCTCTTCTGACAACTGTGCTCATCCCAGCTCCCTCCAAAAGGAAGAGTGTTCATTCAATGGATAATGCCATTACTGTACTAAAACAGTCACAAACTGTGCCTGGGATAATGTTACAGTGTCAGCAGAGTTCAATGAGACAATTTTTTTTTTTTTTTTTCTGTAGATTCAAAACCGTGAATGTTAAAACTGCGAGTGTTAAGGGATGACAGTACATAAGTCAAACCCCTTCTTACGAAGGATCGACTTATGAAAAATCCGCAGATACGAAAAAAATTGTGTGTGTGTGTGTGTGTGTGTGTGTGTGTGTGTGTATTTACCTATTTGTATTTACCTATTTGTAGTATACAGGAATTGAGCAATGCTCATGTTGTCCTGTCTCCATATCCACATTTATCAAGTCTACCTTTACACACATGAATGTTTTTCTCATGCACCACCTCTTTGTCTAAGTCGTTCCAAATATTTAAGTATTTACCTAATATACCTAATTGTGATATACACGGAATGTACTATGCTCCTGGGTTTCCGTCGCTGTTTCTCAATAAGTCGAATTTAGCTTTAAACTCGTTTAAGTTTTTAGACTGGACAATCTCTTTGTCCAGGCTATTCCATAAGTCTATACTTCTGTAAGGAAAGCTATATTTCTTGATATCCTTCAAGCAGCTTGACTTTTTCAATTTCATTCCGTGTCCTCTTGTTGCTCTCTTATCCCATACAAACAGATCTTCTTTGTCAATTTTGTGTGTGTGTGTGTGTGTGTGTGTGTGTGTGTGTGTGTGTGTGTATCAAATATATGGAAAAAAGTCAAAACACTAAGTTCTTTGTAGAATGTATACCTTTTTATTTTCACAGAGGGAATTTTCGTTACTTTACAAGCCTTTCAGGCCAATGATGTTCCTTCGTACTTTTTTTCCAACATCCTTTACTAGGAAACACATTTCTTAGTTAAATGGAAAAGATATCATTGCAGTTATGGGGTTAAGTAAAAGTTTTATTGCTTCCATTAGCCAGAGCACCTGACATGTTTACCCGACACTGGCACGGCAAGACTGGCTTCCCTCACCTCCCAGAACTACTACTCAAGCCGATGGGTGAGTGGGCAGGGCCAAGGGGGTGGGGAACAAGTGACTCTGGCTAGCGCTACCCATACAGCTGCTGACAACATATGTACAGACACCTTACCATGGCCTCTTTACCATCTTTTGAATTCATTACTTGGACGTTAGAAGCACAACACCAGTACACAGAACCACAAGACATGATGTCAGAGTTCTCTCTGAAACTCTGCTCTCTCTCTCTCTCTATCTTCAATATTTCTTTCATGACTCTCTTCTTCTTTTCTGTCTTACACACAATACTAACTTTTAGATTAAGAATTCAATACAGTAACCTCTCAACTAACAAGAGTTTAAAAAAACGCGTTTTCGTTTTAACACGAGCAAATATTTAAGGAGATATGTTTAACTAACAAGGTTTCCTCGATTCAACGCGACTTTACACATACGTGATGGTTTCAAATTAGCCGCATGCGCCTTGGACAGTCCCGAGCTGATAGACCGTGTATTGTGCATAAATACAATTTTTTATCTGTCTGTTGCTTAAACTGGTTTTATTCTAACTATAATATTCGAAAATGAAGTCTGGCCCCATTCTGAGCAATTTGGCTCATTTTCGGACAAAATTTGGCCAGGAAAGTGATGACAGATCTAAATTGTTGCAACTTGATGCTATCTATCTATCAATCTATCTATTGCCAGATGCCTCAATCCCGTTTGGGGTGGCCACAAACAAATCGCCTCCAAGTCGCCCTGTCCCCCGCCATTTCACTGCCCTGCTCCCAACTCACACCCCCCTCTCTCATATACCTCTCCACCCCATCCCTCCATCTCATCCTCGGCCTCCCCCTCCCTCTTTCCCCCTCCACCTCACTCATATACACTCTCTTTGTCAGTCTTTCACCCTCCATCCTCTCCACATGGCCAAACCACCTCAGTGTATTCCTCATAACGCTTCCTATCACATCCACATCCACACCACAACGTTCCTTTATATCCTCATTCGTCAGCCTGTCTCTCCACGTGACTCCACAGGCTCCTCTTAAATAACTCATTTCCACTGCTCTCACTGACTTGTGTCCTTCCAACAATGTCCAAGCTTCACTTCCGTACGTTAGAGTTGGTATCACAATACTGTCATGTAGTAACTTTTTCACTTCCATGCTCACTTCCCTGTTTCTTATCACTGCTTTCAAGGAACCAGCAACCTTTCTTCCCTGCTGTACCGTTTCAAGCACTTCACCCTCCAAACCTCCATCCTTACTCACCACACTACCCAAATACTTAAACGTACTCACATTTTCCAATTCCTCACCATCCAACCTCGCTGTACATTCACTAACTTCACCTCTCTCAAAGACCATCACTTTACTCTTCCCTACATTCACCTTTAGGTTCCGTTTCTTACACACTCTCTCAAACTCATCCACCAAGCCTTGCAGCTCTCCTTCGTCTTCACTCAACAACACAGTATCATCTGCAAACAACAGTACAGGGAGTTTCCAAACACTATCCTCTCTCACCAGGGCCACTCCAACATCCACTACCCTACCTTGTACCTCTTTTATTACCCCATCCATGTACAGATTGAACAACCATGGAGACATGACACATCCCTGTTTCAACCCAACTTTCAAAGAGAAAAATTCACTTAGTTCACCATCCACACGCACTGCAGCCTTCGCACCATCGTACATACTCTTCACAGCATTCAACAACTTCCCATCTACTCCATATATTCTTAACACTTTCCACAATCCTTGTCTATCCACCCTGTCATATGCTTTCTCCAAATCCATGAAAGCCGCATACAACTTCTTTCCCTTCTCTAGAAACTTTTCCACTAAAGATCTAAGAATGAATATCTGATCTACACAACCTCTTCCCTTCCTAAAGCCTCCCTGTTCTTCTCCAACTAATTTCTCTGTTCTTTCTCTAACTCTGTCTATAAGTATCCTACCATACACTTTTCCTATTATACTAAGAAGACAAATGCCCCTATGATTACCACACACTTCTTTTTCCCCTTTTCCTTTGTACAAGGGAATAATTATACCTGACTTCCAATCCTCCGGGACTCTACCTTCCTCCCAGGCCAATCTGCACATCTTCCACATCCATTCTACTACTATCTCTCCCCCATGCTTCAGCATTTCACCACACACTCCATCAATTCCTAGGGCTTTCCCGATTTAACTTTCTTCATTGTTTCCACAACTTCTATCCTACTGATTTCTTCCTGTCTTCTCACCTCCCTCCTTCTCCCAGCCATTCCCCAGCCACTTATACTCGCATTACTTCCATCCTCTACGTTCAACAATTCCTTAAAGTGTTCTCTCCATCTGCTCACTTTTTCTCCCTTCTCCACTAGTAATCTACCATTTTTATCTTTCACTCCCCTGCTAACTTCACTTCCACCCTGTCTTACTCTTTTCACTTCTCTCCAGAACATTTTCTTACAGTCCCTCCACTTTACACTCAAATTCCTTCCAAATTCCTCATCCACTCTCTTCTTACTCTCTCTTACCAATCTTTTCACCTCTCTCTTCCTTTCCACATATAACTCTCTCTTCCGCCTCTCAACCACTTAGACCAAGATAGAGCAGTTCTTTATGAAGAAGACTAAAAACCTAAGGCAGCACGCGACTCAGAGGAAGAGGAAGGACAGCAGAGCGAGGAGGGACAAAAAATTTAGGGTGGGGAGCGGCAGAAGGTGGGTTAGTGAGGTGAGGAGGGACAGCAGCAGACGAAGTGTGATGCATAGATGAAGCGAGGCTGTGTGTTGTTAATGTTTGTGACCTACTTACTGTAATGAAAATGTTGCTTTTACTGTAGTGTTTTTATGACCTACTAATGCATAAATAATGTTGAGGAACTTTCACAATGCCATGAATGAAGCAGAATTGAAAGAAGATCCACGTAAAAAACAAAAGCAGTATGTATTTGGGGAGAAGTAAACAATGCTTCGGCCCAACTAGGGCTTAAATGTTGTTTATTTCTCCTCAAATATACTGTTTTTGTTTTTTCGTGGATTTTCCTTCAAATTATTATTGTTGCTTTTAAGTTTACAGTAGCATAACTCTCCAAATGAGTAGACTTTCCCAGAGTCCAGGAACGTAACCCCCAATAATACCATTGTTTCTTATGGGAAAATTATGTTTAAAAAACGCGTTTTTAACTAATGCGACCTCACCAGGAACCTAACCCTCGCGTTATTTGAGAGGATACTGTATATGATTTTTAGTCTACAATGATCGGCTGAAAGTGCCCTGTTAAAAAAACAGATTATATTTTCATGGTATGCCAAAATTTAACAGAGAAAAAAAAGAAAAAGCTTGCACCAGATGGGAGGAAAAAATAAGAAAAAGGCTTACAATGGATGAAGCATGCACACAAGCACTTGTTTACACACACAGCATTACTGAGAATACACTACACACAAAATTTATATGGCCTACCTGACTTGACACTGCAACTGGTCCCTCTCTGCTTCAGCCTTAGCTAGCTGTTGTCTCACTCCTTCAATCCTTCCCCGGGACACTCCCATCGCTTCCTCCAGCCTTCCTGCCAGACAGTCATTCTCTTCCACTAAGCTTTTGATGCGTTCTTGTAGTACCACCTTCTCTTTTTCTACGGAGGAATATTTATATCAATGTCATAAATTGCCGTAACTTTAAATATCATCTGTATAAGAAGTACCATCAGTAAATGAAGTAATGTCATTATAAGTACAGTGGATTCTCACATTTCTATAGTTTAGAATTCGACGAATCAAATTTCGATGCATTTTGGAGTGGTCTGCCTACCTCACTTTTCGATGCAAAGTCACGTATTTAGATGCTCTCAGGGCCAGACTCCAACCAAAACAAGCAAAGATAATATTTTTGATGCAAACCAAAATGCTAGAAGTGAAGGAAAATTAGAAGGAAAAGTATAAGCCTAACCTAATATTGTATGTGACATTTGCTCTCAGGGCCAGACTCCAAGCAAAGATAATATTTTTGATGCGAACCAAAATGCCAGAAGTGAAGGAAAACTATAAGAAAAAGTATAAGCCTAACCTAATATCATATGTGACATGTGTCAAGAAGAGAATGAAAATCAACATCATTTATTCATATCTGGAGCACACGATGATTATAGGTTCCGAGACAATTCACCGTCATGTTAATTCGAAGGCAGGTAACTCCCTGTCAGGACAATTCACACCCTGGACTATTCCCCGTCATTCTAAAAATATACTTACAGTACAGTATTATTAATTAATCAATACTTTAATAACTCAAAGATATAACAAGGGAAATTAAAGGAAAAGAATCAATAATAGAAATACTAAAACAAAATGAATTACAGGTGGTAGCAAATACAGTAGGCAGAATACTGAAATGAAGAGAGGTACAGTAATTATAAGGAGCAACATAAGAAACGAACAATAATGACGGGGAAAAAAACAAAAATCATGTTGTTTAAGGACAAGAGCTCTTGGATGGGAGTAGGCACCAATAACAACAAGCCATGTGTCGGTGGCCATCTTGCGACTGTCTTGCCAGCAGCCAGCCCTCTACAGCCAAGTGCCACACTTTCAGCCTGTACCTTCCACATGTGGACATGCATTTCACTGCAATTTAGTTGTATGTATTTTCTTTGTATTTTCATCGCAACTTACCTGTTTCAAGATGGCAAGCAAGAGTGGTTCTTCGGGTAGCAGTGGTAATGGACAAGAGTAGCCTGGCACCTCTAAATCTTCGAAGCCAAAGGAGAAATGGCAATACAGGAAAGGGCAGAAATACACCAAGTATATACTTGCTAACAGTATGGCAATACAATGCAGAACAACACTTACTTAACCACAATTATATTTCATAAAGTTTACAAATGGTGTGGGCAATAAATCATGGTTTTACGCAGTTAGGTTTGGAGGCCCCGGACCCAAAATGATTTTTCCCATAAGAAGTTCAGCTTTAATTTCGATGATTTTAATTTCACGGTGATTATTAGGTACCCATGCCCATCGAAATTCAAGAATCCACTGTATCATAGACTGAATCCTAATATCTACCTAAACAGCTGGGTGAGGTGGGATCCAGGAATGAGGAAACAGACAGCATGAAAGTGGGCGAATTATAAACAGAATGCCCAATGAAATGGGCCTTCAGAATCCTGGTGCCACATTACAAAGATAGCCACTTACAGTTTTTTCCTTTTTCCTTCACATACATCAGCAAAGTTGCAGGCCGAATGTGAGGTACAATTTACAATGGTTGTAAAACAATGACTCAGGGGAGGTAACTAACTTACAAAGAATCAGTCCAACAGGGATTACAAAGTCCTCAAGCTGAAGGAGTTAAAGATTATCTCCAACCCATCAGTCTGACAGGTTTTCTTTTCAGCAGAATAAACTCATCTGGCCGTTCTGAGAAAATTATAAACAGGATATCATCATACTGAATGTTTTAATTACCTCAGCCAACGACATTGGAGGAGGTTATGTAGTCACCTATGTTTGCCTCTCTGCTTGTATACATGATATCCCCAAAAGTTCGCAATGAATTTCAATGAAATTTTGTGGTAGGGTGGGCCATGGGCCAAGAAAGAACTGATTAAATTTTAGGGCAAATCCAGATCCGGATACAGAGTATCCCACACAATATCTCCAAAAGTTTTCCATGAATTTCAATGAAATTTTGTGGAAAGGTGGGCCATGGGCCAAGAAAAAACAGATTAACCCATTCTGGTTTTTGGGCCAAGAAGATTATGTCTGTGCAAGAGTCAGCCACTCTTGCGCTTACCCACATCTTCGAGCCGCAATATTTTTCTTTGATCGTTCCATGTAAATACACTTTTCATCTATCTATCTATCTATCTATCTATTGCCAGATGCCATAATCCCATACGGGGTGGCCATTAGACTCTGAGTTATTTGTTTTACAGGGAGGGGCACTAACCCTCGTGATGGAATGTTATTTTGGTGTCATTTTAAAGCTGAATAGTTGTACTTTATTGTAGTATGTTCAAAAAAGGAAAACAATGCAAATAAAAAGTCAAAATGAAGCGTTGACATTTGGCGAAAACCAAAAATATACTGTACCTTGTAGTAGAAAAATATTTGGCAAAAAAAAAACTAATTTAGATATATAAATCTGGTTTAAACCATCCAAAACTACAATACATTACTTTACAATGCTAGATTATGGTTATTTCTGCATTTTATTACACAGTAAAGTCAAAGGAAAAAGATGCACATTTTTTTATTATTCTCTTTTTCTTTCATCAGTCAGTGTAAATACAATTTTAAAGATACGATGCTGGTTGTGGTGTTATTTTGAAGCTAAATAGTTGTACTTTATCGTAGCATGTTTGAAAATGGAAAACAAAGAAAATAAAAAGTCAAAATGACAATCTGAATTTAGGCAAAAACCAATAATTTTAAGCCTTTTCATAGGAAAATCTTCAGAAAAAAAAATAAAAAATAAAAAAATAACAAAGATATATTAATCTGGTTTAAACCATGCAAAATGCACAGTGCAAGCACTTAGCAACATTATGCCTGAGTCTCTTTGTTATGACATGTAAATGCAACTATCTATCTATCTCTTGCCCGACGCCCTATTCCCGCAAAGGGTGGCCGCAGACAAAACGCCTCCAAGTCGCTCTGTCACCCACCATTTGACTACCCTCCCCCCAATTCACCCCCCCCTCCCTCATATACCTCTCAACTCCATCCCTCCACCTCATCCTCGGTCTACCCCTCCCTCTCCCTTCCTCCACCTCACCTACATACACCCTCTTAGTCAGTCTTTCATTCTCCATTCTCTTCACATGTCCAAACCACCTCAGTGTATTTCTCCTAATCTTCTCAACCACATCCACCGATCATGAATATTTTACAAGAGTATCTTAAAATGACAAATAAATTAGTCATCGCAATCTCTGAGGTTGGATTTGAAATGATGCTAAAAAGCGTCATCGGAATCTTAAAGGGTTAAATTTTAGGGAGGATCCTGATCTGGATCTGGATTTGGATCCTATGTATCCCGCACAGGATCTCCAAGAGTTCTCAATGATTTTCAATAAAGTTTTGTGAGAGTGGGAGATGAGTCATGGAACAACTGATTAATTTTTGTGTGGCTCTCGATCCTACGTATTCCACACAAAACAGTAAAACCTCACTATAACGGACTAAATGGGACCCAGGCCATTCCGAAAAATGAGAAATTCCAACAAAAGCGACATCCGGACTTCTCCCTGCTAACCCGGGCTTTTTCCGGTATATCAGACATAGTGCGGATCATACCAATGGTTTTTAAACTGTTTCACTACCACTGCAGTACTGTACTGTATTATACATTCACTACAATAATAAAATGGTGTATATATATATATATATATATATATATATATATAATAATGATAACTATGTCTTTTATTTACTTTCTTGTGGTGAACATCGCAGAAGCGGTCAGGCAGTCCAGATTGCTTCTGGCTTTGTCGAACCTATTCTGATAAATAAGAATTAATTCAGGTAGCTCCTCGATTCCAATGAAAGTGAATTCCAGCCAACTGAAGTCCGTTATATCAAGGTTTTACTGTATCTCCACGGATCCTTTTTAACGACAATGGTATTAGCTGAGGTGTGCGCTCTCAGAATGCTTTCTAGTTGGAAGAGAGTACAACTGGCAATGTCATAACCTACCTGCTTGCTTCAATAGCTGCATCCAGTTCTCCTTTTCCTTTCTGAAAGTTTGCTTCAGTAGTCCATCTTCATTCCTCTCTTCTACACTGATGCATCCTTTAGTCTTATTTTCATTCCCTTCACTATATTCTTCGGCACTCAGTGTCTCTCTCCAGTTCCCCTGTTGTTTTCTTTCCTCTGAGCATGGAGCATCTTTTGTTTCTTCCCCATGATTTAGAGATTCAGAGCTACTCTTACGATTCTTATTGTTAACCAAATTTTTTACATCATCTAACTGATCCATCGTATTCATGAGAGATCCCTGTATTTGAACTGAGGAGCCAGTCTCACACTGACTGATCCCCTCTGGCAATAACTCTGTTCTATCATTCACAATACATAAAGCTTCACCCTTCTGTGGATCACCTGATACCTTATGTTCTGTGGATTTTCTTTCATCACTGCACTGACTTTCATTTCTGGAAGTGGATGCATCTATAAAGTTAGACTCCATTTTTTCCTTTCCATCAACTTTCCAGGTTAACTTTGGCTGCTGACTGGTACACGGCACGATACCATTAGTAGTACACATGAAGGAATGTGATTCACTTTCAGCCTCAATATTATATCCCTTTTGCTTTTCATCTGTATTTCTTTCTTTCATCTGCAGCTCCTCCTCCTGCAATCTGTCATGCTTTGATAAAATTTCATTCTGTTTCTGTTTTTTCTCTGATGTTCCACCCAATTCCTGGTCTTCCCTGTGCAGCTGATTTAGTTCCAAGTCAAACTGAATGGATGTAGATGGTGCCAGAGGAGTTAGCTTCTCCTCAATGTTCTCCATCAACTTGAAGTGCCGCTCCATCACTTTTAGGATATTAGATTCTAAGGCTGACTGCGAAGTTTTTGATGATTTCATATCATTTAGTCCACTGGCAATGATCCTGGTTTCTTTCAATAATTCCTCAAGTTGCTGTGTTAACTTTATGTTCAATTCTGTTTCATGTGTGTTACTCTGCACAGCCAAATCTTTTTCCTGGATATCACAAGTGGGTTTACAATTATTATCAATGGATTTATCTGCACATTTGTTGTTGCTTACTACTTTATTTTGACTGGGACTTTTAATTTCCTCAGAAATAAGAGCAGATGAAAAAAATCTCAGCTTCAAGTTTTTTGCTTCTTGTTCTGGACTCATGAAGCTACTTATGCCACTCTCAGATTCTACTTTAGATTCAGTGTCATTGCTACTTGTAGTAACCTTATTATTAAGATCACAACCACTAAAGCCCTCAGGCTGATGGCCAGTATCCATGTTATTTGTACCTGCCATGTTATACTGATCAGGAATGACTTCCACTGTAACTATTTCAGACTGTCTGTCAGACAAAAACACAACTGGGCCTGAATCGCTTCTCGGCAATGTTAAAGCTGAATTACTATGGGAGACCTTGGCATCACCACCTGTGTTTGACCTACCTGCAGTCTGACTACCTGCAATAGCAGCATCATGACTGGCTAACTCTGTCTGACTACTCTCTGTTTTCCTTTCCTTAAATGTGACTTTTTCTTCACTAATCTTCTGACACAAGTTTTGGTTTTGTTTAGAAAGTATCTGAATGCGTGCTTCAAGCCTGGCACTTTCAATATCCCTCTCACAAGCTTCTTCACTCAGTTTATCTCTCAGTTTCTCATTATCTTCAACAAGCCTTTTATTATATTCTCTAAGCTTATTGAGCTGTTTTGACAAATTTTGGTCTTCCAGGATTTCACTGCTTACTGTGGATTTTTCTTCTTTTGTCTCACATGATTTTGTCTTCTCACCTTTGATCTTATCTTCCTCAATTACATTCCACAAAGTCTGATTATGGTGGGTCATGTGGGCAATTTCAGTTTTCAGATATGCTTCAGAATTAATGTTACACACTGAATGTTCCTCTTTATGATCTGTGTAGCTGTTCTCTCCTTCTTCAGTTTGAACAGTACATGGTGTTTTCATTCCATTATCAGGTCCTTCCTCTTTCAAAATAAGTTTTTTGTCTACTTCACTTTCATCTGTGTTTGTATTCTTATTTTTACCCTCTATAAAACAGAATTTTACACCTTTAACTGATTTTGGAGCACTGGTTGCATCTTCTACACTGCTTTCATCTTGCAGGTTTGTTTTCAATGTATGGTTTTCTTTACTCAGGGACTGGATCTGAGCCTCAAGTGCAAGCTTCTCCTTATCAACTTTCAATATTGATTCACATGTCATCCCCTGAAGGTACTTGTGCAACTGCTGATTTTCCTTTACCAGTTCTTGAATAGTGGCATTGATTGAATTGATTTCACTACTTAATCCACTGTCTCCCAAGCCAGGCAATTCTGCTTCATCACTACGAAGTTCCATGATTCTGTCTCCATTGTCAGTACTTTCCATTGTGAGGCTAGGAAATTCACTTCCCTGATCCTCACTAATCATGCTAAGGTAGGCATCTCGCACATTTGCTTCTCTAACTTTGTCCTTTCTTTTAGAGTCCCTTTCAGGATACTGTTCTTCATAGCTCTTGCTTCTAGTACTGTATTTTTTTTTCTTTGTTCTTAGTCTCTGTTGTTCTACATCTTCAAGGCTCTTACTTCTCCCTAAAGGTTTGTGTTTTTTCATTACACTTTCAGGTTGATTCAATTCCTTCTCTCTTTGCCTTAGAGCTATGAGAGACTGAATCCTTAAGTCCAATGCTTGCTTTCTTACCACTATGTCATCTATCTCCTTTCTCAACGATCGAGTTTCATTTATTAGAGGGTGCTGTGGCGCTTCATGTACGTGTTTATTATCCAATCTGCTACCTGAAGAATGCTCATAATGACCATGAAATGGATTCATTTGTCCTTCATTTGTTCTGGGCCAAAGAAGCAGAGAATCAGTCTGACTAATACAGTCTTTTCTGGACCCTTGAGAAAAATCCCCACAATTATACTCTGCCTTCATTGATGCATCTCTTATAAAGATCTGTGGAGACGTATCTCTATAGGAATCCCTGTTAGTTTCATGCTGCTCACTCCCTTGTGTTCCGAGATCTGGTGAGAGAACATTAGCACTATGCCTTTGTAAATCCTCATCCACAACACTGCTGGAGTGGCACGGAAAACTGTTTGTCTGAGTTGCAAATGCCATTACTCCATTAACTCCTCTTCCAACTGCTGAGTCATTTAAATGGGCCCCAGGAGTACCGAAGTATTTAGAATTGTTATTTACACTACCAGTCAGGACAGGATGTGGGGCTCCAGAGCAGGAAGTATGACTGGAGTTACAAAAGGGCATTGAATGGTCCTGAGAAGGGATTAAGAGTGTCTGTGGATCAGACAAACTTCTGGTGTGCATCCTTGTTTTGCTGTCTCCCTGATGATGTGACAGGGATGGGTGCTGCGTCTGGTCCCTTTTGTCAGTTGCCATTGGGCGAGATGCTGATGCCTGAAAAATGTTGCAAAGTCATTTATGTTTTGTATTAGTCATAAAGAAAACTCATGTTATGGAATGGTGGCAAAAAACTTCATCTGGAACGATGGAGTAATGTTCAAACTATACATGTATACTAAAATACTAACTACAGTACCCTCGTGTCCAAGACAGTAATACAGTAAGACCTCACTATAACTGACTAATTGGGGTCCAAGCCAGTCCAAAAAACAGGAAATTTCGATAAAAGAGACATCCAGACTTCCCCCTGCTAATCTGGACTTTTTCCGATATATCAGACATTAGTCCAGATAGCATGAACAGTTTTTAAACTGTTTTGACTACAATTGCAGTACTGCACTGTGTTATAACTTCACTACCTTCATCCAATGGTATAATATATACTGTATACTGTAAATTATATATAATAATATTGTACTGTACATTGATAAACATCTCTTTTATTGACCTTATTGTGGTGAACATACCTGAAGTGGTCAGGCAGTTCGGACTGCTTCTGGCTATATCACACTTTTTCCGATATATAGGAATTTGGTACGGTAGCTCCTCGAGTCTGATAAAAGCGAATTCCGGTCTATTGAAGTCTGTTATATCGAGGTTTTACCGTACTGTTGCTTGAGGGTCCCGTCTAGGACGAAAAATGTCTTGGACCAACACTTGACCTTATGGCAAAAATTAATACTGTCACAAAATCTTTGAAAGGTGCCCCTAAAAACATCAACCTAGACCTCTTTTGGCAACAAAACAAATTTCCTCATCTTGAAAGTGTGTGTTTCTGAGCGTATCTCCAGCTTAGAAGCTCAATTATCTCCAACTTAGTATCTTGAGGTAGATGGCGGCACTTGAAGGGGTTAGCAGATGGTTTCCTAGGCATGGTTATATAAGGAGAGGCAATAACCTAGGAGCATATGAGAGTGCAACACGCGGTAAGTGTGTCCACAATGCTCTGGTGAGAGAAAAAAGCAAGCCCCGCTTGCTCATCACGTGACCAGATGCCAATTTTTTATTGGACAACATCTCAACCACATCACTCTCCCGGGCACGGGAACCGTGTTGGACCGGTGAGACCGTCATAGCTGTATTGTCCTTGGATTTGGGCCGTTATGAACCGATGGTTCCGTATTGGATGTATGCAACCCTATTACAGCAATATTTTAGATTATTATTTATGTTATTTATGGTCTCCGTCTTGGTCGTGAAACGTCTTGGACAAACCCATCTTGAACGTGAGGGTACTGTTTATAATACCGGTACTACAGTACATGAAACTGAACACCTGCTGCCTTCCCATTCTTCAGCTAGATCACAGCAATATTCATATTACTACTACTGCTACTATTACTTCTACTGTTACTACTATTATGTAATGCTATACCCTACACCATACAACAAAATCACACTATCTAACATTCACATAAATGAGAAAAAAACACAGCATCTCATGTGTGATAAACCTATGGTCGACCCATGTGGAAGTAGTCAGTTACATCTGTTGTTTGTCTAACACTACTATTCATTCAAATATGCCTGAGCTCACTCACTACATTTTTATGCCATGTAACTTAGACATTTCAACAGACATTTTTCATGAAAGTTTTGTACTCACCAATCCATTTATGGTACTTCTGAACAAGGGTACAATCACAGTTTTTTTCAACTCCACTAAAGCAATTCAACCTATTAAACATGCCTTCTGATACAGTCTCCACACACTTCAATTAATTCACCCCACTACATTTTAAAATTTCTACATACACCTTATAAACACCTAATACCCTTCATTTCAACCTTTTTGCTATCTTATTCAAATCTGCCAATGATGTGTTCTTGGGCATCACATTCCTTCTTTGTAAATCAATGAATGCAATCATGTAAACCTTTCCCATTCAACAGGTTTTTAAAGTACCTTTCCATCTTTTACTTCTCTCTTTGTAATAATTCTTCCATTTCAATCCCTCATATTTTCACATTTTACCAAACTCATTTCCATACAACTCTTTCCATCTTCCAATTCTGAGTGGGGTTCAAACCCATTTTCCTTCTGAACACTTCATTGTCTTACTCTTTCTTTATTCACCCATAAATTCTTTTAAATGAACTCTTGGATCACCATGCTTCTGAATGTCCAATTCTCTTATTTCCATATCCCACTCTGTTGCTCCTCTCACTTGTTAGTGAAGAATGACATAAGGAACACTGATGACAGTGCTTGTACAGTGAGGTGGGTTACTGTCAAGGACTAGCTAAATGATAAAATCAAGCCCAAGCAAACTCACCAGGAGTGGATGTTGCTCATAGGAAGAGAGAGTGTTGGTCAGGTGATGAAGAAGGCTCAGAATTTCCTCTAACTTGGCTTCGTCAGTCTTGGGCTCACCATCACCAAGCCCCTGGGTATTACATATGCAACTAAAGTCAGTAAACAGGATAATACTACAGAATGATCTCCATAACTCATGCAGTTGTAACAAAGTTCATGAACAGTGAATTACCATTTAAACCTTCCACTTCATCTTCCATTTTCATTCATAATCGTAAGCTGAATCATATGATTACAATAATTAATGCTTTAGATCAGTCTGTAGCAATACTGTACACTGATGTAATTCTACTGCATTAACAGATAGCACTACATGGCATCTGAAGGAAAAGAGATTATGGTTATGCCATCCATCCAGCCACCTTATAGTCCTGTACTGTCCCACCTGAAATGCAGGTGCCTACAGCTAGGCTATATAGTATACAGCACAGACGACCAGTCATTTATCCCAGAACAGCATCAAGTGAATGACAATCCACAGCTAACCCTTGAACCTGAACCCTTATGAGTCACATATGGCTGGAGCACCTTAACCACTTCATTCAATTCTGTACTATACGGCAGGGTGTTCGCAGCAATAACAGTATCTGAATGTGTCCATGATATGGGTGGTTGCCAAAATATGTAGTACTTATTGAAATATAGCCATTTGGAATTTACCCCTGGGGGTAGGGGGGTTTCAAGAATACTCCCCCAGTATCCCTGCTTGTCGTACGAGGCGACTAAAAGGGTTGGTGGTGGGTTAGTGCCCCACCCCGTAAAAAGAACTAACTAAAAAAGCAAACAAAGCGCCTCGGACCCGGACGGACCATACATTGACGACTAAGGAATGGACAGAGGACATTCTTAGGGTGGGAACATGGAATGTGAGAGGAGTGAATGATGAAGTGAAAGAGAGAGAGAGATTGTCCAGGTGCTTGAGGATGCAAAAGTGGATATATGTGGATTGGCTGAAACTAAATGGAAAGGTGAAAGGGAGAGAGAATGGGAATATGGTGTAGGTATATGTGCGGGAGTCAGTGAGAATGAGAGGGCAAGAGAGGGAGTATGTCTGATGATAGGCAAGAAGTGGAAGGAAAATATAAGAGAGTATGGAACAGTGGGTGCAAGGATTGTATGGGTGAGGATGAAAGTAGGTATACAAGCATGGGCGATTGTATGTGTGTATGCTCCAACAGAGGATCGAGTGGCAAGAGTGAAAGATGAGTTTTGGGCGAGAGTAGAAGCATGTATGGACAAGTCTGAGAGGAGCGAGAGAGTGCTGTTGATTGGAGACATGAATGGCAAAGTTGGGAATGTACGAGTGGATGGAGTGGTTGGTTAGTGGGGTGTGCCAGTTGAAGTAGATGGGAATGGTAGTGCTTTGGTGGACATCTGTGATTGTAAGGGGTTGGCAATAGCCAACATATACTTTCGTCATAAGATGATCCACCGGTATACATGGAGAGTGATGAGGAGGATGGATGGTGAACTTGTTGAACGAAAGGCAATGATAGACTACGTGTGTGTGGATGAGAGAATGAGAAGTCAAGTGTTGGATGCAAGAGTGTGGAGAGAGTGGGGGAATGGAGTCTCGGACCATCACTTAGTGATGGCCAAGGTGAAGATGCAAAGAAAGTGGTTGAGGAGGCGAAGGGGAAGACAGGAGGAAGCAGCTCCTGTGAGAAGAGTGGAGAAATTGCAAGATAGTGAGAAAATGACAGAGTATAAGAGCATAGTGGAAGAAAGATTGGGAAGGTATGAGCTAGAGCAGATGGAAGGGGTGGAAGACGTATGTAAGATATTCACGGAAGAGATAGGCGCAGCGTGTGAGGCGGTTTGTGGAGTGAGGAGGAGATGCAAGGGTGTGCAAGGGACAGCATGGTGGAATGATGAGGTGAAACGAGCTGTGGAACAAAAGAAGAAGGCATATGGTGAATGGTTGGTGAGTAGAGGTAGGGGAGAAGATGAGAGAGAGAAGAGAGAGGTATATGTGAGCAGGAGAGTAAGAAGAAAGTGGATGAAGAGTTTGGGAGGAATCTGAGTGTGAAATGGAGGGAGAGTAAGAAATTGTTTTGGAAGGAGGTAAAGAAAGTAAGGCAGTGTGAAAGCGGAAATAATAGGGGAGTGAAAGATAGGAATAATAGATTGTTGGTGGAGAAGAGAGAGAAATTGAGGAGATGGAAGGAGCACTTTGAGGATTTGTTGAACGCAGAGAGTGAGAGCAGTGTGAGTATAAGTGGTCGGGGAATAGCTGGGAGAAGAAGAGATGAGAGGAGGGAGGAAGAGATCAGTAGGGTGGAAGTAGTGGAAGCGATGAAGAAGATTAAGCTGGGAAAGGCCTCAGGAATTGATGGAGTGTGTGGTGAAATGCTTAGGTATGGGGGTGAGATTGTTGTGGAGTGGATATGGAAGTTGTGTAGATTGGCTTGGGAAGAGGGAAGGGTTCCAGAGGACTGGAAATCAGGTATAATTGTTCCTCTGTACAAAGGAAAAGGGGAGAGAGAAGTATGTGGTAACCATAGGGGTATTTGCCTTCTTAGTGTGACTGGTAAAATATATGGTAGAATACTCATTGATAGGGTTAGGCATATGACAGAGGAGCTAGTTGGAGAAGAACAAGGGGGATTTAGGAAGAGAAAAGGATGTGTAGATCAGATATTTGTTCTAACATGTTTAGTGAAGAAGTATCTAGAGAAGGGAAAGAAAGTGTATGCTGCCTTCATGGACTTGGAGAAAGCTTATGACAGAATAGATAGGCAAGGTATGTGGAAGGTATCAAGAATATATGGAGTGGAGGGGAAATTGTTGAGTGCTGTAAAGATTATGTACGAGGGAGCTAGGGCTGCGGTGCGAGTGGATGGTAAGCTGAGTGAGTTCTTTGATCTCAATGTGGGACTGAAACAGGGGTGTGTGATGTCTCCATGGCTGTTTAATATATATATGAATGGGGTTGTAAAGGAGGTGCAGGGTAGGGCAGTGGATGTGGGGGTGGCCCTAATGAATGAGGGTGTGATTTGGAAGCTTCCGGTGTTGCTGTTTGCTGATAATACAGTATTGTTGAGTGAAGATGAATGGGAGTTGCAAGGTTTGGTGTAGGAGGAGGAAGCTGAAAGTTAATGTAAACAAAAGTAAAGTTATGGTGTTTGAGAGGAATGAAGTCACAGAGTGTGCAGTGAGGTTGGATGGTGAGGATATGGAGAATGTGAGTGCATTCAAGTACTTGGGTAGTGTGATGAGTAAGGATGGAACTTTGGGGGATGAAGTACGTGAAAGGGTACAGCAGGGAAGGAAGGTTGTTGGTACACTGAAAGCAGTGATGAGAAATAGGGAGGTGAGTATGGAACTTAAGAAGTCACTGCATGATAGTATTGTGATCCCTACCCTGACGTATGGAAGCGAGGCGTGGACCTTGCAAGAGGGGAACAAGTCAAGAGTGAGAGCAGCGGAAATGAGTTACTTGAGAGGAGCATGTGGAGTGACATGGAGGGACAGGTTGACCAATGAAGAAGTGAAGGAGCGTTGTGGGGTAGATGTGGATGTGGTTGAGAAGATTAGAAGAAATACACTGAGGTTGTTTGGACATGTGGAGAGAATGGAGAATGAAAGACTGGCTAAGAGGGTGTATGTAGGTGAGGTGGAGGGAGGGAGAGGGAGGGGTAGACCGAGGATGAGGTGGAGGGATGGAGTTGAGAGGTATATGAGGGAGGGGGGGGTTAGCTGGGGGGAGGGTAGTCAAATGGTGGGTGACAGAGTGACTTGGAGGCGTTTTGTCTGCGGCCACCCTTTGCGGGATTAGGGCGTCGGGCTATAGATAGATAGATAGAATTTATTCACTACTCTATTTAAAGGAAAATATTTATAAAGTAATCTCTTGATATGCCAAACCCTCATTTATCGAATTTCCGTTTTAACGACCACCTTGAGCCCGCCAAATGTTATGTTCATTTAATGAATTTAGTTTGGTAAAAGAATGGACGTGCGGGAAACACCGACCAGCATGGCATCCCTACACACACACACACACACCACACAAACACATCCACTACTGCACATCCTGCAGAATGCTGCATCAGTCTCTAGGTGACCAGCATTGAGAAAGGAACCATAAATAGAGCATTTGATGAGAAAATGAGCCATTTAGACCCAGGTGTATGTTCTTGTACATGACTGTATGGCCAAATGAAGCTCTATATTTAATGATCTTTGCTCGGTGAAAGCCAAGACTCCTGGGATATTACCAAACACATGGTGTTTGGCTTTAACAAACTATTGGTTTTAATGTCATGGGTCTGGTACCAATTAGTTTATTATATAGCGGTGTATTGTAATCAGTTTCTTTATAGTTATTTTTGTTGGAAATGCTAAGGTAAGTGGTGGGTGGAGGCGCTCACCATCCACTCACTTGATGTAGTGCTGCTCTCAGGTGTCGGCCCTTTCCTCTCCTCCATCCTTCTTTTCTTTCATCCTCTTGTCTTTCTTTCCTTCAGTCTTTTCTCATCCTTCTGCCTACAGATAACTTTACACTCCCTCTTCTGTCTTTCTTTCCTTCATTCTTTCCTCTTCCTTCTATCTATGGGTGACTCTACACTGAGTGACAAGCCAAATGGTTTTCTGTACACCAGGAAACCATTTACTATTGTGGGCAGTAACCATATAACCAAATTTTGGTTTAGTGGGTAATTACAGCACTCCAATTGGATTGAGCCAGTGAAGGTTTATATCCAAAGGGTGGTTGGGGTTTATTGCTCACGTAATACCACTCAGGGATGAGTGAGGCTGGTGACTCTCATCTTAAATGTCAGGACCAACTGCCTAGACCCAGGCTCCTATGCTCCTCCTGGGGCAACATAGGACTGGATGATGGATTGATGAATGGAAATGCTAAAGTTTGGTGCTTAGTGAATAAGACTGTCTGCATACTTCAAAATGCTATAACTAACTGTGGACAGTACAGTACAAGGTATGTTATGATAATTATGTAAATTTATAGTCAATTATATACTGTACACCAATGGGGCAACTGCACCAACACTGTATGGGGTATATGCGATCATGATATTAACCCCTAAAAGACAGGCATTGGAATGTTTTAACATATGCTCAGGACGTGCATAACTGGTGGGTGCGATATGGTCGGAAGTTTGTTGGTGGTTGTTGTGGGGGTTGGAGGGGAGGTGGGGTGTGTGGGGTGGTGTGAGGGGGTTGGCTGGGTGGTTGGGGGAGGTGAGGTGTGTGGAGGGTAGGGTGGAGGTGGGGGAGGGATGGGTGAGGTTGGGAAGTGGGGGTTGGGGAGGGGGTTGGAGGGGTGGATAGAGGGTGGGGGTGGTATGGGGGTGGGAGTGGTGGTTGGGGTTGGAAAGGTGGGGTGGTTTGGGGGTGGGTGTGTGGGGGATGAGGAAGAGGGGAGTAGAATGTTAGGGGTGGTGGAGATAATGGATGGGCAATAGGGGGTGGGGGTGGTGAGGGATTGTAGGGGTGTGGGGTGTGGTTGGGGGGTTGGGTTGTGGGGAGTGGTTGCAGGGATGGGGGGTTACATGGGGTATGGGTGGTGGGTGGTGGGGGGTTGGAGGTGTTGGGATGGTGAGGGTTAGGGGTGGTAGGTGGCAGTGGGGGTGTTGGGGGAGCAGTAGAGGGAGTTGAAGGGCTGTGAGGGTTTGGAGGTTGGGGTGGGTGCAGTGTGGGGGTGGCAGGGGGGGGTCTGGGTGGTGGGGTAGGGGTGGAGAGGGTGCGGGTGGTGTGTATGTGCGGTGGTAGAGGGGTGCAATGGGTTGGCGGGATGTTGGGGGGGGGGGGTGACCGCAAATGCAGACACCCGTCTTTTAGGAGTTAATGTATGTAATGGTGATTATAATTGCTGTGAACCTCTCTCACACACTGAAAACAACTAGCCAATGTGTTTTTTTATTTACAGGTAAATTCAAGTGGTAACCAATGAGACTGAGTGGACAAAATCTGACTGCAGGATGGAAAAGGGTGATTATGTCCTAGCGCACTATCCAGGTAAAGGCAATGGCAATGACTCTCATTATACAGGTACATTTCAGAACTTGACTGAGCCAAAAAACACTGCACAAGATGTTTGCATTTTCATACAACAGAATCATAGAAAATGCAGCATAGGTTTCTGACTTTCATGAAGCCTGAGGTCCCAAACACTGACATCATATCTACAGAGTAGACTGCTACAAAATTAAAGAAACCTGAGATTGTAAACGAGACGCTTATAAAAGATAATCTTTTGTACCAAGGATCTCACTGTACCAGTGTGCAGAATTTTGTACTCTTTGATGCTGTAAATACATTTTCATTTGATTTAACACTGCTTCTGTCTATGTTACATGATTTACATATGTTTTGCAAAGTTCTGTTCTTAGTACTGTATGATTTTCTACTATCACACAATATTCTGTTCTCAGCAGTGTTTAATGATTCCTTGATGGTTTAAATACCACTGGCAAAAGGCATTTATGTATGAAAATAATTTTAATTTTTTTATGGGACCAGCGTGATTGCCCTAAAGCATGGGGAACTTTATGCCATCATAATTTCTCATATATCAGTGATGTTATTACTGTACTTTGTGCAGCAACTCTGCTTTCACAGAATAATTTTTCAGCATATACTTATAACATGCAGCAAAAAACTGAAGGAAATAACCCCTGTAGTTTCCATTACAGTTAAAAAAAAAAAAAAAAAAAAAAAAAAAAAAGAGCATGATCTCCAACTCTGAATGGTGTGGTAGTTTCTTTCTATACTGGCTACCCAACGGATGATCTGATGCAGCTTAGGGAATGGGTGTGTCTAACCCCAAGATATAAAAGTCTTTCATAAGTTGAATAAATTCATATGATGGCAGCAAGAATAAATTAAACACAACTTCCTTGAACTGACAGATTTAAGTTGCCTGGCAACCAGACATCAATTTATTAATTATATACCACCCACTGTAATAAATTATTTCCTGGAGTACATGATGCCACTTGGCTTGTCACTCAGTGTTGAGCCACTGGTACAGTAAGTATCATGACATCAAGGGTTTGTGGACAGTAGTGCTATACACAATGAATGACAGCCAATGGTTTCTTGTACTCATTCATTCATTCTTCTAATCCTGTGTTACCCCATAAGCGCTGAGGCCTGGGGCTAGGCAAGTTGGTCCCGCCATTTATGATGAGAGTGACCAGCATGACTCATCCCTGAGTGGCATTACATGAGCAATAAATCCCAACCTCCCCTTGGATATAAACCTACACCGGTTCAATCTGCTTGGAGTGCCTTAATTACCCACTAAAACACCAGGCGCCATAATTTGGTTATATGGTTACCACCCAGCATAGTAAATGGTTTCCCAGTGTACAGGAAACCATTTGGTTTGTCACTTAGCGTAGAGTCACCCGTAGACAGAAGGATGAGGAAAGAATGGAGGAAAGAATGAAGGAAAGAATGAAAGAAGAGGAAAGAAGGAAGGAAGAGAGGAAACGGCAGTCACCCAAGAGCAGCACAACATCGAGTGAGTGGATGGTGAGTGCCCCCACCTACCACTAAAGGAAAAAATACTACACTGGATGGTAACCATATACCCAATACAAAATGTAACCATACCTTACATTAATGTTAATTTACATGCCACTGTAAAATGATATACTGTAGGCAAAATCTTCCTTAATGCTTTAAAAAAAATTATTGGATGGCATTACCAATCAGTTTGCAAAATTCAAAACTCCATGCCCTAGGAAGGTAATGTAAAGATAAAATTCATGTATCAAATGTTTAACATATAACTAGGCTATATCACCCAAAAACAGCAAAGCACACACAAAAGAAAATCTGAAAATAATTAGGCCTTTGTACATGAGCTGAACAGAAATATACTACATTCGTTAAGCAATCTGAAAATTTAAAGCAGAAATAGCATATGTGTAAAATCATGATAATAAGTCAGAAAGTCCAAAGATTTTCATTCAAACAGTGGTGTCTGGGAACTCCCAGTACTTGGAATAACTGCCTATTTTTTCAAGAGATGAAATGTACAATGCTAAAAAGTAACATTAAATCAGCTCCTGTGTTCTAAAACAGTTTTGTACTTCAGTCCTGTAAATGAAAATGTTTTAGTTACAATTAAAAAAAATCCTGATATGAAACTTTATGACAAACAGTACTGTACCCATACTTTCACTCAATGACATGTAGGTAAAATGCATGGAATTACCATAATATCAGATATTAGTTTACACGAAGTGGTAGGTGGCGACCATCATCCACTCACTTGATGTAGTGCTGCCTGCTTCTTCCCTAGCCTTTATCATTCTTTTTTTCTGTGCCTGCCCTCCTGTCTTCTGATTTTTTCCATCTTTCCTGTCACTTCTTATTGCTTTTCTTTCCTTTACAGGTGGCTTTACATCGAGTGACAAGCCAAATGGTTTCCTGTAAGCCAAGAAACCATTTACAATGCTGGGTGGTAACCATATAACCAAACCATACATGCTCCCTACGTGTCAGCAAGTGCGTTGGTGGGGGGTTAGTGCCCCTCCCTGTAAAACATATAACTCAAAGTCAAATGGCCACCCCTTATGGGATTATGGCATCTGGCAACAGATAGACAGATAGTTTACTTGAACATTCATTTAATTGTTACCCCGAGAAGAATGCAAACAAAACACTCAACATATAAATGTGATTTATCATCAAACATATATGATATCTCAGTACTGATTAAATAAGCATGTTTTTTCTTCCATCTTTGGCACCTACATACACATAAGAGGAAGGTGGGAAACAAATGTGTCTAAGTCTTGCAAGATGGAATGCCATAAAGCATGGAGAGCAAATTGTTCAGTTCAGAGGCAAGCCATCATCACATAAACAGGATTAACATTCAATTAAGAATACAGTACTGTGATTTCACAAATACAGTACCCTCGCGTCTAGTACAGTATTTTTGTAAGACAGTACTGTACTACCGTACTGGACTAAATCTGTACTGGACAAGCAACAGACCTTATGGGAAAATTGAATAATGTCAGACAAGCCTTGAAAAAGTCCCCCCAAAATTCAACTTAACTACATTTTGACACAACTAAGATTTTCCCAACCTTTAAGGTGAGTGGTGATTGGCTTGAGGAGGAAGAGGGAGGGGTTTCTGAGGCTGTAGGAGGTCCTACTGACCCCCTGGAGGAGGGCCTTCAGGATCCTGAGGAGGCCTCTCTGCCTCAACCTTCCTCATAAATCCCTCATAGTCACACACTGACACATTGTTGTCTTCATCATCAGGGGGAAGTGCAATACTGCAATTTGGCTGGCACACATCATGAGTCACAAGGAAGGTGTACTGGACTGGCGTGGCAGTACTAGGGAAACGTTCCTCGGTGCTGGCCATCTTCCCACAAGCACACAGGTAGTAGTACTGGATGCAGCACATCAGTACTCGAGAAGAACTCCTTGGATTTGGCCCACTTTGTGCGACCAATCCATACTAGCCCAACAAATCCGTACTACAGTAATAAATTATTTAATTTTTTTGTCGACCATACTGGACGAGAATAGTACTGGACAAACACATACTGGACGCAAGGGTACCGTACTAACCATCCACAAATGTATGACAATCAATGATAAAAGTGCCTCAGTCGGGAACATCTCAATGCTTTAATTACTGCCACTACTCAACATTAATTACTGTACTGTCTTTATCATCAAAATAAAAACAGTACAGTACTTCAAATAGGGTTTACACAATGGAGAAAAATTTCACGATGTTGGCATTGGAAATCTGTTAACTGATTTTTGGTAAAATAGGCTGAAACTGTCAGTACCTGGCAACTATGCTGCCACACTATCTATGACTTGGGAAATCTGTAAAAGCTATCTTAAACTAAAATACTATATATATATATATATATATATATATATATATATACACACACCTTTCAGTTCATTTTTCATTTTTTTTTAACAGAAAAGAAGAAGAAAAAACAAATGAATAAGAAAAAAAATAATACATACACCAGATTACTGGGGTCTTCCAATCATAAAAAATCAGTAACAGTTTGACCTGAACAGCTGTAGGTTGAAGTTCAGGGGGAAACAACTCTGGGAAAGCAAGCTCCAAAGAGATGCAGTTTGGGGAATAAGAGATTTCTGATAGGCGGAAGTTCTGCAATATGGCAGTGTGACATTCCAGTCGTGAGCACTACCAGATGCCCCTGTACTACAGGGGAAGGCATTGAGAGGTGGCACAATGGATGCAACTTCGTCTAAGCATTTGCCATAAAAGTATCCGTAAAATAATGCATGGGAGGCAACATTCCTTCTTACCTGCAGGGAAGGTAGTTTATTTGTAACAGCAAGGTTATCAATAATTCTAATAACTTTGTTCTGAAA
This sequence comes from Coenobita brevimanus, assembly GCF_032717465.1. Classification (NCBI taxonomy): domain Eukaryota; kingdom Metazoa; phylum Arthropoda; class Malacostraca; order Decapoda; family Coenobitidae; genus Coenobita; species Coenobita brevimanus. The sequence continues at coordinate 21,106,455 of NC_137047.1, forward strand.
TTTGTCTAGTTGTTTTAATGCAACCTCTCCACATCTATTCCACAAGAGTGAGCAATATTCCAGTCAAGGGCACACATGGTTTAGGCTACAAACAATAGCTAACTGCTTGGCAGTGAAGAAGCTACGAACTCTGTACAATATTCCAAGTTTCTTTGAGGGGGTTTTAGCAAGTAATCTGACATGAAAGGTCCAGGTGAGGGCACTGTTAAGTAAAACACCGAGAATTTCAATACTTTTGGAGACAGGAATACTAGTAGCACTGAAGGTAATACAGGAATCAGGCAATATCTGCCTATTAGTAAACTGTATAATTTGGTTTTACTTGCATTAAATGAGACAAGGTTATTTTGTCCCTATTCAGTGAACCTTGATAAGTCCTCATATATGGAGATGGCTGTACTGAGTTGTGAGTTAGATACAGGTATTAAACTTTGTGAATGGGTATTTAAGTGTGAATGAATGTGAAGTGCTGAGTCATCTGCATATGAATGGATGGGATTACAGGTGACAGATAAGAGATCATTAATATGAATTAGGAATAGGGTTGGAGCCAGAACTGACCCTTGTGGCACGCCAGCATTAACTGAGTGGAAATTGGAATATACTTCATCTACTTTTACTCTCATCTTTCTGTTGCTGAGATATGAGGAAATCAGAGGAACAAAAGACGTTAGTCCATCGCAAGGGAGTCTGGATAGCAGGGAATGGTGCTACACTCCGTCAAAAGCTCTAGAAATATCAAGGGCTACTGCATGAGTTTCTCCATGTTGGTCAGTTTATTGATGGATGGTGTGAATCAGGGAACTGAGTACATCAATGGTGGATCTTTCGTGGCGAAAACCATACTGTCTATCATTAACTGAGTTGATGGATTCAAGATGTTTAACTATGTGCTTAGTGATTACAATTTCAAGTACTTCACCAAGAGAAGATGTGATAGCTATTTGTCTATAATCTGAGGTGTCAGAACTTCCTTTCTTTGGAATTGGGTGGATATTGATTTCTTTCCAAGAATTTGGGAATGATGAAATACAGTATGTATGTATTGTCTAAATAATTTAGCTAAAACAGAAGCAAGTTCTGGAGAGCACTTTTTTAAAACAATTGGAGGAATTCCATCTGGACCTGGAGCTTTGTTGGTTGTAAACTGTCTAGGATACACTATACATATCTAGTCTGTATTTAAGTGATGCAATTTTGGGAGAGTCAAGTTCTAGTACTGGGATAGTCAGGCTGACTTCCTCTAACATAGAATTTCTGGCAAATGTACTGGCAAGGATATTCGTTTTACCATCTGAAGATTTTTGTGGGGGAATGGGTGATGACTTGTTAAAGTTATTATTGAAAGAAATGAGAGTTGACCAGAATATGCTATTGTCAATAGGATTGTTTAGTAGTTTGGATGCTTGGTTGTGAAGAGAATTTTATTTAGCAAGATTTATTACTGTTTTTGCATGGTTTCTGGCATTTCAAAATTGACTCAGTGATTCAGATGTTTATTATTTTGAGCAAGACTTATATGCTAATGACTTTTGGACCACTGCTCCAGCACAACTACTATCAAACCATTTTGGGAAGTCTGATCTTTTGGTGAACTGTTCACTTTTTTGGTATGAACAATTCCATACCAGCTTGTATTAAGTCATTAATGTGGGACTGGGTAGAATTGATGTCACTACAGAAGAATGACTGCGATGGAATGTCAGCATCATCATAATCATCCTCATCATCATCATCATCTGGACCTCCTTTCCCATACAAAGGCAAGGTGAGCAGTAGCAATGTCCAGACAGCCCAACTTTGCCCAATCCAATGGGCCATGCTTCCATTCACTCATCATTCAAGCCCCCGGAATCCTGGTTCCATCGGATACGCCAAAAACATTCACCACACTCAGCAGCTTCACACAAACGTATCCGACTGAGTCAATCTGGACGCTGCCATGTTAAAAAGGGGTGCCAAGATCCCTGATCATGCACTTCTCCTCACAACATTCATCTAGCCAGCTATATCTCTTGTCAGTTCCCTAGCCTCAATGACTTCCAAATCTCTCGTCTTCACACACTCATCCACCATATCTCTCCACCTTCTCCTACCTCGCCTCCTCCCTCCTTCAAATTTACTCAGATATACCTTTTTCACCACTCAATTGTTATCCATTCTCTCCACCTGACCATACCATCTCAGTACACTCTCTTCGATTCTGGTGTCCACCGACTTCTTCACCCCACATCTTTCAAAGATCACATTATTTTGTATCCTATCCACCCTCTGAACTCCACATACATTCCTCAGCAGTCCCATCTCCACTGCTCTTACTCTTGACTTCTCATTTTCATGCCACACCATAGTCTCACATCCATACGTTAAAGTTGGCACTAACACTCCCTCATGTAATCCTCATGCAGTTGCAACACTCAAGACTCTGTTCCTCATCAAGGCCTTCATTGCACCAGCTACTTTTCTTCCTTGTGTCACTCTACTTTCCACTTCTTTTGCACATTTTCCTCTCTTTTCTATCACTGTACCCAGGTATTTGAACTCTCTCTCACCAATTCCAGTTTCTCTCCATTCACTGTAACATCACACTGGGAGTCACCTTCTCTCTCAATAACCATCACTCTACTCTTTTCAACATTTACTCTCAAGGCACGACGCTCACAGACACCTGCAAAACTCTGCACTAGCCTACCATGTTCTTGTCCGGTACTTGCAAACAGTACTGCATCATCAGCAAACAACAAGTTTGAGATATTTCATCCATCACAATTCATTACCAGCGCCATCCCTCTCTCCATTACTTGTGTTTTTACTTCTCTCATCGCCCCATCCATATGTATATAATGAACAACCATGGGGACATCACACAACCCTGTCGCACGCCCACACCGATCGTGAACCATTCACTTAGCTACCAATTAACTCTTACACATGCTTCGCTACCATCATAAAAACTCTTGACAGCATCTAGCAACTTACCATCTACACAGTACACGCGAAAAACTTTTCACAATCCCTTTCTGTCTACTTTGTCGTGTTTTTCCAGATCCATGAATGCCTTCAACACCTTATTGTCCTTCTCACAAGCCATCTCTGCTATCTGTCTCACTGCAAATATTTGATCCACACATCCTCTGCCACTCCTAAAGCCACCCTGTTCATCACTCACAAGGACTTCTGACGTCTTTCTTACTTTCTCTTTAATAATTCTTTCATGTACCTTCCCTTCCACACTCAATAAACTTAAGCCACAATAATTTTTGCACTCACTTCGCTCAGCTTTATATTTGTACAGGGGCACAATCACAGCCATTTTCCACTCTGCTGGCACAGTTTCACTCATCCATGCCTTCTTACATATCTCCAACAAGTACTTCATTCCACTCTCTCCACTACACTTAAGCATCTCTGCATACACATCATCAACCGCAGCTGCTTTCCCATCTTTCAGCCACCCCACAGCACTCTTCACCTGTGCGAGTGTCATGTCTCCTTGTACTGAATTCCTTCTCTGCACACCCCATAAACCAATCATTTTCACAGCCGCTCTGCTCTCTCTATTCTCATTCATCAGGCTTTCAAAGTATTCTTTCCATCTGGTCCTTACTTCATCTCCATGGGTTAATAATCTACCACCTGCATCTTTCACACCGTCACACTTCTTTCCGCTTTCACTGCTACATTTCTGCACCTCTTTCCAGAATAACTTCCTATTGTCAAAGTAGTTTGCATTCATTTTTCTTCCTAGATCCTCATTTACATTCTTCTTTTTCTTCGTCACTAGTCTCTTTACATGCATTTTGCTCTCAATATACTCAGTTCTTAATTCAATTGAACCCCTAACCTGTAACCACTTTAGCCACTTCTTCCTCTTTTCCTCCACCTCTCTCTTAACTTCTCATCCCACCATGCCGTACCTTTCTTCTTTGTTGTTACTCTTGCCACAGCACACACCACTTTAGGATTCCTAACTAAGCAATCCCTATATGCATTCCACAGGCTGTCCAGATCCATTTCATTCCAGTTCACTGATTCTAACTCCTCCTCTACTTTGGTCCTGTAATCATCTGCCATTTCTTTGATCCTCAACTTTCAGTCTCTCTCCCTGGCTGCTCCTCCCTCTCCTGATCCATCTCACTCCTCTCAGCTTGATCGTGCATTCCACAATCATATGATCTGACAGACCTCCACATCGTCCTCTCACAGCCCTTGTATCAGCAACCATTCCCAACATCAACCTCTCTAAGAGCACGTAATCAATCAGGGTTCTTTCGACACGGTCCCCGTTCCCTCTATACCACGTATATTTATGTGCATCTTTGTGTTTGAAATACGAGTTACAAATGCACAACCTTCTCTCCTGACACATATCCTTTAGTCACTTCCCGTTATCATTTTCTCCTCGTACTCCATAACAACCCATTATGTCATCCTCAGGACCAGTGCATACTCTTCCATTCATATCTCCCATTATGATCACCTTGTAGCTCCTAGGCATTTCTCCCACTACTTCATCCAGCTCATCCCAAAATCTGTCTTTCTCTCTCTCACTCCTGTCCTCACACAGTGCATAAGCTACAATCACTGCCACTTTCACCTTCTCAAACTTGAACTTGACATACATACACCTCGAGCTGACACATTTGTAGTCTCTCATTCCACTCTGCCACACCTCATTTACCAACAAAGCAACTCTTTCCTTGCATCTTCGTCGCCCATTCATTCCCAATCTTACACATTTCAAACCCTTCCACTCCTCCACTTCGCACCCTTTCATCTTCATTTCACACAATGGAATCACGGCATATCTCGTACTCTTGAACACATTCACCACTTCCACCCTCTCGCTCTCCTCATTCACACCTCTCACATTCCACATGGCCATGCAAATCTCCCCATTGGGTTGGGGCCCTGGGCAGGTATTGGGCCCTCCGAGGCTCTCTGAAACGACTGCCATGATTAAGTGATTCTGGATAGAGGAATCTAAGGGACACTTAACCCTACCAGAAACCCCGGTTATATGGTTACCACCCAGTGTAGTAAATGGTTTCCTGGGTACAGGAAACCATTTGGCTTGTCATTCAGTGTAAAGCTCATATGGCATCACTCTACATTGAGTGAGTGGATGATGGGCGCCCCCACCTACCTGCAGATGGAATGTCAGCAAGATAATTTCTGAATCCATCCCAGTCTGCCCTATCAAAGTGCCATTATGTCACCCTGACAGGTTCAAGATGGGGAGGTTCAGGGGTACCTCTTGATTTACGAGAGTATTGTGGTCCAGAAGTTATGTAACATGAAGCTTGTGTAATTTAAACAATTTTCCCATAAGAATACATATTAAGTGAAGGAGTTAGGTTCTGTGAACTTTCTTGAGAACTATAGCAATCCCTCAATTATCTGGACGCTCCGTATCCGGTCATGTTCCACATACAGACGTTGGGCCTTGGCTCTATTAGGTCCATATCTGGATTTATTTGTCCATACCAGGACATAAAAGTTCTGGCATCGGCAGCCGGCAGTCCTACAATATAAAAAAAAGTCCGTTGGGTGGCTCACCAGCCTCTCTGTCCATACACGGGTAATAGAGTGACCCACAAGCTGAACAAACATGGCTGTCTGGCTCTGTACCAAATGGTCGAAATCCCCCAGCCACCCTAATTACCGGTAACATACTGGCAGCGTGCGAGAAAACAGATCGTAACCCACAAGCTGTGAGAATGGCTGTCCAGCTCCCACCTGAATGGCCAAAGTCCGCAGGCCCTCCCCAGCTGGTTGGCTGGCCCACAAATTAAAACAAAAAAAAAGTTCCATTGGGTGACTCACCTGCCTCTCTGTCCATGCACAGGTAATAGACTGTAACCCACAAGCAGAGTAAACAAGGCTGTCTGGCTCCCTACCGATTTGTAAAAATACCCCAGCCACCCTAATCACTGGAAACATACCAGCAGTGCTCATGGAAAACAAATCATAGCCCACAAACTGAGCAAGAATGGCTACCCAGCTCCCCACCGAATGGTCAAAATCCTCTGGCCACCCTGATCACCCGTAACATTCTGGCAGTGCGTGAGGAAAACAGATCGTAACCCACAAGCTGAGCGAGAATGGCTGTCCGGCTCCCTGACAAATGATCGAAATCCTCTGGCCACCTGGATTAGTCGGAAACTCCCGGCCACGCACGGCCTTCTGCCTCCCTACAGAATGGTCAAAGTCATAATGCTGTCCGGATTACTCGGGCACTCCTTAGGCCCATGAAGTACAGGGACCCAGCATTTCTGCCAAGTTGCAACATTTGCCTGAGTGAGCAGAAAGGGTCCTTGCACTCATAGGTCAGTGTGTCGCTTTTGCTTGCATACTTATAGCCAAGCGTAGGTGGAGACATGGCAATGCTGTACACTCCCCAGCACTACCACACTTCAGTTCCTGCCTTTGTCTCTCCATGTGGGGACGTGCTTGGCTGAAGTAAAACAATGGTAGCTTCCACTGTTGTGTTTGTGGTGGTGCCCTACCTTCTGCAGGCCTTAATCCTCCTCTGTGGTGTTCTCATGTATGTGATGATGGCCCCACCACCACCTGAGAAACACAAGAGGAGGGTTTTGACTATGGAGAAGAAACATGAGATATTGGGCAAAGCTGATGCAGGCTGGCCAACTTCATAAATTCTGCATGAACATGACCTGGCCCGTTCAACCTTGTTTGATATCAAGAAATCACAGGACAAGCTGACTTGGTACGGACAGGACTATGGCGATACCACTCAAAAAGGTGACCAGAAGGTCCCAGCCCAGCCATGCCAGCAATGACCAGTCAACTTTTGTTTGGTTCAGCCAACATCGGGGTGCCGGAGTGCTTGTACATGGGACCAAGTTGAAGGCTGCAGCTGAGGAGTTTGCACGCCTGCACAACATGCATGACTTCAATCCATCCAAGGGTTGGATCTTCCGGTTCAAACTTCGGCATGGACTTACTGGCCGTAGGGCACATGGCAGGGCTTTGGGCGCGACAGTGGAGGATATTCAGCCATTTCGCCAGAAAACGGAGTGCCTGCTCGAGATGTAGGGCCTTGCTCTCGGTCAAATGTACAACGTTGACGAAACTGGCCTGTTCTTCTGCTCCTTGCAAGCCAACACCCTGGCGGAAAAGATGGAGAAGACTGTGACTGGTTAAAAGTTGTCCAAACAAAATGTCTCGCTGTTGCGCTGTGCCAATGCTAAGTGGATGCACTGCCTCAAACCTGTTATTGTTGGACATGCAAAACAGCCAGGTTATCTCCATGGTTTGATGGATAGCCTGCCTGTTGTGGGGTATCATTCTGTGAAGGCCTGGTTTACCGCAAAGATCTTCAGAGATTGGTTCCACAGACACTTTGTCAAGGAAGTTATCCATTGTCAAACAGAGGAACTTGGTGTACCTCACAGCCAGGTGAAGGCTCTCCTGATCCTCGACAATGCCCCTGCGCATCCGTCAGAGAAGGATTTGGTTGCTGATAACGGCCATATTAGGTCCATGTTTTGTGGTAGGTGGGGGCGCTCACCATCCACTCACTCAATGTAGTGCTGCTCTCGGGTGTCTGCCCTTTCCTCTCCATCCTTCTTTCCTTCCATTCTCATCTGTCTTTCTTTCCTTCATTCTTTCCTTGTCCGTCTGCCTACGGGTGACTTTACACTCCCTCTGCTGTCTTTCTTTCCTTCATTCTTTCCACTTCCTTTAGCCTGTGGGTGACTCTACAATGAGTGACAAGCCAAACGGTTTCCTGTGCACCAGGAAACCATTTACTACTCTGGGTGGTAACCATATAACCAAATTTTGGCACCTGGTGGTTTAGTGGGTAATTATTGCGCTCCAATCGAATTGAGCCGGTGAAGGTTTATATCCAAGGGATGGTTGGAGTTGATTGCTCACGTAATGCCACTCAGGGATGAGAGAGGCTGGCCACTCTCATCTTAAATGTCGGGACCAACTGCCTAGCCCCTGGCTCCTATGCTCCTCATGGGGAAATGTAGGATTGGATAATGGATGGATGGATGGATTCTGCCACCACCATACAACTGCTCTCATTTAACCAACTGACCAAGGTGTTATCATGGCAGCCTATCTTGACGAGGTGATGGTGGTGCTTGAGGACAAGGAAGGGGTTGACATAGGTAGGAAGCGGACCATGGAGAATCTGCGGCACTACAACATCGAGTCTGTGGTGTTCAATTGGCCCAAGGCTTGGAAGGAAGTCTCCATCAAAACCGTGGAAAGTGGTTGGTCTCGTCTCATTCAGAGATGAGAGGAGATGAGAGGCTGTGCATGACTCTGAACAATTTGATGTGGACGATTTCTACTTCCAGCTCCAAAACGCAAGCAAGGATGTGGAAACCAATGATGTGAGGGCTTGGTTGGTTGACGACAGTGGCGATCTAGGTTATCAGACGCTGTCTGATGAGGAAACAGCCGCTGCTGTCTCTGCAGGGCTGACAGAGGAATGCTACGAGGATGAGGACAAGGATCCTGACTCTGGCCACCCCACCTCTCCATCACTCCCTCATCTTGATGAGCTACGGGCCGCATTGAGCAAGTGCTCAAATATGCTGAGCACCTTCATTGCGACGGAGAGTCGGTGCCACTCAAGCTGGCAATGAATCTGCGGGCAGTCAGGGACACTGTCATCCTCTAACAGAATTGCTGCACCTACTGTCAGATGAAGATCAACTCCTTTAAGCCCGCCACCCCCATGAATGCCAGCCCCTTCTCCCCACCACCACCACCACCCTCTCGACCCCAATCTTCACTCTTGGACCCTCAACTGAGCACGCCAACAGCTGTTGGGTCACCATTAGACATGAGCTTGCGGCTGTCTTCAGAGAGTCCTGAGGTGGGTAGGACTCCATCACCTTGCCAAACGTCCCCGCTCATCAGCCGGCTTAACCAGATGGAGGAGGAAGAGGAGGAGTTCTTTGACCTTTGCTAGTGGCAGTGTTAGTCAACAGACCACATGGGATACCTGTACACCTGCTGCTGCCTGGCGGGTTATGACGCCAGTTTGCCGTTCACTGGATGGTAAGTGTACTGTGTTTTTTAAAATAACTTTTACTGTTTATGCATTGTTTTCTTAACCCTTTAACCGCAGGCATTGTTTTGACGCGACTGGCCCCCCCCGCGGGGGTTCCAGCCAAAATGTAAACAAACTTTAAACCTTTATAACTCTGCACAGAATAAATCTAGAGCAAAAAATAAAGTACCATTAGAAAGTACTAACCTTCGGCTTTGCAATGATGTAGGTTTCATGATTTCGTTGACTATCACTGGATGGGCAGTGCCATCAGAAGTGAGCTATCTAAAATCACTATTTTTCGCTCACACACCATTACCAAATGCCAACCTCATTCTGATAATAATACTATAAACATACATGAACACTGCACATACGATAAACACCCACTCTGTGTTCACTGAGGCAGGTAAAAGGCACTGTAATTGCCCGCACTTCACTGCCACATCAGCGCTGTTGTCACTCACACAGCTGGACAGATACTGATGCGTGTTTGGTCAGGGGTGGGGTGGGGGGGCCCGGGGGGTGGGAGGTGGGGGCCTGGGGGGTGGGAGGAGGGAGGTGGGGGTCGGCTGGAGTGAAAGAACTTAATAGCTACTCTCCCTTGAAACAATTGGCGCGCGGAAAAACGCGCGGTATTCAAAATATTCACAAACATTCCAGAATGACACAAGCGGTTTGGTCCAGTTTTTGCAATGTCATTCTGGAATGACACCCGCGGTTAAGGGGTTAATGTTTAAGATTACATTGCATATTGCAATGTGTGTTCCTATGTCTAAAAACAGACGAAAGACTACAGAACACTGCCAAAATTAGGAGTGGTACTGTGCATATAGTTATTTTGTTGGTTAGTTTGTTTATGCAGTGTTTTCTTAGTGTTTAGGATTTTATTGCATATTGCAATGTATGTTTTGATGTCAAAAAACAGCTGAAAGACTACAGAACACTGCCAAAATTAGGAGGGGTACTGTGCATACATATTGGTAGCTTTGTTTTTGTTGTTGTTGTTGTTGTTTATGCATTGTTTTCTTAGTGTTTAGGATTATATTGCATATTCCAATGTATGTTTTGATGTCTAAAAAAAGCCAGAAGACCACAGAATACTGCCAAAATCAGAAGGGGTACTGAATATATTGGTAGGGTTTTGCATACTTTTTTTTTGTTTATGCACTGTTTTCTTAGTGTTTAGGATTATACTGCATATTCTAAAGTGTGTTATGATGTCTAAAAAGTGCCAAAAGACCACAGAATACTGCCAAAATTAAGAGGGGTACTGTACATAGTGGTAGAGTTATGCATACTGTTTTCTTGTTGCTGTTGTTATTTATGCACTGTTTTCTTAGTGTTTAGGATTATACGGCATATTCCAACGTGTGTTATGATGTTTAAAAAGAGCCAAAAGATCACAAAACACAGCCAAAACTAGAAGGGGTACTGTGCATAATGGAATGGTTTTTTTGTTTTTGTTGTTGTTTATGCACTGTTTTCTTAGTGTTAGGGATTATACTGCATATTGCATTGTGTGTTTTGATATCTAAAAAGAGCCAAAAGATGGCAGAACACTGTCAAAATTAGGAGGGGTACCGTACATATAGGTTGGGTACAGGTAGTAGGTTGGGTATAGGTAGGATATGGGTACAACAGAGGATATTGCTCCGTATCTGGACATTGCCCATATCCGGATATGCCTTTCGTTCTACTACGTTGGTTAATCACGGGATTACTGTATGTAGTCAATAAAACACAGTTATACTGTAATGCCATACTCTTAATAACACATGAATTATGTACACACACTGTACAGACAGAGAGGAGAGGCACAGGCAGCTCACATCACAACTCATCCAAATCTGTTTCCTGCTCTGACTCGCATCCAACAGCTGGCTCTGGCTTCCTCAGTTTAGCTTGGTGATCTGGGTGGTTTTCCTCTGTTTTTCCCTCAACATCTCATGGTAGCATCAAAGCTCTGCCAGCATTGCACTTCCATTAACTCCAGAGTTAGAAGGACAATTGGAGGCCATGATGAATTAGATGAGGGTAGGTTAGGTATCGAAAAAATGGTGTAAAACACTGGTCAGGCTGCACAGTGATGTTGACACAAAGTTGGTACAACAGTGAATGTGTGTTTGGTGTTTTCCATCCTCTAGCGCTGGAAGACAGTGTGAGACCTTTGGTGGCAGCAAAATTAAATGCCCCATGGCACGTTTCATTTTTCTTAAATTGTCTTATTTTAAGGGAAACATAAATAAAAAAAACAGATTTTCTTACACTGTGTTATTTTAAAAATGTGTAATTTAAACTCATGTAAACCATGAGGTACCTGTACTTCCCATCAGTAATTATGACAAATACCATGATATAAGCATTGCTAAATCTTTAACATTATAGCATAATATAGTACAACAATACACAGTACTGTATATAGTAAAACAACATGAGAAGGGAGATGTGATGGAGGAAGGGCAGCCTACTGGCAAAGGACAGAGTGAAATGGAGGTGATCTTTCAGCCACCCCTCATGGGATTAAGGTGTATATCTAGTAATGGACAGACAGATGGACAACAACAATTTGTAGCACACTGAAGACCAATTATACTGTATATCTGGCAGATATTACCTATGCAGGGCTTGACTGAAGTACAGTATTCTGAATATTGTGATACAACTCCCTATCACAACTGTACCATGCAGTACATAAGATCTCCCTATAATGTGAACAAAACTTCTTTGGTGAACAAAACTTCTTTGAAATACAGTAATGAGTTTCAGGTCATACTACCAGCAGATAACAGACAGCAGGATTTTAATTTTAGAAGCATTTGCCAGCATACCCCCAGTAAAGTTTTGCATTGTACCATATCTGTGCTTGCAAAACTCTGATAAATTCCTACAGACATTTTTCCAATACTTCTTCTCTAATTCTGAAATACTGTAAAAGATTTCAGTACTTCTTTCTTAAAGAATGTGTGACTATCATTATGGGCAGTGCTGTATCTGGTAATTTTAAGACACTGCACATTTAGTACATTTACTTCACGATTCACCAATCATCCAACAGTGGAGAATGTATATACCAATGTATTTTTAAGTTCTCTTGGCTATCAATCACTGGTGCATTTGTCCATATTCTCCTAATAATTCCATGAATACAAGATCCCCAGTCTCCCTCTCCCTTCTTTTCATTTTTTACTTCTGACAGAGTACCTAGGGTAAAGTCCAAGCCTCCACATTCTCTTTCAGTAATCAGGTGCAATGAGGGTGATGGTTATGTCCTGTCACTACCTATGCTACTTGTGTTCCAAGATCTGGCTTAGTGAGCATATATCCCTAAACTATAAGGCAGAAATGGTCCTTCATCTACTACCTGAGGGATGTGATCAGAGGGCTGTGAAGTAGGAGCTGGAAGACTACTAAGATGTTGAGTTTGGGGTTGACTACTGAGCCTCTGATGTTCGAATATGAGGTCATCCATTGCTCGTAAGTTGTGCTGCGTCTCCTGGAAATTACACCAATCATTAAAAAGTCTAAAAGAGGGGCTACATGGATCATAATTAGGATTTTTAATCAGTCTTACCTCACACGAAACCTATGTTTCAAATGCTCTAAATTTCATTTCCAGTAGTTTAGAAGTATGTCTCTGGGAGCAAAGCTTTGCACTGATACTGCACCTCACAAGCCTCCTTTGGGGAGACAGGGGATGGCTGAGGGATATTCGTGTAACCATGCAGCTTTGCCATCTGGATATGAGGTCTGTTCAGAAAGCATCCAACCTTAAGTTCTAAAAATATAAATAGCTAACCTGCTGAGCTAGGACACTAATTCCCCTCAAAGTAGGCCCCTTCAGACTTGACACACATAGCCCAGCATTCTTTCCGCCGCCTGAAACATTTTTCACAGCCGGTTTTCGATATCCCCTGTACATGCTTCGCCACATTCATGATCTCTTCTCTTGTCTCAAATCGGGAACCCGTCAGCAAAGTTTTTGGCTTGGGGAATAACTGAAAGTCACACGGTGCCATGTCTGGTGAGTAGGGAGCCTGCCAGAACTGTGGGATATTGTGTTTGGCCAAAAATTCCTGAATCAGAGGAAAAGAATGGTTGGGGGCGTTGCCATGGCGCAGCTTCCAACTTGACACTTTCCAAAGGTCTGGTCTCTTCCACCAAACTGCATCATGAAGACAATGGATAATACTGGGGTGGTAATGTTTGCTGACAGTCTGACCTTCTGGCGTAAATTCACAATGTACAAAACAAACGGAGTTGAAAAAAAACTGTCAATATGCAGGTGCACTGCACCTTGCTGTGGACCTGTTGTGCTTTTTTTGGCTGAGGCAACCCTCCATGCTTCCACTGGGAAGACTGTGTTTTGGTTTCTGGGTTGCACCCATACACCCAAGTCTCATCTCCAATGATAACAGTCTTCAGAGAGTCTGGATTGCAATATGCCCGTCTTGAACAACGTTCATCCGAGAGAAGAGATCACAACGAATGTGACAAAGCACCTGCAGGAGATACTGAGAACCAGCTTTGAAAAATTTTCAAGGCAAGGGAAAAAACACTGGTCTAAATGTGTCAAGCCAGAAGGGACCTACACTGAGAAGTGGTGGCCTAACTCAACCTAAGGGCAGTTACTTTCTGAACAGACCTTGTACATCAGTGCTTCTCCTTAAACCCAAGCTGCACTTTACAAACGTATAGGCACCACAGCCATCCAAAAGCTCTAGCCGTTAAAACAGCATCCTTCACGATCCCCCACATGACATTCATCATTCAGAAATTACCCTTCCCAGAGAGACACAAGAACACCTAGGCAAAATATGAGGTGGAAATCAACCTTCCCAGCTTCAAGGCCAATACAACTTATAAACAGCTAAAAAACAGTCCACTATACCCCACATTGTAATGTGCTTATTTTGCTCATACATCTCACTATCACACTACAGACAGTCCTCCAACATAATTCCTACAAAAGATCTCTGATAGTGCCCAGCTGAAGTGAGCAGTTTTTTGCAGTCCACGAGGTTTACATCTAGAAAACCCTGGGATAACAAAAGCAGTGGCTCCAGCAGTTTGAAATGTCAATCATAGAACAGTACTTACCTATGAAAGAATAAGGATGGGTGGTGTCAGCAGCAAAGTCTATACTGAATCACTCTGTCTGACCTTTTACGTTGTGTTTCTGAGCAGACAAAGTATATTTTTGCTCAAATGAAGGGAGCTACAGACTAGGTTCCTCACTGCTGCTCACTGACCAGTGACTCGTGTACGGATCTGCTGTCTTTATCTGCTTGCTGTTACTGATGGTGGAATATTGTTACACGTGTTGTAATATCTTGCTGAGGTGACTTTTATTTATCTATGGGCAACTGCATTTATGCACGTAGTGACAGTGGTGTGGGAGGCTGCTGTGTGCTGAAGCAATAAATTATGCACTTCTCAAAGCTATATGAATGGTCAATGATAGCCAGAAATATTTATTCAGTGCATGTATGATATATGGGTGATGTTTGTGTAAATCCAGCGATGAAATGCAGTGTCATCTTTCATATGGTACAGTAAAGTTGTCTTGAGTCATAGTGCAATTGGAAAAATATTTGTATAAAATCTGAAAAATGTCGGAAATGAAAAACAACAGCTGTCAATGAAAGTTGTGGTAATTGCCTCTGTTTAGAATTACAGTTGAGGTTAATGAAATATTTGAATACGGTGAAAAAAAAGAGAAGTGTATTTTGTACAGATCATCACTCTGAGGTGGTGATCCAGACAGACCCAGAGGCACCACCAAAATAAAAGTAAATAAGCACATACACATATAAATTAATGAAAATGCTTGCTGCATAAACGCAAGTTAAAAAGTGTGCAATATACCATACGTGGGTGCAATGTACTGTACACTTCTAAATTGTCATGTATAGAACAAGACTCATGTGTAGGATAGGATGCAAATTGCACTACTACACTATAATGCCACAACTTAAATACTCACCCTTATCACCAATATTTACCTTTACCCACAACACCATGAATAACTTAATGACATGCGGAATGTAAATATAATGACGAAAAATTACAATAAGGGGGAGGGGAAACAACCTAACCATTGCTGAGACACATGGAAAGTAGACACACACCATATGGTGAGCTGATTGGTGCTCCCACAATGCTGCTAAAGATACTGGCTTCATTTACATCACTGTATAAATGATGATTTTAGCGGAACTGAACATTACATTACATCAATTGGACTGAGGTAACGCCATCCTATTACAGCATTTGGAGTGTACAGTACTGTCATGTGTGATTTCATACCATATTACTTGGGATAGGTGTGGGCGCTCATCATCAATCCACTTAGCATAGTGGTACTCTGTTTTCAGGGTGGCTATACACTGAGTGGCAAGCCAAGTGATTTCCTGTAAACCAGGAAAGCATTTACAGTGCTGGGTGGTAACCTTATAACTAACCAACACGTGTTCCCTACGTGCCAATAAGTGAGTTGGCGAAGGGTTAGTGCCCCTTCCCGCAAAACAACTAACTAAAAATACAAACAAGAAGCCTCGGACCAGGACTGACCAAAAGGTGACGACTAAGGACTGAACAAAGGTCATGGTCCGGATGGCTACATGGAATGTAAGGGGTGCAAATGATGAGGTGAAAGATGAGAGATTGTCCAGGTGTTTGAGGGTGCAAAAGTGGATGTATGTGGATTAACTTAAACTAAATGGAAAGGTGAAAGTGTGAAAGAATAAGGGTATAGATGGGGTATATGGGCAGGAGTAGGTGAGAATGAGAGGGTAAAAGAAGGAGTGCGTATTGTTGTGAGTAACAGATGGAAGGAGAGTATAAGAGGGTATGGATCAGTTGGCTCAAGGACTGTGTGGGTAAGATTGAAAGTTGGACTACAAATGTAAGCGATTGCATGCATGAATGCACCGACACAAGATCATGCAAGCTGAGTGAGAGAAGAGTTCTGGACTAATGTGGAAGTGGGCATGGAAAAGTCTGATGGGAATGAAAGAGTGTTTTTTATTGGAGATATGAATGGTAAAGTAGGAATTGTGAAAGTGGATGAAGTAGTTGATGAGTGGGGTGTGCCTGCAGAGATGGTTGAGATTGGCAGTGCTTTAGTGGACATTTGTGCCAGGAGGGGGTTGGTGATAGCCAATATCCTCCTCAGGCACAAAATGATCCATAGGTATACGTGGCAAGTGATGAGAAGTGTGGGTGGTGAACTGAATGAACAGAAGGCAATGACTGATTATATGTGTGTGGATGACAGGATGAGAAGGTGTGTAATGGATGCAAGGGTATTTAGAGGCTGGGGGAGTGGACTTTCTGACCACCACTTGGTCGTGGTAAGAATCAAGGTCCAAATGAAATGAAGAAATAGAAGAAGGGAAGGACAGGTGGATGCAGTTCATACAATGAAGGTGGAAATGTTACATGAGGATGAAAAAATGGCAGAATATAAGAGGGAAGTGGAGGAGTGATTGGGTAAATATGGATTGGAGCAGATGGGGGACGTGCAACATGTGCAAGATATTCACAGAAGAAATCTGTGCAGCATGTGAGGTGGTGTGTGGGGTGAAGAGAAGACGAAAGGGGGTGCAGGGAACAGCATGATGGAATGATGAGGTGAGAGATGCTGTGACACAAAAGAAGAAAGCATATAATGAGTGGATGAGAAAAAGGGGTGTGGGAGAAGGTGAGAGATGGAAGAGAGACTTATATGTAGAGAGGAAAAGAGAGGTGAAAAGATTAGTAAGAGAGAGTAAGAAGAGAGTGGATAAGGAATTTGGAAGGATTTTGAGTGCAAAGTGGAGGGAATGTATGAAAATGTTCTGGAAAGAGGTAAAGAGGGTTAGACAGGGTGCCAAAGAAGTTAGATGGGGAATGAAAGATAAAAATGGTAGTTTACTAGTGAAGAAGGGAGAAAAAATGAGCAGATGGAGAGAATACTTTAAGGAATTGTTGAACAGAGAGAATGAAAGTAATGTGAGTGTAAGTGGCAGGGGAATGGCTGGGAGATGGAGGGTTGTGAGAAGAGAGGAAGAAATCAGTAGGATAGAAGTTGTGGAAGCAATGAAGAAAATTAAAATGGGGAAAGCCCCAGGAATTGATGGAGTGTGTCGTGAAATGCTAAAGAATGTGAGAGAGATAGTAGCAGAATGGACGTGGAAGATGTGCAGATTAGCCTGGGAGGAGGGTAGAGTTCCAGAAGATTGGAAGTCAGGTACAATTATTCCCCTATACAAAAGAAGAGGGGAAAAAGAAGTATGTGGTAATCACAGGGGCATATGTCTCCTTAGTGTAACAGGAAAAGTATATGGCAGGATACTTATTGACTGAGTTAGGGAAATAACAGGGAAATTAGTTGGAGAAGAACAGAGAGGTTTTAGGAAGAGAAGAGATTGTGTAGATCAGATTTTCATTCCTAGATCTTTAGTGGAAAAGTTTCTTGAGAAGGGAAAGAAGTTGTATGTGGCCTTCATGGATCTGGAGAAAGCATATGACATGGTGGATAAACAAGGAATGTGGAAAGTATTAAGAATATATGGATTAGATGGGAAGTTGCTGAATGTAAGTATGAGGGTTTTAAGTTTCAAGTGCGTGTGAATAATGAACTGAGTGAATTTTTCTATTTGAAGGATGGATTGAAACAGGGATGTGTCATGTCTCCATGGCTGTTCAATCTGTATATCGATGGGGTTACAAAAGAGATACAAGGTAGGGCAGTGGATGTTGGAGTGGCTCTAATGAAAGAGGGCAATGTTTGGAAACTCCCTGTACTGTTGTTTGCAGATGAGACTGTGTTGTTAAGTGAAGACGAATGGGAGCTGCAAAGCTTGGTGGATGAGTTTGGGAGAATGTGTAAGAAACGGAATCTAAAGATGAAGATAGGGAAGAGTAAAGTTATGGTTTTTGAGAGAAGTGAAGTCAGTGAATGCACAGTCAGGTTGGATGAGGAGGAAATGGAAACTGTGAGTGTGCTTAAGTGCTTGAGTAGTGCGATGCATAGGAATGGATGTTTAGAGGGTGAAGTGTTTGAATGGGTGCAACAAGGAAGAAAGGCTGCTGGTGCCTTGAGAGCAGTGATAAGAAACAGGAGAGTGAGCATGGAAGTGAAAGAGTTACTACATGACAGTATAGTGATACCTACTCTAACAAATGAAAGTGAAGCTTGGACCTTGTTGGAGGGACAGAAGACAAGGGTGACACCAGTGGAAATGAGTTATTTGAGAGGAGCATGTGGAGTCACATGGAGAGACAGACTGACAGATAAAGAAGTGAAAGAGTGTTGTGGTGTGGATGTGGATGTGATAGGAAGCATAAGGAGAAACACAATGAGGTGGTTTGGCCATGTGGAGAGGATGGAGAGTTAGAGACTGATGAGGAGAGTATATGTGAGTGAGGTGGAGGGGGAGAGAGGGAGGAGGAAGCCAAGGATGAGATGGAGGGATGGAGTGGAGAGGTATATGAGAGATGGGGGATGTGAGCTGAAAGCAGGGCGGTGAAATGGCATGGGACAGGGCAACATGGACGCGATTTGTTTGTGGCCACCCCTTGTGGGATTAAGGCGTCTGGCAGTAGACAGACAGATAAATTATTTGGATTGTATTGTCATGTGTGACTGACAAGCTGAGTACCCATGCAGGGTGGTCATAGTCTATCATAAATGTTAGTGGTACTGTTTACAGTCATGACCAGGTATGCAATGAGGTTATATGAAGTGAAACCCCATCACATACCAGTTTATAATAAATCGATGTTGATTTAACATGGGTTCACTGGGGATACAGTGGGGGGTCAAGGGTCATGTAACCTAAAATTTCAAATAATCTTACCCTTTTAGGCTTGCCCGTGGTGCCCTCAGTAGCACCAGACTTTCCACTAGTTGCAGCATCCTTTAGCATCAATGTCAGACACGATTTCCGAGTCACAAGTTCCAATACAGTATTTCACACAAAAAGTTATCACTCCACTTAATATAACACACTGCACTATTTGTTGTGCACTTACACTATTATTTGGTGACAATGACAATGACAGTGTTGCAATGACCTTGCATGCACAAGATGGAATGACAGGGAGATGATCACATTGCATAAAAACAATGAGTGAGCAACCTGGCTCAAATGTCTGACTGTCAGCTTGTGCAAGCACCAATGCATACACACAGGACTGTCATATGTGACCAACACAATTATCATATAAGCACATTCTGCAATCATTAACCCAAACTGTCATATACTGGGTCCTGACCGTACATCTGTACAGTAAACCCTAGATATAACGAACCCTGACATTGCCAATTTTGGAGATAGCAAATGGCCAAATCGCGACTGAACTTCCCTCGGATTTTGCAAACAAAGGTCGCTAAATGCGGGGAAAGTTTGCGAATCAGCCCACAGTGACAATAGCATCCCTTCCTAGCATGATGTGTACAGTAACAGTACTACATTATATTGTATTCTTATTATAGATACAGTAAACCCTCAATATAATGAACCCCAGTATTGCGAATTTCGGATATAATGAACGGCCAAATTGTGACCAAACTTCCCTCAGATTTTGCGAACAAAGGTCGCTAAATGAGGGGGAAGTTTGGGAATCAGCCAACAGTGACAACAGCATCCCTTCCTGGCAAAGTAAATGTACTTCAACAGCATCCTTTCCTGGCACAGTAAGTGTACTGTAACAGCCATAATTTATACTGTACTCCTATTATACTGTAGATATTGTATTTATATGTTCACCTTCATACAGTATTGTATTTACATATAAAATGTCATAAACCATTCAATTCTCAATGTAAAACTTCACAGAGTTAGTTTAAGTTATGTCTGAGCACCCAGGCCCGAATGACTCCCCTTAGGTAGCAAACTGAGTTCAGTAATCCCCCAGAAATACCGAACCCGTCGTATATAGCGAACTTTAGGATATAGCGACCCACCCCTCCTCCCAATTAGTTTGTTATATCGAGGGTTCATTGTATTCTGTATGTATACATACAGTATATATATATATATATATATATATATATATATATATCTATCTATCTATCTATTGCCAGACGCCTCAATCCCGTTTGGGGTGGCCACAAACAAATCGCCTCCAAGTCGCCCTGTCCCCCGCCATTTCTCTGCCCTGCTCCCAACTCACACCCCTCTCTCTCAGATACCTCTCCACCCCATCCCTCCATCTCATCCTCGGCCTCCCCCTCCCTCTTCCCCCCTCCACCTCACTCACATACACTCTCTTCGTCAGTCTTTCACCCTCCATTCTCTCCACATGGCCAAACCACCTCAGTGTGTTCCTCATAACGCTTCCTATCACATCCACATCAACACCACAATGCTCCTTTATATCTTCATTCGTCAGCCTGTCTCTCCACGTGAATCCACAGGCTCCTCTTAAATAACTCATTTCCACTGCTCTCACTCTTGACTTGTGTCCTTCCAACAATGTCCAAGCTTCACTTCCGTACGTCAGAGTTGGTATCACAATACTGTCATGTAGTAACTTTTTCACTTCCATGCTCACTTCCCTGTTTCTTATCACTGCTTTCAAAGAACCAGCAACTTTTCTTCCCTGCTGTACCCTTTCAAGCACTTCACCCTCCAAACCTCCATCATTACTCATCACACTACCCAAGTACTTAAACGTACTCACATTTTCCAATTCCTCACCATCCAACCTCGCTGTA
The DNA here is from genome assembly GCF_032717465.1 of Coenobita brevimanus. NCBI lineage: Eukaryota > Metazoa > Arthropoda > Malacostraca > Decapoda > Coenobitidae > Coenobita > Coenobita brevimanus. The sequence continues at coordinate 21,127,199 of NC_137047.1, forward strand.
CATTCACTGACTTCACCTCTCTCAAAGACCATCACTTTACTCTTCCCTACATTCACCTTTAGATTCCGTTTGTTACACACTCTCTCAAACTCATCCACCAAACCTTGCAGCTCCCCTTCGTCTTCACTCAACAACACAGTATATATATATATATATATATATATATATATATATATATATATATATATATATATATATATATATATATATATATATATATATATACGAGCCTCTGTGGTACAGCGATACAGTGTGCATTTTGCACGTTTGTGGATGCGGGTTCACCTCCCGCCAGAGTTGTAAAAACTCTGGGAAGCATTCAGCGAACCACTTGCTACTTTGGCTGACATAAGGGGTGCTGTGGTTGAACCAGTGTTGCATACTAGTATGCTTCCACCCAATTGGCTTAAGGCGGGCCGATTACACTTGGTTCACAGACTACACACACATCCAAAGCCACTCCAAAATTAGTTACACTCACAAGCACTTCTCACCCTACATACAGTCTCTACCAGGCAGCCTAAGCCACTGGGTAGAGATACATTGGCTGTATCGTCCCTGCTTCGGTAGGGATAGGCCGGTCCTGCAGTGGACCTCAATGGCTGAGGATGATATGATGATGATGATGATGATATACTGTATATATGTACACACACACACATATTTATATAATATATATATATATATATATATATATACAGCTACAGCAAATTGACTTAGGATCTCCCCCCACAAGGTATTAAAAAACACAGAAATCATAGTACATCACAATGTTTGTTCAGGAAATGCCATTCATTAATATGAAATCATGTTTCCCTTGTTTTTCAGGACCAGTTGGATGCGTTCTGGCATGGGATCACTTAGATCTCTAAAGTAATCTAAGGACATTTCTTTGCACCAAACATGTGTCAGTTCAGTCTTGAGGTTGTCCAGATTGAATTTCTTCTTATCTGCCATGATTTTCTTCATCTTTGCCCTGTAGTTTTCTATCGCATTTAGATCTGGGCAGTCGAGGACCTCAATTCGATTATCCTGAAGCCATTTTGTCACTTTTCTTGATTTGTGACATGGAGCTGAATTGTGTATGAAAAAGCCACACCCATGAATAGCAAAAAAGTTTAACAAATGATCTTGCAGAACTTGAATGTACCGGCCACCATTCATCATCAAGTTCTTAGGAAGAAAGTTGAGGCCTCCCCTTCTCATTTCACCTGAGAAACACCCCCAACCATTACTGATTGTGGGTACTTAACAGTCGGCACCGCGTAAGCAGGATCATATCAACTACAGGAGGCAGGGCAACGAACCTTGGCAGAACGCACCTGGAACGCTTGAAATGTGCTTTCATCGGAAAACATAACTTTTCTCCACTCATCTGATGTCCAGTGTGCATACTTCTTGGAAAACTGAATGTGCTGCTTCTTCATGCGGTCAGTGAGAAGCAATTTCTTGGCTGCGGTGTGGCTTGGCAAACCCAGCTTCTTCTGCAAGTAGTGTTGGATAGTTCAAATTGAGATGTCCTGTAACAGCCGGGGATGCATTCTCTTCACATCTGCTGCTGTCAGTCGAGGATTCTTGATTACTTCCCTCTTCAGAAGTGTATCTGTACCTCTGGAAGTCGTCCTCTTCTTTCCACCGCTATGCTTGTGCTCTGGTACATCAGGTGGCAGGCGCCACGCGCTGCAGCAAGAATCTTCAAGATGGTCGACTTTGCACGTCAAGTATGTTCACAAATCGTGTTGATAGGGACATTATCCTGCCTCCATGCAATGATACGGACCCTCTCATCCCTTGAGCAGTACTTTCCAGGCATGACAACTCGACTCTCAGAAAATAGCAGGGCAAACAGTAATGTATACAAAAAAAGAGGGAGGTGCAAGCTCAGAGCGACGGGAGCATATTCTCCCACTCTCACATCTGGGCAAGCACTGATGTGCTGAGTGTTTCACCACCTTCTGCCAACGCCAGAGGAGTTGCCAGTTACTTTTTGCCCAAAATCTTCATTTGGTAGAGGTGGAAAAACAAAGCAAAGACAGACAACTCTCCCATGGCAATTCTGTGTGTAGGTCCTAAGTCAATTTGCGATGAGTTATCTTTCCATCCATCTTCTTGTGTCTTTCTTTCCTTCATTCTTTCCTCGTCCTTCTGCCAACAGGTGACTTTACACTCCCTCTTCTGTCTTTCTTTCCTTCATTCTTTCCTCTTCCTTCTGCCTGTGGGTGACTCTACACTAAGTGACAAGCCAAATGGTTTCCTGTACACCAGGAAACCATTTACTATGCTGTGTGGTAACTATATAACCAAATTTTGGCACCTGGTGGTTTAGTGGGGAATTATTGTGCTCCAATCGGATTGAGCCGGTGAAGGTTTATATCCAAGGGATGGTTGGGGTTGATTGCTCATGTAATGCCACTCAGGGATGAGTGAGGTTGGTCACTCTCATCTTAAATGTTGGGACCAACTGCCGAGCCCCGGGCTCCTACGCTCCTCATGGGGCAGTGTAGGATTGGATGATGGATGGATGGATGTATATATACACACACAGTACAGTACCCTATTATATGTTTATGTTCATAGTCAGTGCCTGGATGCATGGATTGTAATTCAGCCATGGTTCACTACATAAGGGATAATCTGCAAGAATAATGCATCTATGATCATGGTCATACAGACACTGAAACTTCCTCCACCACAGCTGCTCACCACCCTGCAAGCATTAGTTAATTGATTTTTAGTGGTGGATAGTAAAAAATGGGTAGAGCTTATCTTTCCTCTCAGTATCATATACTGTACAATAAGTAAGAGGAGATGCAAGGAAGCTTTACATAGCCCTAAGCTATCTCCATAGTAATGTACTGGCTTATAGCATTTTGGATATGTCCTCGTGTTCTCCTACTGCCCAGAAATGATGCACAGGGTACATCATCATGGTGAAGGGGTTAAAATATACAATAAATATACCAATCTTATCAAATTAAACAGAACAGCTTAATCCTGTCATAACAGAGTTCATCAACCTCATCACCATTATTCTTTTTTCACCAACAAATGAAGTGGACTCCAGAAATCAGATATAGAAAACAATTAGAGGGGCACTCAGTGGAGTACACCTCTCCACAAAGGGCAACATGATTTCCAAACCACTCTTCATAATAGGTGAGGTTTTCTCATCAATGATTAGGGTTTTGCAAAAAGTGTTTTGCAGACCCAGAATCTTTGATACAATCCAGATCAGTCCATATAAGTTAATCAATTGTTCCCTGGGACATGGGCTATCTACCCACTAAATTTGGTTCAGCTCTCTCTCTTTTAGTTTTTGAGTAATCCTGCAAACAAACAAACAAACTAACTAACTAACTAACTAACAAACACCGGTCCCAAAAGTTGACTGATTGTTCCTTGGGACATTACCTACGCACCAAATATGGTCCAAATCTCTCTTAGTTTCTGAATAATCCTGCTAACAAACAAACAAACTGGGGTAAAAACATACTCTCCTTGTTAGAGAGAATAAAGTATGTGGCCTATCAAATGGGTACCCATTGAAATGGTCATGCATAAATTCACTCATCATTCTGTCACTGGAAATTCTTGGCTCCACCCCACAGCCAAAGTGTATGCATCTCACACTGTGGGCTTCATCCCATTAAGTTTTAGATAATGCTCTCTATCTTCATTTTTCATACACCCCAAACCACTCTGCAGATTTATTTCAAAATTATTTTTGCACTCAGTTCAGTCATCTTTACTTTAGTTGGAGGTGTTTACAAGTGTACAATACTGATCACTAGTAATGCTTTTAAACTATATACAGCTATGATAACAAAATGCAAAAGCATTCAACCCAACCGCTAACTTAAAGAAATGTCTATCTATCATTCTATCTATTGCCAGATGCCATAATCCCATGAGAGGTGGCCATTTGACTTTGTGTTATTTGTTTTACGGGGAGAGGCACTAACCTTCCACCAACCCACTTGCTGACACGTGGGGAGCTAAATGTAAATACAGTAAAACCTGACTATAATGGACTAACTGGGTGGGGAAACCTGATCCAATAAAACTGAATATCCATTATATCCAATGATCTCACCATGAGGTGGGATTTCAAGCACATGTTTGAAAATAAATGAGTACAACAGCATATTGTAGTGTCTATAATAAAAATGAAAATTATACCCATTTTACACTATCTTGGCCCATAATTTTGCCCCTTTGCAGTTTACTTCACATCCTTGTCATTGCACTTCATGAAACACATTTAGGCCTATTGCAGTCCAATGCACACTTTTAACAGATGTTGTTCTTTATAGCCAACTGAAATCTGGTTGCTTAGTAATGTCTGTTAAATCCAGTATCTAGTCTACTGAGGTACCCGGTACGTTATATCAAGTTTTATTGTTGCCATCTTTGTGGCATACCAAGCTTTATCCCTAATGGTAAATAAATGTGACAGCAGCTAGCCAGTAGTTCTATACAGCAATATGCAAGCTTGCCAGTACAGTTTTAAGATATATGCAGGTATGACAATTATATAACTGGTATATAAAACTGAGGGCAAATATACAGATTACCTTTAGTATTGAAGAAAGAAATTTAAATTTCTTCCACACTACAGGGTCGACTGACAATTCTGAAGTGCTGTCATTGCCTCTGTCTGAATATGTTGAATGGTTGAAGCTTGTCTCCTCATAGCTTGTCTCAACAACAGTTTCTCTGTCATCTTCCTCTTCACTCTCTGAACTTGACCTTTCTTGGTAATCAGAACTCTCCTGACTTTCATAGCTGCCTTCAGTCTCCATGGCTTGAACAGAACTTGATAACTGACTTTTTGAACTGGAAGAGAGATTATCAAGTTAGAATGATAATATAATCAGACAAACTACAGCATACAATACAGCAGTGTTTCTCAACCAGGGGTACATGCACCCCCAAGAGATACACAGAGCGTCAGCTCAGCGTACAGTGGAGTGATGAGTGATGGCAGCGTTTGGAAACTTTCTGTATTGTTGTTTGCAGATGATACTGTACAGTATTGTCATGGTAAGTGAAGACAAAGGGGAACTGCAAGGCTTGGTGAATGATTTTGGGAGAGTGTGTAACAAGTGGAATCTAAAGGTGAATGTGGGGATACCAGTAAGTAAAGTTATGGCCTTCGAGAGAAATGAAGTCACTGAATGTACAAAGTGGTTGGATGGTAAGGAAATGGAAAATATCAGTGCATTTAAGCAGCCTACTTGGGAAGTGTGATGAGGATGGATGGAAGTTTGGAGGATGAAGTGCTTGAAAGGTACAACAGGGAAGAAAGGTGGCTGACTCTTTGAAAAAAGTGATAAGAAATGGGGAAGTGAGCATGGACGTAAAAAAGCCACTGCATGACAGTACCGTATTGTGATACCAACTCTGAATTAGCTATGGAAGTGAAGCTTGGACCTTGTTGGAAGGACACAAGTCAAGAGTGCGTGCAGTGGAATTGAGTTATTTGAGAGGGGCATGTGGAATTACATGGACAGACAGACTGACATATGAGGAAGTGAAGCAGCTTTGCAGTGTGGATGTGGATGTGACAGAAAGCATTAAGAGAAATACACTGAAGTGGTTTGGAAATATGGAGATGACAGAGAGTGACAGACTAATGAGGAGAGTGTAAGTGAATAAAGTGGATGGGGGGAGAGAGAGAGGGAGGCCAAGGATGAGAGGGAGGGATGGAGTAGAGAGGTATACCGGTATGAGAGATGGGAGTGTGAGCTGGGGGGAGGGCGGTGAAATGGCAGGGGACACGGTGACATGGAGGGGATTTGTTTGTGGCCACCCATTACAGGATTAAGGCATCTGGCAATAGATTGATAGATAGCGTCCAGTACTGCCTGGTAAAATTATTTTCCTTAAAAACATGGATTTGTAAGAAAACTGGGTAAATATTTTGCAGAAGCCACAACTGGAAATCAAGTCTGAAGTGTTTTCCATTTATATCTAACCATTTGCTGACACTTTTCTTCTATGACACTTCCATCACAGAATAATTCCTTCCCTCCTTTAAGGTCATTAATCCTCCCTGGGGGTTACTAATAATCCTAGGATTCATTCACAGTGGAAGTTTCACAGAACGAAAGTGTTAGCAATGGATGAGATATAAACAGAAAACACTTCACACTACCCGGTACCTGAATTCCAGCTGTGGCTTCCGCTTAACATTATCCACAAACGGCCTGAATGGCTGTGTAACTGTTTGCATACTTTACTACAATAAAAAAATATGTGGAAAGAGCATACAAAATGGTGAATAATTATAACATTACAAACCCAAGGTGCCAACTCATTCAGTACATTTACCGGTACTTTATCACCAAACCTCTGACCCAATACCAATGTAAGTATATACAGTACATGTCAATTTTTATATATATTAGGAAAATATTGCACTCGTCACAATTTACCTCATCTGACTTTGATCGTCTTCCCTCCTCTCATCCTTCCAGTCATCCATTATTCATCACAAGTGTTGATCTGCAAGTGCTAACTGTTATTCTCATCAGTTTGCTGCTTGGTGTTGGCGTGCCTTACACCAATTAACTCATCTCCGAAGCCATCTTCCCACGTCCTCAGGAGCCTGTCTATTATCTCATGTCGTTTAGCTTTCATGCTCTTTTACAGCTAATGGGTGATCTCCAAACTAAACATCAATACACAATCTAGCCAGCGAGCTTTCATTCTCCGTTATTTTCTCGTTCCCATGGAGTTAAATGCCTTCAATTCAGGCTTCCGTACACTGCCCTTTAAACCAACCTCCTAGTAAACAAAAGAACCCTGAATGTTTACGAGATAAAAGAAAACCTTATGCCTGTTTCTTTTTGTCAGTTCATGATGCATCAATATGTGTTTGCTAGTTTAAGAACGATACCTCCAATATGCTACTATTATTGCAATATTATGTTCTAAAAATAAATAATTAACACATAATAACCAACAAGACATGAATTATAATTTTAAAGTAGTTAATATATATACTTGCTTTTTATTCTTATGCCTTATATATATTCCAAACGCTTACAGCACAGGTACCGTTTACATAATCTTACCAACATTAAGTATTCTATTAACATCATTGCTGTCAATGACCGGGAAGACGGTCACTAAAATTGCCGACTTCTTGCCGCATTATTATTATTATTATTATTATTATTATTATTATTATTATTATTATTATTATTACTGGGTCATCGGTCCCTCCTCTCTAATCGATGATGCGTCTTGAGTCTGTCTTTTCTCCAAGCATCTCTTCTCCTTACTCAGCAACGACAGTCCCTCCTCCTCCTCTTTCATGTCACATCAGCTTAATATGAACGTTAATTTTCTTTACGGTAACATCTTATTTAATTCAGCCTTGCTTCCTCCACACGATTTTATTCAACATACGATGTTTTTGTTCCCCGGCTTCATCTGGATGTGAACTCAGTGAAACTGCCCTTCTGATGGTTGTTTTTCCCTTTTCAGGGGAAAAGAGTTATCTGGCCGTGCATCCGGTGGACTGCATACTGTAATCCAAGATCTAGTCTTTAGATCTTGCTGTAATCCATCATTTTCCTGTCGGAAGACAGGGGAGATAGCCGGACGTATCTTGACCGTATTAGAAATAAACCAGTTTTGGGGGTTTATAGGCAGCCTACATATAAATGACCTAGAATAATTCTGGGATAAAAAAAATTTTTAAATATAAGTCAAGGGTAAATGTCATAACTCTCCCAAAAATTCTTTCGAATCGAAGAGTGAGGTACGTACATTCGTCGCGAAATCCCTCATCACCTGGATTATTCACCGGAAAGGATGTTTCTATCTACCTTTGAAAGGATAATCTCGCTCTTCAGTCTGTCCATTCCTCTTATAAAATGTATTACTAAGTAATTATAAAAGGTGTAGTAATGATAGCTGTATTAAGACTGGTGACAGTGATGATAATGAAAGCAGTTGAGGTGACTAATGATGATAATTAGCCTAAAAGGGGTTGTGGTGACAGCCATGATAAAGACAGCAATTGTGATGAGTGATGATGACAGCAGCTGTGGTGACAATGCATGATAATTAGAACAATTTTGGTGATCATGATGATAGTGACAGTTTTGGAAGCAAGAAAGATAATAACAATTGTAGTGACAGTGACGATGAAAGCAATTTTGGTGACAGTGATGATGATGATGATGATGATGATGATGATGAGAGTTGTGGTAACAGTATAGATAATAATAGCATTTGTAGTGACTGATGTGGATGTGATAGGAAGCGTTATGAGGAACACACTGAGGTGGTTTGGCCATGTGGAGAGGATGGAGGGTGAAAGACTGACGAAGAGAGTGTATGTGAGTGAGGTGGAGGGGGGAAGAGGGAGGGGGAGGCCGACGATGAGATGGAGGGATGGGGTGGAGAGGTATATGAGAGAGGGGTGTGTGAGTTGGGAGCAGGGCAGTGAAATGGCGGGGGACAGGGCGACTTGGAGGCGATTTGTTTGTGGCCACCCCAAACGGGATTGAGGCGTCTGGCAATAGATGGATAGATAGTAGTGACTGACGATGATGACAGCAGTTGCGCTGAGTGTCGATGGCAGCAACTGTGGTGACGGTGATGATGATGTTGATGATGATGATGATGATGAGAGATGTGGTGACTATAACGATGGTGAGAGAGCTGTGATGACTGGTATATGAGAGAGTTGTGACTAATGTACATGTCATAGAAATCTAGTTATGATCTGATGACGCCTAAGTGTCGAAAAAAGAGCTGGTATATCAGGAGCGAAAATAACTCCTCTCTCCCATCCCGTCGATCTTACCTGCCCATCAGTTAAGTTCACAACCTTCATAACTCAGGGTCTAGTTAGGGAGGGGAGGCAGGGCGGGGGTGGAGTATGGCCTGGGCTGAGTATTTATAACCTCCACTCCCACCCAAACCCCTACATTCCCCGACATTCCCCCCCGTGTTGGAGAAGGAACATATTCATTCCGTTTCATAACACATCGTTTACATTTTTCTCCCTTTTCCTGTTCACAACTCTCTCTCTCTCTCTCACACACACACACACACACACACACACACACACACACACACACACACACACACATACACTGCGCAGCATAACGTTCTCGAAGATCATTTGACTGAGATGTGGGAGGGTGATTTCGTGTAGCGTGGTGTGAGGTGGTATGATGTGCGGTGCGTTGTGGTGTGGCTTTGCTAAAACCACTTAAGTCTGCGGGAGGGAAGCACCTCAAATCCATGAATAGTTAGTGGGAGACAGACAGACAGACAGACGCAGCCGCTCCTGGAGATGCTATTAAAAAAAAAAAAAAAAAAAATACAGATACGGTCGATGGAGATTACTTGGAGGTAATAAGACCAAAGTGAAAATGACGTTGTCGTACTAAAATGTCAATTACACGTTTCAGGAATCGAACACAGGATCATCCGGTGACAAGATGCTTGAAATTGCATGTTAAGCCTCAGACGACGAAAAAATGTCTCATCTTTTATTCTTGCTACTCCAGGTGATTTATTCTCCTTGGGAATGGATGGCCTGTCGTCTTCTGATTACACAAGAAGGGGCATTCAAAGCGTGCAATACCCGCGCAACCATCAACTTAGCTGAGGGCCTGACATTTGACTTTGTCATATGACCTTGACTTTCGGCTGTAAAATGCAGTATAATATCACCGAGGGCAACCCAACACCCCCAGAAGGAGCCCACAGAGGAGCATATACAGCGCGTCTGGACTCCGGGCGACAGGGACATAAGTCCGCCCAGGCCGCGCGCCCCTATGAGGCTCGATTCACAAGACCCGTTTTGTTTCCGACAGGCAGTCCGCCGGTCTGATGCCATCAGAATGTTGTGTAGTCACATGACGCGTTCCCGGTCCGTCCAGCATCGTCATTCAGAGTGTGCTCATTGTTGCGTGAAGATCCAGGCCGATCGGTCGCTAGGGAATTTGGCGGCAGTTGCTATACTATTAGAAGAAGAGGAGGAAGAAAAAGTTCGTGGAAGGTGGAAAAGGTTATGGGTACACCAGTCACTGAAAAAGAGAAGGTTCGAGGGAGAATTCTGGACCCTGTATAAAGAACTGGCAGATGATGATGTAAAATTTTTCAATAGTCCTGCTGGAGCAGTACCTTGGGAGTGATATAGCATATATATCCAGTATTATGGCAAGAAAAACAGTGAATTTTACCCGCAAAGATTATGAGTTATAATTTCATGCGTAACAAACTACTGACACACTCACCTGGTTTGTTTACTTCGTCACCAATCGCTTTCAATATCTTTATGCAGATAAACACTGTACTTCTTGTTAGTCATATCAAGTAACTCTTCATAAGAACGCACAAGTTCGATCAGCCTTTCTTCCATGATGCCAAACAATGAACTGTATGTGTCATCTACATGGACAAGGCGGTAACAGAGGGTAGTGGAATGGACGGGTAAGCTACATGTTCTCGTTCACATAAGCCATCACCAACCCAGCAGTCCGGAGTCAAGTCGCCAGCCAGCTGGTCAGGATTTCTCGAGAAGATATCCGTGACGTGTCGGTCGGCTGACGGATGGCTGTTGCCATCAGCTTGACGTGTCATGTGAACAGTTACATTGGAATGGATGTAAGAAATCTAGACGGCGTCTAGCCGCCGGACTGCCTGTCGGAACCAAAATGGGTTGTGTGAATCGGGCCTGACACAGAGCTCACCCACCGCCGCCATAGCAGGAATACGAGACTACCTTCCAGGTGAGCTGACCACCAACAACCACGGGGTGAAGCTGTTACTCCAGCTCCAGTCAGCACCTGAGACGGCCAGTAGCCGCTCAACCTTCCTACAGAAGGCCTGCAGCCGCTCCGAAGGTAACAAGGAGACGGCTGGTAGCCACTCCCGCCTTCATCAAGAGATGGCTGGTAGCCGCTCCGAAGGTGCCCCTGAGTCGGCCTGTAGCCACTCCCTTCCCCAGCCCACGGCCAGTAGCCGGGCCTAAGCGACTGCCAGTAGCCGCTTCTCTGTCAGGTGCTGACTCCTGCCCACCAACCTACGATCCAGAGGGAGCCCCCAGCCTTGAGGAGTACTGGAGAGGCCCCGTGACTACCTCTGGGCTCTTCTCCCTTCAGCCAGTTCCTGAGAGGACTCACTTGACGGACCCCAACGTAGGCCAACGCTGCAGCCCCCTCCTGACGGTGTCCCCGACCACCGGGGACCGCAGCCCTTGGGACCTACAGACCACCCCCAGGACCCCCAGGCGGGACCTCCCTACACTCCGACGCCGACGATCTTCGTCCTCCATCAGGCGCCTGAGCAAGAAGTTCAGGCAGCTATTCAGCCCCCGCCCTGAGGGCCAGACTCCCACCCCAAGCCCTGAAAGTGGAGGACCCTTCGCCACCAGCAGCCCCGGACGAGAGAGGACGCCCCTACACGTGATCCCATGGCCCCTGAATATAGAGGCCCCTGGCATGCCTAAGCCCCGTCAGTAGTGAGGCTGAGTCACCTCCGCTGCCCTTTTACCTGACCGTCACTATACCCAGACCCGAAAGTGAGTGATAATGAAAGCACAGTGTCCGTGACATAGTGAAGTAAGGGCAGAGCAGTGAGTTAACAGAATAGGGGAAGTCAGTGAGAAAAGTATCAGTAATAATACAAAAGAGTGGTGAACTAAGCAAGGTAACAGTGAAACAGTGAACACGGCAAGGCAGTGAATTACGGGCCTATCTCAGTGAACACGCTACCAGATGGTGACACCGCCTCACACTAAGATCATACGGAGGCCCCAGTGCAAAAGTACTGATTAACGACCCGACCAACAAACCCGTTAGCCTACCCGCGGTGAAATAGTGCCACCACCTTCACCAGTACACAGAACCTAGACTTTCCTACAATCATAGTGCATAACCTCCCTGCCCTAAGTGCTATTCACCTTACTCGATCTTGTCCCGAGTAGTATCCTGCGCGATACTAACACCCCATATCTAGCCCTTAGAATTATAATTGTCCAGTAACCTGTATTTGTGACATCTGCCCGTTCCACTGTAGAATTTAGCAATACACATGTAAGGTTGTTGCCTTGAGTTTTTGTGTCCTGCCTCTCTCTTATTTGTCTAAGCTCCGGTCTAGAAAGAGAACCCAGCTGCACACTACTATCCATTTCATGGACCGTGTATCATGGTTTTTCTCAAATATCTTTCAAACTAATCAATTGATCGGTATGATACTTTGACACAGTGTACATGACACCTCCCGCTAATTTTTGGTAATATACGGCATTGCCAAGTGGTGTTACTGAAGGCGTTTACTCTTGACGTTTAAAGGCAAAGTCGCGTGAGTCGCCAGACTAATCAACACAATCGAACGTCCGCTATCCCCCATCCCCTTCCTCTCCCTCCCTACCTCCCTCCCTCTACCCCCTCTCCCTTCCCCCTCCTCATTTTCCCCCTCCCCCTCCTCACTTCCCCCCTCAACCCTCATTCCTGCTGGCCTTCCCGTGCCCCCCCCCCCTTCTATCCACTCTATCATGTTATAATGATTAGTATCGGGTATCATAAATACAGTATGTTGTTGTTTGTAGAGTCTGTATCCTTCACTAGCCTGATGCAGTCAGTAGGTATACTACAAGTGCTGCAGCCGACAGACAACCCCGCACCTGACACCCTCGTTGGGAAAACTTAACCATTAGCCTATTATGGTCGTTAGGTCAGACCACGCTATATCCTTTTCATTAAGAACTTTCCAGTTATCTGCTACTACTGAATAATATAATGGTAAACGGTATTTTATTGCATATTGTATGTTACATACAGGTATTTGGGGGGAATGCTGAGAGAAAGAGAGTGAAACAGTGAGACAGAGGGAGGGAGGGAGAGAGGGAGGGAGAGGAAGGAAATGGGGGGTAGAGGACGTTCGTTTGTGTAGATTAGCCCTGCAGGGCTCACGCGACTTTGCCTTTAAACGTCAAGAGTAAACGCCTTCACTAACACCACTTGGCAATGCCGTATATTACCAAAAATTAGCGGGAGGTGTCATGTACACTGTGTCAAAGTATCATACCGATCAATTGATTAGTTTGAAAGATATCTGGGAAAAACCATGATACACGGTCCATGAAATGGATAGTAGGCGTTAGAGGGACGAGAAGCGGGCCCTAAAACACCTAGCATTACAGGCTGATTGCTCTCAAAATCGAATCCCTTCTTCCTTGTCAAACCCTGAACATTACCACATTGTTGGGTCTAAATCAGATCGAAACTGCTTAAACTGACCTGTAACTTTTCACACTAGCGATTTATCAGACCTTCCACTATGTTCTTTGACCCCTCCCTGTGACCTTGCCCTGTGATCTTGACGTTTGACTGACTGTTCTCAAAATTAACTAACTAGTCCTTCCCCTTCATTCCTTCCACAAAGTTTGGTATAAATTAGATAAAAACTCATTGGGTTGATGTTGCTAGAACAAACTTTGACCCAGCCCTGTGACCTTGGCTTTTGACCGATTGTTCTTAAAAACAAGAAGTCATCCCCTTGGCCATACCACAACTTTTTCACTAAGTCTGGTTAAAATCGGACAGAAACTTTTACACACACACACACACACACACACACACACACACACACACACACACACACACACACACACACACACACACACACACACACACTAAAACAAAATGCCTGGTCTCACGCAGGTATAAAAATTAACACTTGGATGAGGAAAGAAATATTAATTATTTTAATGTTGCTATACTGTACCAGGCGAATTTATTCCGTTTAGGAGATCTTAGGTTTAAAGGAGTCTGTTTATTGTTTCGCTCGACGCGGGACGTTTTTGTTGTAACATTGGCCTTATGGGCATGTGGCACTCCCTTTGTTTACATTTTCTGCCGGGGGACAGATATAGGCATAGATTTACAAACAAAATGACAACCAATACTCTGAGGTAGCTATGATTATTTTGTCTTTACAAGAAGGAGGAAGAAATGAGATAGCAGATCCTTCCCCACGCCTTTTTTTCTTTCTTACAATCATTTTTTTTTCCCTCTTGACATAACCTTCTGCTTTGGCCAAGAGGGCGAATACTGAGACCAAAATATTTTCATGCCTCTTGTTGTTCCTGCAAAAGGAAATCAACTCCTGGACATGGAGGGAAAATATCGTAAGTTATTTTGAGACATGGCGCGAGGAGAGACAGTGCAAGGCCCATGGGGACAGTGTACATCCATGTTTGTTCTCGAGTTTTTTCTCGAGTCTCATTACTAGGATTCCTTGTTTTCATCGCCCTGTCTGCTCGTTCTCCATCCTTTGTTATTTGAGGGGCTTAGACCAAACCATTGATTCAAAAGTTATTTAAAAGATATCTGAATAAACTCTCATAATAAATAATGATTTGAAATATGACAACACGTGTAGGCGGGTAATATGAAACATGTAATGTTCCCCTAACGCTTTGTCTGGTATGGATTTCATATTGCTACATAATGGACTCACAAGCCAGAGTAAAGTGCTAATGTGTAACAGCATCATTGGGAGAATTAGTGTGAAAATCAGTATTGTGAATCCCATACGTCAGTGTGTCTCATTTTCTGTCCTGAATTTCAGTTTCCATTTCTTAAGTTCATATTTGCTCCACAATTCTTTCATTCTTCCAGTTTTCTTTACTCGTCTCCTTGCTCTTCTCTGGTACGGTTGCGGACATAATTTCGATATATTTCATTATGATAAATCAGCAAATAGTGAGCATAGCTTTCAAAACTCGGTGAAAACGATCTTAGGATACCAACAAAATATTCCAGAAAACCGTGCAAGAGTTTCAAAATTTCTGGACTATAAAGTGGACCTATAGTATTGTCCACAACTGTACCTCTATTGTTTGCCAGTGTTTGTGTTATATAGAGGCCCAAACAACATAGCTCTCTCTCTCTCTCTCTCTCTCTCTCTCCCTGTCCTGCCCCTTACCACGCTTTCCCACCTCATCCCTTTCCTGAATCTCTGCATTCATCTTCCTGCCTCTCTTTTGACTCTCTGTACCCCACATTTCACCTCCCTTTGTTTTCCTCGTCCCTTGTCCCTCTGTCACATGTGTATCATTCATTTTAATTTCTACCATATTTTCTTCTCCGTTTCTCTTCCCATTCACCCATCCTTCTCTTTTCGCCTAACTATTTTTTTTTCTTTCCTTCCTTTATTTTTTAAATCTTACTTCTCCCTCTTGTCTTTTTCTGTCTCAGTCTTCTACCTCCTCTCTCCCTACTTCCATATTATTTTACTAACTCAAGGCCTCATTTCTTTGTGTATTTTCAGTTCCATCTTCCCCTTGTCATTCAATCATGTTCATATTCTACCTCTCTTCCACTTGCCTTTCCCCCCGCCTCCTCTGTCCCTGACTCCCCTTCGCCCCTCTCTGAGTTCTCATTTCCTTCTTAATCTCTTTCACTCTCATCTTCCCTTTATCGTTCTCTCCTCATTTTCATCATTTACCTTTCCTACCTCTCTCTCGCGTGCTTTCCTTCTCCCTCCTCTCCCTCCTTCCATCTCTGTAGTGACAAGCGACCTCCCCTCACCGGAGCGACACGTGTCTGCCTCTCTTGATTAGCATGAAAAGTGGGGTTTCACTGCTCTACCTGATGTGTGGTTTCACTATACCCTATGTGTATGTGTGTGTGCGTGTGTGTGTGTGTGTGTGTGTGTGTGTGTGTGTGTGTGTGTGTGTGTGTGTGTGTGTGTGTGTGCGCGTGTGTGTGTGTGTGTGTGTGTGTGTGTGTGTGTGTGTGTGTGTACTCTTACCTGATTGTTCTTACCTAATTGTATCTTTACAGGAATGTGTGTGTGTGTGTGTGTGTGTGTGTGTGTGTGTGTGTGTGTGTGTGTGTGTGTGTGTGTGTGTGTGTGTGTGTGTGTGTGTGTGTGTGTGTGAGAGAGAGAGAGAGAGAGAGAGAGAGAGAGAGAGAGAAACTAAGTTCCCCTTGTCCAGAACAATAAGGGTAGGTAATTGGTCAACTTTTTAACAGTATTACACTATCGAAAAACTCACAGCTGCCTTTTGCAGATTCAAACCTACACGTAACCCATTATTGTCACTTCGACTGAGCGCATTAGACCACTGGGCCACCAAATGTCCAATAAAGAGAGGTGAAAATGTAAGGCCATACTGCTGCTGACCACTTCAGTCGAGCACGTGTTATACTGGTATGTTTTTACTACCTTCAGATGACTTTATTGAGCTTAGGCGACCCCTTTTGTTGCAAAGTGGGTAATTAAAGTCTGTTTAATCTCTCGAGTCCTAAAACTCTTTCCTCTTCTGAAAAACAATATCTAGAGATGCCAATAAATTTTAAAAATGTCATCGGTCTAACTGGAGGTGTTAACAAAAAACCTGAGAGCCATTCTTCTACTTCTTCTCTCTCTCTCCCTCAGTGATTTCTTCTCCTTTATCCCATTTCCCTTTTCCTCTCTGCCACTTGTCTCCTCATTTTCTTCTGTTCCTTTCTCTCATTAGTCACCTCCTCCGTTTCATGTGTCTGTTCTTCCCCTACTCTTTCATCTTATTTTATTTGTTTGTGTTTTCTTGTTTGTTTGCACGCACACTTTCACATTCTCACATTCTCTCTCTCTCTCTCTCTCTCTCTCTCTCTCTCTCTCTCTCTCTCTCTCTCTCTCTCTCTCTCTCTCTCTCTCTTTCTCCTGCCCAGTTCTTGGAAAGAGACGAATGAACACAAGTAAACAGCTTCTGACGAGAGAACAGAGAGCGGAGGTTAGTCTCTGGCACATGGGGAAGTTACGTAGTTGTTGAACCTGGTGATAGTGAGGGACGTCCTTTTTTGGTGGCACCGATGTGACAGGGCGGTGGAGATATCCTGTTATAAAAGCGTCCCTCGATTCCCTCCCTATCCCCGAAAAGAGAATGATGGACTTCGGAAGGATAACTTTGGCCTACAGTCCACTGGGTTCACATCAAATGAGCCTTTGGTTGCAACTACTACTACTACCAGGTCGCATTCTTGTTGGCATGGCAGACTTCGAAGCACTTTTTCCTTTGCGATTTATTTCGTAATATTGCGCCAAAACATTCTCTTGCATGTTAATTATATCCCTCTAATACTAACACACCCTGCATCATTAACATACAAGAGAATACTGAGGTGCAATGTGCAAAATAAATGGCTAAGTAAGAGATGTTACGAAGTTTGGGAACCCAGATAGAATACGCCTCTGTCTCCTCGGTATGAGTGGAGACATGGTACTTTTTGTTGTCACTAATTCTTCTAAAGTGTTTTTATTTTTTTGAGCTGACATGAACGTACTAAAAAATTTTACTGGGGTAATACTAAATGATTACGTTCATCTGAGAGAAATCCTAATAATCGCAGTTTCAAAGCTATCTCGTTTAATAGTTTAAATGCTATTCACACACACACACACACACACACACACACACACACACACACACACACACACACACACACACACACACACTTCTACTGTTGACTAAGGAGGCTCTAGAAAGATTAAATACTGAAGTTTAAACATTGCATTTAACCTTTATCTGCGGAAGGATCATCTCAACTCACTAAAATCGTCTAGCGGTAGCAAAAATAAAATATTCAAGTTCTGCATATCGGTCAAAGTTAGAGGAATGACGGGGTTAGGGGATCGAAAGGGAGGTGAAGGTGGATGAACCTGAGAGACTTCGGAACACCCTTTTCTTAGATATTTATTATGCATATTACAGTTTGATATATTCTTTCAATGTCAGTTTTACCTTGGTTTCGGCAAACGTTTCCTCAGTAAAGTACGAGAGAATAAAAAGGTGTTATATGCAGGATAAATTGCCGAGGAAGAGGGACTGCGAAATCTCCTCTGCCACTTAAAATATTGGCCAAAATGTATAGCCTAGGATTGAGTGTATTCATGTTCAGAGCAACCAAGGGGAAAGTTGGCACCAATATACCTTCCTCCAGCCACGCATATAAACACACACAAAAAAGAAGTGTGGACAGTTTTCGAACATGATGATATTCACACACACACACACACACACACACACACACACACACACACACACACACACACACTAATACATGCTAATATCACCTGCGTTCGGAAAGGCACACTTTTATATACATGTAAAAATTAATGCTTGGTTATCAATTAATCAGATTTTCAGTTAAGAACATTTTCATGTTTTCTTACTCACTGATTAATTTCATTGACAATGAACATGCGTACATTATATACGGCAATTACGTACACACAGACACACAGTATACATATATACATACACACACACACACACACACACACACACACACACACACACACATATATATATATATATATATATATATATACAGTATATATATATATATATATATATATATATATATATCATCGTAATCACCATCAACCCTCCTCTTTTTCAAACCTACATGGTGTTAGAATTTGCATGGTCTGCGTACACTTACACGTATACTCCTGTTTGTTTTGTGTTTGCAGACTCATCTACATTCATATCAGTACAAGAACAAACATTCGGTTATGCATAAATGTGAATGTCTAATACATATGCAAAATTTCAAAGACATACTGTTATATGCACTGAAAGACATTCAGTTGAATGATTTTTTGTGCGTTGCATATATCAGTAAAAGTGAGGGACAGTTATAGCTATATGGTTGTGTATGTGTGAGTCAATGATCCCCCCCCCCCTTTTGGGGGGCATGTGTTTATAAATATGAAATGAGTGAATATGTTGAATTTTCTGGCGTATATATATGTGTGTATGCGTATGAGCCAATGAGCGAGCGGGTGAGTTTTTTGTGTTTATATTTGTGCATTTTTTTTTTTTTTTTTTTTTTTTGCCTGTCCTTTTTTTCGGTGGTGGCTGGGACGAGAGTGAGGGTAAATAAGGGGGCGGCAGGTGAGCTTCCATAAATACCACCAAAACATCCCAGGGTGTCGTGTGAGGGGGCCTCGTCATGGATGGGGAGGGGTAGGCGGAGGAAGAGGGAAGGGGAAAGAGAGGGAGGGGTGGGGAAATGGATCAGAGAGGGGAAAGGGAGGAAAGGGAAGTGAGTGGGAGGCGAGGGAAGATAGGGAAGAAAGAGAGAGGGTAGGGAAAGGGATCTGAGAGGGGGGAGGGAAAGGAGCTCAGACGGAGGGGGGGAGAAGGATGAGAGGGGGGGAGGGAGGGGGGTGAGAGGGAGGGCAAGGGAAGGAAGCTAAGTGATAGGAGGAGGGAAGGAGGCTGACAGGGAGGGGAAGAGAAGGGAGCTGAGAGGGAAGGAGAGTGAAGGAGGGGACTGAGAGGGAGGGAGAGGAAGGAGGGGGCTGGAAGGGAAGGGTAGAGAAGGAAGGGGTTGAGAGAGTGGGGAAGAGAAGGGAACTGAGAAGAAGGGGAAGAAAGGGAGGCTGAAAGGGAGAGCGAGGAAAGAAAGGGAGGCTGAGAGGGAGAGCGAGGGAAGAGAGGGAATGATAAAAGGGAAGAGGGAAGGAAGACAGGAGGAGGAGAAGAGACAGGTTGCAAGGGATGTGAGAAGGTAGAGGTTGGGAAGAAAAGGGAGGGGTGAGGAAAGAGAGGGTTGATGGAGTAGAGATGAGGGTAGGAGAAGGTGAAGTGGGTGCTGGGAAGGTGAGGGGATTGGGAAGGGAATGGAGAGGAAATGGACGTACGAGAGAGAGGAGAAAGGTTGAAACTGGGAAAGACTATAGGGTAGAACTAGGGATGGAGAAGGTGAAAGAAGTGAGGAGATTGGAGAGAAGAGGGTGAGGAAGGAGTAAGGGTAAGAAAGTTGCGAGGTTTAGGAAAATGTGGGGGTGGAATGGGGAGGGTGAGAGGGGAGATGAAACAAAATGGGAGAGAAACTGTGAGGGGACTGGAAAGGTAGGGAGAGGAAGCAAGATCGAGAGAGAGAAGAGGGAGATAGAAGACGGAAAGGTAGGCACAGAAGACGGAGATGGGGTTAGGAGGGGACTGTGAAAAAGAGACGTGCAATGAGCTAAGGCAAGAAGCGGAGGTTAGTGGAAGGATAAAGTATTTAAGAAAGAATGAGAGGGGCGGAGGCTGGTAGAGGAAGACAAAGGGAAGACTAAGGAAGGCTAAAGAGTTAGAGAATGAGGAAAAGGAAGGGAAATGGGTTGAAGGTGGAGGTGCGTGGCTATGATGAGAGTGTGATTGAAGGAGAGAGGGGGAGAATGAGGGGATATAGAGGAAGAAAATGCTGGTAGAGGGAGGGTAGGGGGAGGAGGGAAGAGGGGACACGGATGTAAAGTGTGGAGGCAAGGAGTGGGAGAGATAAAGGCATAGGACATGGAGATGATAAGAAGTGAAAATGAAGGAAGGGGAATGGGAGGGGATGATGGTTATAAAAAAAGTCGCGGTGCACGTCTCTGAGGTTGCCATTATCGTGCTCTGGCAACCTACCTGTCAATAATGCGTCCGATTTCGTATCATATTATACACAAATCATATCAATATGCACGGACATATTATACATGAATATTATTATAGAGCTTTTCCACGTGACGTCACGAGTCATGTGATTTTTGTTTACGGTGCCAAGCCACAGTGGACGCGAAATTGTCGGACGTCTAGAGAGAGAATTGCAGAATCCACAATGGTACTCCACTGTTGTGCTTTCAGCTGTAAGACAAGGCAGAAAACTGGAAGTGGGGTACACTTCTACTGGTTTCTAGCCATTGAGGAAAGGCGACAGAAGTGGAGAGCTATCGTGAAGAGGAAGAATTGGCAGCCGACGGCCTACTCCAGCCTCTGTAGCATGCATTTCATATCAGGGAAGCCGATGATTTGTGAGTAGATACGGGCATATTTACTATTCTTAGCAGTTGTAGGTGTCATGGGATATCCTAATTATGTTAATGTCACACCACAAGACCCACACGGCCATGTGTGTTCGTGGGAAAAGAGGAGGAGGGTCCATTTCACAGGCCTTGTTTTGTGATTATTCCAGAGTATCACCCAAGCCAAAGCGGACATAGTGTAGTAATTTATAGAGAAGTTTTGTTGTTTAGTTGTCACTCTCGATTTCTTGTTGTAGGAATTAAAGATGAATACAGTGAGTTGATCTTAATTTATTATCTTCAGAGAAAATCTAAGTTGAGCAGGGTATGTCTTACAGAGACAATATATTAAGTCTAGTTGGGCCCCTCTTTCTTGTTCACTCTCTCCACTACCTGTCGGTTCTATGGCCTGTCTCCTTCAGAGCTCTGCTTCCTAAATTCTGGTTGTCGCCGGTCGTGTTACGTGTGTTACACTGTGGTCGGAAAGTTCCAGAAATCTGTGTGTGAGTATGTGTGTATGGTCACTAGGCTTTGTTCGCATGCCATCTCGCTGACACACTACCTATATCATCCCCTGACTTGCCACTTCCTGTGTATGGTCAACATTTCCTCAGTTAACTTGCAAGATCATTTCCCTTTCCCAGGCTTGCGTGGAGCTCCGTCTATCTATCTATTTATCTGTCTATCTATTATGATTTGTAATTATAATATGGATTCATAACAATAGCAGTGATGATCAAGAATGTTAGATGCTTAAGTAAAACCAATTAAATTAAAGGTTAGGTCATATTTAAAGTTAGGTTATATTAGGTAAGGAGGTTAGGTTAGGTTACATTAGGTTAAAGCTAATGTTTTTATATTTTCAATGTTTTTCAGTGTGATTCATTTGAAACTGATATTTATGGTGGATGATTTTAATAATAGTGCAGTACAGAATATTGTTCAACACTTCAGCATAAAACTGTTATATACCACTGTGAGCCTGTGTGCTAAACAATGTTTCAGTTACAACTGAAGCACAATTACTAGTACTACTATTTATAATTTTCTATTTTATTTGGAAATGAATGTTGCTTCACAGAAAGCAAAACTGTCAATACATACACCAATTAAATATACATTTTTCACATAGTACAAAAATACTTTAATTACAAATAATAAGGGGATAAATTATGTACTTATATCAACAGCCCCCTATATTTATCCTTTACCAGGTATGTAGCTAACAAGATTATTTTGTTAATATAAAATGTAAAATCATTAAGACTATGTTGCTGAAGTTTTTTAGTTTTATGCTGTGATATTTATCAGCATGAAATGAATGACCTTAGTTTAAATTTGTGCCAGTGATATGTTTTAGTTGTAATGTAAAAGTTAACTTCAAGAGTAATTTTGACAGTTTTGGTATATACTATCAATTATGCATTTTATGTAAAACTACGTTAAACATACAGTATATAGGCCGTGTGTATGTATCTAGGCCTATAATTACTGAAATTTCCAAAATAAGTATTTTTTTGGGTAAATTTTCAGAATTACACCCAGATCACTTTGAAGCTTAAAATTTTCAATTTTTAATGTTTTATAGTGTGATTAACTTGACTCTAACATTCATTTCTGCCGGAAATTACTTTTTTTTTTTTATTCCAAACCAAGCTAACCCAACCAACCTAACCTAACCTAACCTGACTTGAAGATTAAGAAGGGAGGATAACTGCAGTAGGCCAATAGGCCCACGCAAGACAGCTCGCACAAGAGTTAGACTAATTTACCCTGCCTACAATAGCCCATGCAGGCCCATTCTAGGCAGCTTTTACAGGAGTGTGACTACAAGAATGACAAATTTTGTATGCAACCCATACCTGTCATACGCATATCTAGCCTATGCTTGAAACTTTCTAAATAGGGAGCAGCAACTAGTGTACATCACTGAGAAACCTGTCCCATTCATCAACTACTCGATTCCCAGTTAGTGT
Organism: Coenobita brevimanus; assembly: GCF_032717465.1. Taxonomy (NCBI): domain Eukaryota; kingdom Metazoa; phylum Arthropoda; class Malacostraca; order Decapoda; family Coenobitidae; genus Coenobita; species Coenobita brevimanus. The sequence goes on from NC_137047.1 coordinate 21,149,980, forward strand.
ATACAATCCCTCCCCCCTTGGCCCCAAGTCAATAATTTACTGATTACCAAGACGATTTACATGTACCATATGTCAGTTCCAGCTATCTACATTGCATTTATACAATATGACATGTCTATTTACCTTGAAGGATGCCCTAGTGAACTTTGATAGAGTGTTTACCAAATAGTGACAGAGATCGCCATATCTGAGATCTGATTTCGGTTCTCAGTCCTTGAAACTCATGAATTTCTTCCTAGAGATGGTGTAAGGATCTAACCCCAAACAATTTATCATGTTCCTGTACAGAACTTGGTGGCATTGACTCAGATTACTGCATGAATCTGATAGTTTCATCTCTGACAGCCTTGTCTGGACAGCCATTACTGCGAGGAGTTTGCCGTCCAATATGGAGTCGTAAACAAAACCACGTGATTTCTGTGACGTCACTGGAAAAGGTCTTTACACAAACGTATTATACACAAATCACATGCGTGTCATATTATACATGAAATTGGAAGCATAGTTGACAGGTAGGTTGCCAGGACACGATAATGACATCAGAGTCGTTCGCCGTGACTATAGGTTAGGGAGATGGAAGAAGTGGGGAGGGTGAGAGAAAGGTTGAGAATTTAGTCGTAGCAAAATTAAAAGAGGAGGAAATGGAGGTGATATCGAGGGATGAAGAGACAGAGGAAGGGGAAAGGGAAAAGGTGTGGGTAAGGGAGGGTAAAGAGAGTGCAGAGGGGCCAGAGTTGGCGGGAGGGGAAGGTAAATGAATATGAAGGGATGGAGAAATAAAGAAAGGAAGGAATGTGTGGCTGGGTTAGGGGTGTATTGACATAAAGGCATAAGAAGGGTGTAGGAATAGTGTGAAAAGTCTTAGGGAACAGGGAAACGGTTCCGATGAAGATGAAGATATAGCATGTGGAAGAAGATATATGCATGGGGGGGATAAGTGGAGGACTGCGCAGATGTAGGTGAAGGTGGATGTGGGTATGTGGGTTTAGGCCCAACGGTAGATGTGGAAGTAAATGTAGTTATGAGTGTGCGTGAAGGTGTGTGTGGACATGGATGAATAGATACGTATGGTGTTTGAGGAGGTAAAATGTGAGGCAATTTTGTGCTCCTGCTGACATGTACCCTCGCTTCAACAAGGCATAAGAGGAGCAGAAACTAGAGTGACAGAAAAAACAGCGTTGTGGAGCGTGTAGGTGGATTGTGGTGGACGTATACCGACGCTCTGCGGACGGACAGTGCAGCAGTAAGAAAATAACAGAGGAAGAAAAAAAAGCAGAGAGAAAGTGGGACATTATGAGAGAGAGAGAGAGAGAGAGAGAGAGAGTGTGTGTGTGTGTGTGTGTGTGTGTGTGTGTGTGTATGTGTGTGTGTATGTGCGTGTGTGTGTCGGTGGGTGGGCTGTGGGGTGTATTAGAGTGTGCTGTGAGAGCAGAGCACCCCAGACTGATTGTTTACACACACGCACAATGACAGTCCATCGTCTATCACATTTACACTCATCGTCATCCCATCCTTTCTCTCGCTTCTCTTCTCCTTGTCCTCCTTCTCTTCTCCTCTACTCTCCTTCCTCTCGCCTTTCTCACATTTCCTCTCCACTTCCTCCTCCTCTCACTCTCCTCTCCGTCGCCCTGTTTTCCTCTCCTCTCCGTTGTCACACACTCTTTGCCTCTTTCATCTCACTCTGTTATCTTGTTTTTTTTTGCTTTTTCATGGAGGGAACAATTTGCGGGCTCCTGGCTTTTGGTTCCGTCTTCTTTGCATTAAAAAAATAAAAAACTTCTCTGCCCTTTATTTTCCTCTACATTCTCCTTTCTCTCATTCTTCTTATCTCTATTCTCCTTTTGTCTCCATTCTCTCCTGTGTCTTCTCACTCTTGTCTCCTATTGAAGAACTTCATTCTGCGGTGTACTTGCGTGTGCGCGTGCTTACTTTGTTGGTGTTATTGATGTTGTTTTTCCTCTCTGAAACAAGCTTTGAATTTAATACTTGTACAACGTCACTCCCATTTTACATTCAGGCCTGTTTTATTTTCAGATTATGTATGAGTGATATTTAGTGTTCAAGTCTATTTTGTACAAGAATTTGCGATTTCGTTTTCCCTCTGACTATTTGCAGTCTTTTATCATCTCTGCACCCTCACTCAAAACCATCTTAATCCTGACACCCTGGCGGCACACTACCACAAACATTTCAACCTCCCTCTTCGATATCACATCTCAATTTTTTTTTTTTTTTTAGTTCAGCCACCACGTCCCACGTCCCCAGTCGCTCTCAAACTCCCCCTGCCCCTCCATCCTACATACTCCCACCCTCTACCCTATCGATCCTCTGCAATTACCCACACTCTTCAGTTCATCCACACTCTAAAACCCACCCACAGTTTACACACTACCTCAGACACTGTCCAACACTCTTTCAACCTTCTTCCGTCCCCCCAACCCACCCACACACACAGACACACCCACACTCCACCATACCCACCAACCATAACCTACCTACACTGTTCACGTCACTTGCACTCCATATCTACCCACACTAAACACAACCCACACTCTCTGTCCCACAAATACTTTCAAGTACTCCAACTTACGCACTCACTTCAGCCTACCCTTACCGTTCAGATCACCTATACTATTAAAATTCATCCCATAATCTGCATATCATCCACACTTTCCCGTCCACCAACTCCCTCCTCCCACCCCTCTCTCTCCCTCATTCTAAATACCCACCAAGCACTCATTCCACTCCAATACTCACTATCGACACTCTCCAACTTTCCCACATTCTCTATTTACTACGAAGATCTCATGCTGTACACTACCCAGACTTTCAGTCCTACCAACCCACTCTTTTATACCAACAATCTCCCTCTTACCAATACTCTCCACTTACTTTGATCGTCCACCAAACATCCATTTCATTGCTCCACTTTTCACCCCATCCCCACCATGCCAATCTCCTTCATGGTTCCCAGACCACTTTTCCACTCTCAAGACGCAATTCGCCCACTTAATCCGCCCATTGACGCCCTGTACATGGCACAATCCCACCTACACCCACTACTACTCGTACTCCACCCATTCCGTCACCCACAATCGTTCAACCTCAGTCTCGTCATCCTTTGTCGCTTATCCATCTACATTTTCTTTATATACCGTCACTCTGATTAGGCCACACATCTCCCCTCACCCACCTATACTCTACCCACCCCATTCTTCATCCATCCGTACCACCCCTTACCCACTTCACTCATCGCCCACCCGCCAGTAACTATCCCTCACCCGCTTATACTCTATCCACTCCTCATCCACCCATACTCCAACCGTCCCTTCCATCCATACCATCCCTCACCTATACATACCCTTCCCATACCTTCTCACATCCACTCCTCATCAACTCCAGCCATACCCTACCCACCAAACCCTTCACCCACTCCTCACCAGCCTCATCCCTCACCCATCCATTCCCTCCCCAAGAAACCCTTCACCCACACCTTACCCATTAAACCCCTCACCCCATCCCTTACCCATCCCATCCCTCTCCCACCCACATCCAACCCAACTCATCCCTCACTCAATCACACCCTTCCTTTTGCTCACTCATATCTCAGTAACCACATCTCACATTCACTCATATCCCACCCACCCCACCTCTCACCCACCAAGCCCCTCTCCCCACCCCCCTCCACCCTGCCAGTGTGGGTGGGTGGGGGGCGCCTCTCCCCACATGCCCGGAGCAAAAACTGTCCGGGCTGCCTTCGTGGCCACCCCCAGATAATTTTAGACACCTAGCTATGAGTGAGGTGCGGGAAGGGAAGGGTGGAGGTGGATGTGAGGGGGAGAAAAGGAGAGGGAGGGGTAGAGTTGGAGGTGAAGGGGAGACGAACGGAGACGGAGGGGAGAAGAGAGAGAGAGGAGAAGGGAAAGGGGGGAAAAGAAGAAGAGGTGGAGGGATATGAAGAGGGAGGGAGCGGGAAGGGGAAGGAAAGGGAGAGAGGGGGAGGGATATGAAGATGGAGGGAGAGGGAAGGGGAAGGAAAGGGAGAGAGGAGGAGAGGAAGAGTAAAGAAAGTAAAAGTGAGGGAATGGCGGTGAAAGGGGAAAAGGAGAGCAAGGGAAAAAGAAAATAAACGGAAAGGGAGAGTAAAGGAAGAGGGGGGAGAAGAGAAGGGAATGGGAGGGCGAAGAGAAGTGCGAGGGAAGAAAAGAGACATAGGAGAGACAGAGGGAGAAGGACGGGGAGAAGAGGGAGAAGGACGGAGAGAAGAGGGAGAAAACAGAAGAATGTGGTACCTAGAAGAGGACATGATGAAGGAGAGAGACGAGGGAGAAATGCAAAAGAGATGATCATAATAACGTGAGGGAAGGAGAGAAAGAGGCAACAGAGAAAATAGAAGGAAGAGTCGAGTAGGAGACACAGATGAAAAGGGAGGAGAGGAGTGACAGGATGAAGATGGGAGGGATGGGAGAGAAAGTGGTTAAGGAGAGAGATGAGGAAGGAAAAATAGAAGGGAAGAGGAAAAAACGAGGAAGATAAAATATGACAAAGGAGAAAAGATGGAAGAAGTTAAAAAATGACAAAAAGGTGAGAAGGGGATTGAGAGAGAGAGAGAGAGAGAGAGAGAGAGAGAGAGAGAGAGAGAGAGAGAGAGAGAGAGAGAGAGAGAGAGAATCTTGATAGGAAGGTTATGAGGAGAAGAAAAGAGGGAAGAATTATTGGAGAGAAGGGAAAATTATGAGGGGAAAAGAGGAGGGAAGCTGTGAGGCAAGATGGACAAAAGAAGGGGAGAAACTGGGGTGAGGGGGAGTTCCAGGAAGACAAGAGGAGAGAGTGAGTTCCTGGTAGGTGGGAGGGATTGAAGGATACTTGTGTATATATATATATATATATATATATATATATAAAGAGAGAGAGAGAGAATGGATAGAAAAACTGAGGAGAATGAGAGGAAAAGAGGGGAAGAGCGAGGTACGGGAAGAGAAGAAGAAAGAGGATGAAAGAGGGGAAGAAAGGGAGGAGAAGAGAGGAAAAGAAAAATGAGAAGAGGATACAGGGAAGAGAGGAGGGATAGGCATGAGAGAAGAGAATGAAAGTCACGAAATGGGAAGAATGAGATGAGAGAGAATCAGAGAAAAGGAGAGAAAGAGTGTGAGGGATGACTAGGAGTGGAAAGAGAAAGGAGAAGAATAAAGTGGGGGAAGGAGGAAGAATGAGACAGGGATATTAGAATGGAGAGAAAAAAAATATAGTAAGGGGAAAGGGAGGGAAGGATAAGAGAGTGGAGAATGAGAGGAGAAAAGTGAAAATGAAGGAGATAGATAAAAATGGCAAATGGGGAAGGGATAAGGCAGAAGAAAGGGAAATCAGAGGAGAGCAGGTTGGAGGAGAGGAGAGAAAGAAGAGAAGAGCAAGTTGGAGTAGAGATGGCAAGAAGGAAGAGGAGAGGAAGTGAGAGAGAGAATAGAAAAAATTAAAGAAGATGTAGGGACAGGAAGAGGGGAGTTTGGGAGACAAAGAATAATGATGAAGGAAAAAAACAGAAGAAAGAAAGAAGGGGAAAAGTTTTTGCAAAAGAGGCAGAGGTTGGTGGAGAAAGGGGGAGGTTAAGAAAAAGAAGAGTGGGCGTTACTCCGAGTTAGGAAAGAGGAAAATGAAAACAGTGGGATTGGCTGGAAAATGAGGAAAACGACAGAAAAGACAGATGGATAGAGATAGGTTGACTGACAGATACACAAAAGTGTACTGAAGTATAAATATAAATAAATTAATAGATAAAATTATATATATATATATATATATATATATATATATATATATATATATATATATATATATATATATATATATGAGAGAGAGAACATGATAAACATTGGCCATTCGTCTCCACCCTTTGCCGCTGACTACAGTCTTACCCTCCTGCCTGTTTGCAACTCCCCCCACCCACCCCACCCACAAACACACACACACACACACACACATCACTGTACTTCACAACAACCCCACTTCACTGTCTTGTTCCAGTAATGTTTCAGCTAACGGTTTGGCTGGTAAGGCATCAGGAGCAAACAAGGATTCATTAAATCGCACTAAACTCACCCACAATGCCAAATATTCAAATCTTTTAGGCCTGAGTCGCTAAGGGTTTAACAAGCCGAGAGGAGACCGTCAGCAGTTTGTTCAATAGCTGGAAACTTTAAGATGCGAAAGTGTACTTTTTGTCACTATGTTGCTTAATATCGGAAAAAATTGCACCTCTATATTATATAGTTTTGCGTTTTTTTTAACGCGTGAGTCAAAAACGCAGCAATTAATTGCTCGTTGTCTAATAAGGTGTGAGCGGAATCATATGCAACATCCGATCAAATGCCCAGGGAGATTCGAAGCACTGAGGGAAAATGAGAAATCTGAGTTATCCTTTCGAAGCAGATTCACTCTGGTAACCGATCATAGGTTCGCTGTTCCGGTTCATTCCTCCGTCCGAGGATCGAAGCATCAGCACCGGCTGAAGTCTGCGTGATTGTCGTGCACTGGCAACCAACCTTGTTCCTTAATGGAGATATTAAAGTTCTTCAGAAGATAATTCACAACTTGATTTATTGTTCTTACGCGCGGTAAACGAATGCTTTATTATTATTATACCCAATAATCAGTTAGTGCGAGGTGGAAATGTTTACACTGAAGTTTTATGACCACGAATTCACTTCAATGCAGTTACCTGGTGTGTCGAATATAAGTTATCATTGTACTCTTTTCTTATGAGATATGAGATGGAGGGATGGAGTTGAGTGGTATATGAGATACGGGTATGTGGGTTGGGGGGATGGCAGCGAAATGGCACGGGACAGGCCGACATGAAAGCATTTGTTTCTGGTCACCCCCTACGGGATTTTTGGCGCAATTATGTGTAAACGACAGTGAATCATCATAAAGCCTACCACCATACGCCTGAAATGGAAGGTGTACTGTAGATGTGGTCCAAGACAGTATGAAGGTTTAAAAGGGTTGAGGATGAGAATGATGTTCTGGTAATACTGCGGGTAGTAAGGCGAGTTGGGTCCGTATGAACGTGATGCAACCTGTGTTAGTACTTACAAAATCGAGCTAAGAGCGGAGTTGATGGTGTTACTGGTGGCCTGTAATCAGCGTGTGACATCTTAGAAGTTTTCGGTAACAATAATTTTCCAGCAGGAACAGAGTGGTATAGTCTTTTTGCTACAACATAAACTATCAGCTTCCTTCATACTTTTTTTTTTCTTTTTTTTTTTTTTAAATACTCGACCTCCCTCCCTACTCTTCCTCCGCTTCCTTCTTCCTCCTCTCCACTCCTAATCCTCCTTCATCTACTTTACTTCCCAAGCCTCCCCTTCTCTCAGATTTCCCATCTTTCAATTCATCTTGCAATCATTCCAACTTTTTGGCAAGGGAAATAAGCCAGTCTCTCTCGAAAAGGCGGCCTACAAGAGACTTCACCTCCCCACCGTCACCCCAACTTGGCGCTACGGTTGGGTGAGTACAGGAAATTTCATTGTATAATATTTGTCACTGTGTCTTTGACCACTTCACCCCGAGTCCGTTATTTACATTTTATTCTTGCTCCCAGACGATTTTATTCAGCTTTTGAGAGCCCCCTAGTAGTGCAGGGGTTAATGAAGGCTACATCCAACTCCTCCAGTTCGAAAAGCGTCTCTTAGGCTGAACAGAGTTGTCTGGAGATAGCTAAAACGAAGAAAGAAAAAACGGAGTGAAGAATTAATGCCGTGGTGTTAAATACGAGTTTATCGTTTATTGTTTATGCATGACAATCTATATTCATTAGATATCAAAGTATTATAATTTTTAAAATGTCCAAGCATTAGTATGAATAAGATTGGGTTACATGTTAGCTGAAAAAAAATAGATTTTGTGATAGAGTTAGAGATATTTGTCTTACTGTGTCGTGTCACTGACGTAGTATCTCAAAACCTACATTCCCCCCTCCATACACCGCCGTCTGGTCCTGACAGCCTGTGTTGTAACTGAACCTGACTGGACCTTGATCACTGAGGACAGAGCGACTGGCGACTTTTAAAAAAATGTCTTGACTAAGTAGCCTAGCCTCGGGCCCCTACGCTCCTGATGGGACAGTAAAGGTTAGGATGATAGACGGGCCTTCTAATATACTTTTACGGTACCTCTCAATGGGTACGCTGCCGATAGTTTTCCCACTTTCATACTTTTTCCTTGTTATCGGCAATCGGCATCCCATCTCCCTCCCTCCCTAGGTGAGAGAAAATAGGCAGGCATTATTTCTCTTCAGTTACCTCTTACTGTCTTTAATTTCTTTTGTGCCTCTCATCTCTAATTCAATGTCCACATTGCTATTATTCTTGTTTTCGTGTTTTTCTAATATTCCACTATATTTAGCAAAATAATGGCGTGGATGGGCGACTCTCTCTCTCTCTCTCTCTCTCTCCCTCTCTCTCTCTCTCTCTCTCTCTCTCTCTCTCTCTCTCCCTCTCTCCCTCTCTCTCTCTCTCTCTCTCTGTAACTTGCGGGCGTTATGTAGGTCACAAGCGAGAACCATTTAAACCTTGATCGCAGGTTGCCGTGGTGTGGCGTACGTGCGTCCTCAAAGGATAAACTGTGTCCTGAATAGGTGAATCGGGGTGAGAGAGAGAGAGAGAGAGAGAGAGTGTGTGTGTGTGTGTGTGTGTGTGTGTGTGTGTGTGTGTGTGTGTGTGTGTGTTTTACAGAGCAAATGAGAATGATTGCTGTTGCTGCTGACTAACCCTGGTCTGTCTGACCGAGCAGACCCATCAACCGCAAGCAAGCAATCACCTCTCCAGCTCCAGGGCCTTCCCGTGCAGTAGACTCATTTTCCCTTGCTACAGACAGCGCCTCGCACAGCAAAGCACGGGGAACAATGTGGAGGTTTCGTTCCAGGATGGACGCCACATTTGCGTCTCCACCCAGTTAACAGGTGCACCATAGGCTACACATCACCCCGTTATTTGAATGTATAGTTACCACCCAGCGCTTCAGATGGTTTCCTGGGTGGCAGGAAACTACAGTATCAGGCTTATCGCTTTGTATGGCCACGCGAAGTGGAAAGTGAAGTAATAAAAAGAGACATGAAGGATGAGAGAGAAACAGGAAAAGAGGAGGGCAGACAGAAACAGAATGATACAAGTGAAGGAAGAGGTAGGCAGCACTGCACCAATTGAGTGGATGATGATCGCCACGACCTACAACGTGTGTGATGCAGGATGAGCCAGAGTGACTGGGTTCGTGAGGGTGGTACAGGATGAGGAACAGTGATACAGGGCGAGTAAGGGTGATACAGGGTGAGTATTGAGTAAGTATTGTGTGACAGCGGTAGAGTAGGATTGAGCCATGTGGTACAGGGTAAGTGAAAGGGAATGCTGTGATAAAGGGTGAGTGAAACTCAGTATTCTGATACAAAGTGAGTGAGTGAATGTATGATACAGGGTGGGTGAGAGTGAGTAGAGTAAAATGCAGGTTGACTGAGAGAGTGACCAACGTGATGCAAGATAAGTGAGAATGTGTGGTACAGGGTGAGGAAGAGTGTGATGCAGGGTGAATGAGAGTGAGTACTCAGCAGAGTGTGCAACAGAGTGAGTTACTGAGTATATGATACAGTGTAAGTGAGAGTATAAAGGATGAGTGACAGTGTGATAAAAGGTGAATGAGAATGTGATGCAGGGTGGGTGAGTGAGGGTGAGGTTGGCACAGTGACAAGTGCCATCCTTGAAGGGCGAACCAGACCCTTCGTCATCATACCCCTGCTCTGCCTCACACTCTCCTCATCCAGACACACACCCTCCTCACCCTGCCAAACATACCCTTACCCCGCCATACACACCCTCACCCTGTCACACACCCTTATCCAGCGACACACCCTTCTCATCCTGCCTCACATCCTCTTCATCCTTCCTCACACCCTCCCCACCCTGCCACACAATTCTCACCCTGCCACACACCTTCCTCACTCTGCCACACACCCTCCTAAACCTGCTTGCTATTCTGGGTTGCTAATATAATCGTGGTGGTGTGTGTTTGTGTCATTTTGGCTCTCTTTGTTGCCTCAGCTTCAGGACGCACAGTATCTTCTTAGACGGTAGGCTTTACCAGGCTGGCTAAGGCGACGTCAGGTTGCTTACGTGCCATTCTTTCACAGTGCTGAGCGAACCCATTCAACCAGGGAGCGTCCTACATTTTAGCATTGCTACCACCAGACCTTTATATGTAGCTTACATAGAAGAGATATCAGATACAGCCTTCATTAACCCCTCACTACAAAGGATCTCCCTCAAGCTAAACAATACTGCTTAATGGTTGCCTCGTTTACCCTTTGACCCTGGTGGCGTCCTTTCTTGTTTAGCTTCCTCCTACCAGTTTCATTCAACTTAGGCGTCTCGTACTGAAAAAATAGCCTCCAGTTCGAGAGGTCTATCTTAAGCTGAATAAAAGCAAGAAGAAACTGAAAAAAATGTGTCTCCGGAGTGAATGGGTTAATATGAAAAAGATGTGGCGGGAACGAAGGTGTTAAGGGATACGATGGAACAGTTATAGCAATACCAACAAATAAATACCTGGATAAATTCTTTGCTTACGATGTACACAAAGGATCGTATTCTAAGTGGCGTTGAACATTTCCCAACATCCTTTCCTCTGCGATTTACTATGGTTATTAATAATCTCTATTTTTCTCTCTCTCTTTTTTTTTTTTTTAAATATGAATCCACCTCTCTCTCTCTCTCTCTCTCTCTCTCTCTCTCTCTCTCTCTCTCTCCATTTGTTGTGTTAAACCTTGTACACTCTTTAATTGGTCTACACTACCGTATTAGTGGTAGGTGGTGGCGACCATCACCCACTTTATGTAGTGTTGCCTACTTCTTCCTTCATATCCATCATTATTTTTCTGTGTCTGCCCTCCTCTCTTCCTATTTCTCCCATCTTTCCTGTCACTTTTTATTATTATTCTTTCCATTTCAGGTGGCTTTACATTGCGTGACAAGCCTAATGGTTTTCTGTTAGCCAGAAAACCACTTACACCGCAAGGTGGTAACCATATAACCAACCCATACGTGTTCCCTACGTGTCAACAAGTGGGTTGGAGGAGGATTAGTGCCCCTCCCCACTAAACAACTAACTCAGAGACAAACGACCGCCCGTTACGGGATTATGGCGTCTGGCTATAGATAAAATATCGTATTCATTCTCACTGACTTTTTTTTCTCATTGTCGCTTTCACATTCATCTTAGATGCTTAGCACAAAACCATAATATTGGAGAGAGAGAGAGAGAGAGAGAGAGAGAGAGAGAGAGAGAGAGAATGATGATGATGATGTTAAAGAAAGAGCATGGGAGGGAGAGAAATCATGAGAGGGGACAGAAGCTGAAAATGAAAAATAGACTGGCTGTGAAAGAGGGAAGAAGAAGAAAAAGAAGACGAAGAAGTAGACAGAGAGAGCAGGAGGAAAAAGAGGAGGAGGAGGAGGAGGAGGTTTGAAGTATGTTAACAGGTGTGGGTGGAGGCATAAGGGATTTAGGTAGAAGGTGTGTGTGTGTGTGTGTGTGTGTGTGTGTGTGTGTGTGTGTGTGTGTGTGTGTGTGTGTGTGAGAGAGAGAGAGAGAGAGAGAGAGAGAGAGAGAGAGAGAGAATGCATTTGCGTAACAGTCTATACAGTTGTACGGATTATTGCTTCAATACATTTAACAATTGCTCTATTTGCTCTGTCCGTTTTTGTCCTCCTACATGAAGCAACACTATTCAGTTCGTTGTGCTGTAAGTGAAAGATGAGCTTGACCCCAATCCCTTGGTCCCATTTTTTCAACGCTCCTTCACGTGCCTCGCAAGACGACAGGTATATGAGAACGGCGCGTGCTTGCTTTTGTTGTTTTAGTACAGTCTACATACATCTTGTTTGGATGCAACACTCCTGTCATCGCACCACCCACTATCTTCACACCTCGCGTAACCCACTTCATCCATTCTGTCTCTCCGTCCCCGAATGGGATTTGAATGAGAGATATTTGACTTAAAACTTTATATCATCAGCACCGTCGAACATACAACTCCGTTCTCCAGTGAGTGTACCGGCATTCCCGCCCTGTCCACTCCCCACCACCCATCCCACTCACTCTTTTCTGCTCACCACCACTTCACCCAGCCTATCCTAGCCTGACGTACCTCATCTTTACACCCGTCCTGATCTCCTTCCTCTAATTTTCCTAGTCAGATCGTACGTTCCTAACCTCTCTACCCTCCCTATATAACTTGCAACATATCTATCCAAACTTACCGACTTCCTACGTCATATCTACCTTCCGGATATTCGATATTTAAATCTACTTCTACCCTGTCTCACCATAATACTCTTAAACCTGCCCGCACTCCATGGCCTACACCTTTTTAACTTAATCTGTCTCAGCCAGCCTTCTTAACATTTCTCACGACCACAATGGTTGAGAAATCTATGTAGAATGATAGCTTTCAATATACAATTGCAGTATATCACTACTGCACCCAAAAGCAGTACTGTAGATTGGGGTGTAGGAATCCAGAAGGAAACATTACAGTATGTTGTCTCACATCTTTTTGCCCGGCAATTCGCGAGGTGGTTATGAAGAGTCCATAATATAGGTGTTCAGCTAAAGAAAGTGTTTACTGTAATTTGTCATTCTACTAATAAAAATTATATATATATATATATATATATATATATATATATATATATATATATATATATATATATATATATATATAATCATTACCGTAACTGTCTAATGACCGTTTCTACTATCATATGTTATTGCAGTTAGCGCCAGGTGATGTTATTCGACTGAAAGTATAATGGGAGCCTGGAAGTGTTAATTCTACTGCCATGAATCCTCTCACCGTCGAAAAACTAATATATTGTTCCAGCTAAAGCAGACGATTTTGTTCAGATGAGAGTGAGTCATAGGATCCTGAGAGGGTTAAGTGGTCTGAGATATATTATCCATTTTTTCACCGGTAATCTGGCCCGATGCACTTGATGGTGAACTTGTACTGTGACTAGTGCACCACTGGCTTTGTGGCCATTGCCTTGCCACCGCTGGCAACAACATCATGTCTTACTCATACCGTAATCCCTTGGCTCTAGTCTCCAACAAATAGCGTTTTCAACAGTTCATGAATATGGCTTATTTTAAGAAAAAAAAAACAACAACAACAAAGACAGACCAAAGTTACAACGTCAGTGAATCTTATTATGCTCTGTGTAGAATGGTCTTTTAGATTTTATGATCAGCCAAAGAGCAATGTCCTGTTTGAATATTAAAATATTTTGCATTTTGTTCTATTCATTATTAGAATATGCCCCGGTGTTGCCAGAGAAGAAAAAAGGAATAACAAAGATGTGCTACTTACGTCAGCGTTTTTATACCTACGAGTGATAAATATAAAGCTTATACATTGTTATGTTCGTCCCTTCTTAGCCTTTCCCTAATTAACTTGTGGACAAAATCTAGAGTACACACACACACACACACACACACACACACACACACACACACACACACACACACACACACACACACACACACATCCCGAAATCCCGCCTGATCATTGCAAACTAACTTTATCTATAATTTTTCGTAGCTTATTGACCTATACTTTTACACGCATTTCCTTTCCTCGCTAAGCAGACTTTACCCTTTTTACCTCTTTTATAACAACATAATTACTCCTTTCTTCTAAACATCCGGCACCCTCTTTGCTTTCACCCTTTGTCGGATGTATAGTTTCCCGTTAATGGTGGGGTGATTTAGATTGGCAATAGGCAAGTTTAGAGCCTAATTGCTCCCCCCCTTCTCTCTCTCTCTCTCTCACGGCCTGTCCTGACGTCACTGCACCAAGGTCAGTGCCACGCAACTTACCACCCCACCCTCCCTTTCTCGCTTCCCACCCCGTAAAGAAATCACCAGGATATTATTGACTCGAGGACACGCTTTTTACGCCGTCACTGAGCTCCTGCACTTGGCGAGAGGGAGGTCACCAGCATCATCACTCATCATCATCATTATCGTCGTCGTCGTTGTCGCTGTCTATATCATCATCATCATCATCATAAGTTTTCTCACATACAAATACATTCCTTGTTCACGACGACTATATTCCTGTTTAATTTTTGCTGCCATTAGGCAATTCTGTATATGATTAGAAGAACCGCTCCGACTGAAACGGTAATAAAAAAAAAATCATAAACTCTTGCCTTCACAGTCCTAGCGGGGCTATATAGTCCAATATAAGGCTTAGCTCGGGGGAACTCCATTTCTCCCATTTGCCTTCACAGTGTTGACTATTTTTTCTCATATATTCTTGCTACCTCCTGGTGATGTATTTTGCTCGAGAATGACCTCTGTGGATGCAAAGGTTAATAAGTCTCCTAATCCCTTCACTACGACGATGATTTATCTTACAGTCATGCTAACACCGGATCTTCTTCAGCTCTTGTAGCGAAAGGGTCAGGTATGCTGATGCATATGACTGAGGAGTGCAGAAAACAGTACACTTGTGTTTGGGTTTGCGAGGAGAGAGAGAGAGAGAGAGAGAGAGAGAGAGAGAGAGAGAGAGAGAGAGAGAGAGAGATTGCTATAAACAGCTACATATGCGCTTAATGCGAACAGGAAGAAGAAAGTGATGAAAGTGAAGAGGCTGGGAAGGAGGTGATAAAGTGGTAGAGGGATCCCTTACAAGGAAGTGGGGTGGGAGAGACAACCCGGAAAGGAAGTAGGCAATTGAAAAGATAGGAGAGACCGGTGGCAGAGTATATATATATATATATATATATATATATATATATATATATATATATATGTGTGTGTGTGTGTGTGTGTGTGTGTGTGTGTGTGTGTGTGTGTGTGTGTGTGTGTATGTGAGAGAGAGAGAGAGAGAGAGAGAGAGAGAGAGAGAGAGAGAAGGTATAATAGTAAAAGAAAGAGATGTGGGTGGGAAAGAAAACGAGAAATTCAGGATAGAATGAATCGTAACTGAGTCATAGATAGGAGGGAGAGGACAGGAGATGTTAAAGGTGAAGAAAGACGGGATGAAAAGGATACAACGAAAGGGGAAGACCATAAGGAGACCATGAGGAAGAGGAAGTGAGGGAGGGAGAGAGAAGGTTAAGTGGAGAGAAGAGAGCAGAGTGGGAGAGGCTGAAGTGGGTTTGATTGAGAGAGAGGCGGAGAAGGAACAGCAGAGAGAGAGAGAGAGAGAGAGAGAGAGAGAGAGAGAGAGAGAGAGAGAACAGTTTAAGAAAATAAAGTAGGAATGTAAAAGAGAAAGTGGGGGAGGAAGGTAAGGTGAGAGAGTAAGAAAGGTGACTGAGGAGAAGGTAGGGTGAGGGAGGAAAGTAGGTTGATGAAGGAAGATAGACTGAGAAGGAAGATAGGATGAGAGGGAAGGAAGGTAGGGCGAAGGAAGATGGAAGGTACGGTGAGGGGTAAGGAAAGTAGGGTGAAGGAGAAGGGAAGGTAGGTACGTAGATTGAGGGATGAAGGAAGGATGAGGGAGAGAAGGTAGGGTGGGGGGGGATGGAAGGTAGGGTGACGGAGAGAAGGTAGGGTGAGGGAAGAGGAACGTACGGTGAGGGAGTTAGGTTGGCATGTAGACGACCATAGCAGTTCACTAATACCCGTGTCCCCCTTCCAATTAACCTGACATAATAAATCACGTGCAATATAAGCAAAACCTGAGTGACGGCCGTGCGGGTGACACTTGGTTTACGTACACTCCTATGTTTGCCTCACGTACGTTTGACATTTGTACGTGATGTTGGGTTAAAGTGTATTTCGTATTTTGATTCGGAAGTGCTTATTAATATTCTGACATATTTGCCTTTGTTCATTCATAGTTACCACGAAAAGGCGCGTCAGAGTTCCTCAAGTACCACCCGTCTCTACTACTGTACGTTCACTTGACGTTTCCACCTAGTTCTTTGTCTTCCCCTCTTCATCCTTTCATCAATCTAACCTCCTACCGTCAAATCCCATCCACATTCTCCCATGACCTCTTTCGTTCCATCGTTCCATCTTGTTTATGCTTTTTCTCTTCGTGTGTTCTCTCAACCTGAGCTCTCTTAACGCTCGTCCCTTGACTCTGGTTACGTGGCTGGGACATGTTACTCTCGTGCAACTGACCCATCTATGTGCAGGTAACCCCGTCAATCAGATTACGGATTCCATTGGTTTATTCTTGCTACTTCCACACGGTTATATTAAAATTGGGTATGATCTCGTATAGATGGGGTTAATGAAAGCCATACCTAACCCTCCGCTTCGAAATGTCTCTCCGAAGCCGAGTAAAATCGTCCGTTGGTAGCATGAGTAGCTAAACTTAATGTGACGTCTCCGGATTTAATGAGTTCATATTGGTCTCAAGTTTTGATTCTTGCCACACTTATAGTTATAGGTCTTGCGCTAGCTTGAGCCAAATTTTTGTCCTTATGCAGACACATCTGTCCTTGAAAGACCTTCTACTTTCAATACTCCTTCCCTCTCTTTCCTTCTCCTTCCCCGCTCCTTTTCCCATTAACACTTTTTCCTATCTCAACTACTCCCTCTCCCCTCGTCCTTCCTTTCTGTACCCCTTACTCCAACAACCCTTCCTCCCCTCACCCTTACTTTCATGTCCCTTCACCCTCCGCCCTTCTTCCTTTCACTTGATCCTTCCTTTCTGACTCTCTTCCCTTTTCTCATTTCTCTCACTGCCTCTTTGCATCACTTCTTCCTCCATTCCCTCCCGTTACGCCCCTCACCCAGTCATCCCGCCTCTCCTCTTCCCTGCATTTACTCTTTCCCCCTCCTGCCCCATTGATTCCTCTCTCCCCTTTTCCCTCCAACCAGTCCTCCACCCTTCACTCTTTTCTCCCCCAGCCCAACCTTCTTTCTTTCCTTCTTCCCTCCTCTACGTCTCTCTTTTCCTCTCCCGCACCACTTTTTCCTTGCACTCCTTCCTCTTTCCCCTCTCCTTCTTTCCTTCCTCTCTCCATCCCTTCCCTCATCATTATACTCTCTCCCCCTCCCCCATCACTGCCCCAGTCGTGAAAGATGTAAGACGTGACGTTGAGACGCCCCTACCTGAGTTACGAGCCTCCCTACCGTAACTAACCCCCGTAACTCTTTCCCCTCCCCCCGTCACACTTATGACTCCCAGTTACGCCAACACGTGTCGGAATCTATTTTTAACCCCCCCTCTCCCCGCCTGATCTGTGCCTCCCAACTTTTTACCATTCGGTACTGGGGGTCTGACTGAGGGTCCCTGTGATCTCGCTCCCTCGGTTATGGTTTAGAGTTACTACTGTAGGGGAGCTGTGTGTGTGTGTGTGTGTGTGTGTGTGTGTGTGTGTGTGTGTGTGTGTGTGCATTAGCTACTTGCCTATGGGTGTAACAATTAATTAATGAGATCGGCACCAGTTTTACATGCAGTACAACCTCGTGCGTGCGCATGTATAATTGTTGCGTACCTGCCCACATGTGTGTAGGCTAAATGCAAATGTTAGCATTATTTCACGCAACATTTTCATCCCAGGGAATAAGGGAGACAGAAAAGTATGCAGTATTCCTGTTCCATGGGTTTCATAGAAGTGAATAAATAGAAGCAAGAGGTGAACTGGGTACCCTCTTCTTCCCCACTGCCTCACCTTCATACTGCCGTAGAGACACACCACCACCACCACCACCACCTCCACCACCACCACCACCATCATTAAGGCTGAGGTGTAGGCAGCCACTCAGACTCTTATGTTACAGGAAGGGAAGATATTTCTTGGATATCTTTCCCCCTCCCCCCCTAAAAAAAAAGGTACATACAGGAAACCGAGTAGTGAACATGATGATGATGATGATGATAATTATAATGACAGTGATGTCGTCACTTCATGCCCGCGCTCGCGCTTGTCTGTGTAAACGTTATCTTCTCATTCCTGTCTAAACCAGTGATTTCACACTCCGTCTGTATATACAGTGGAGCATGTGAACCCAGATGCCTTATGTACCCTAGTATGTGTGTGTGTGTGTGTGTGTGTGTGTGTGTGTGAAGGAGCATCCCACCAGCCCAGCAGCTGGTGACGGCGGCTGTGGTGGTGGGCTGGGTGATGTCAAACCTTGGGCTCTTGTTTTAACCTCTCACTCTATTAATAACATCTCAACCTCACATACAGTACTGTTGCCTAATAACGCTCCAGCCAACGCTCCTTCCTACCAGTTCTTTTGTTGTTTAGTCAAGAATAGACCCAACAGATGCATCATTAATTCCTTCAGTGCGATGACGTCTTTTATGTTATTCTGGCTGATGCGACATTATTTTATTCAGCTCTGTGGAGAACTGGTGTGGTGCAGGAGTTAATAAAAGCTTAAGCAGTGTCTCCGGTTCAAAACGTCTCTCCGGCGATGAGTAAAATTATGTGGTGGTAGTAAGACTGGAATACAAAAAAGGCGTCTTCATATACCACTTATTTATCTCTTCACCACAAGACGTTCTTTTTTTTTTTTAGCTGAGTTCTGTTGACTGGTAGAATCATCAGGAAAAAAAAAAAGTTATCTTGCTGAAAAAGTTAGTAGAGACAGTTGGTATCCCCAGTAATCCCAGAGATCTTACCCAGGCTCTATCAATTCGTCTGGTGGTCGAAAGATAAACTACAAAGAATATTATCGTACTGACGGCGTTAAGGGAAAAAAAAAAAGGGGTGTGGTATGTCGTACTGTGACTGGGTTACGGTGAAGCTACAGTAGGTGTGGTAAGGTGAACTAAGGGAAATTAGTACCTTAATTACGGTGACCACTTTTGTCAGCTTATTCTTTATTTGTTACTCATTTAATTCTGCTTAGGTGGGACTTTTCAAACTGGAAGGAGATTAACCATACCCTTCATAAACCCGTTCAGTATTAGAATCATGTCTTGAGTTATGTCAAAGGGTCTGTTTGATGGTTATATAAGATACATCATATTGTAGTCGTTAATGGGTCAAATTATACAGTACATGAAAAGCAGACTGATGTGATAAGCAAAGGGGAGCTGGAAAATAAAAGAGGGTGAGGGTATCAGGGTGAGGCAGGAAGCAGATAGTAAGGCAGGTTAGATAATTATGAGGCAGGGTGAAGTATTCAGTAAGGCAGGGTGAGGTAAATGGCAGGGTGAGACTTTAGGCAGGTTCAGATATACGGCAGGGTGGGGTATAAGACAAGGTAAGATATTAGACAGGATGAGATATAAGGCAGGGTGAGGCATGAGGCAGGAAAAGGTATAAGGCAGAGTGAGATAGAAGGCAGGGTGAGAGGGTGAGGTATAAAGCAGAGGTTGGAGGAAGGCGAGTGTGAGTCAGAGATAAGATAGTCAGTAAATAAGACGGAAGGTGTCAGGGTATAGGGTAGGTGAGGGGTGGACAAGGACAGGTTGAGGTAGGGTATGGCCTTCGTCACTCACTTGGCTGGACCAGGTTGCAGCAGGGTAAGAAATGGTCGGGGCAAGTAGTGGTAGGGTTAGCAAGGGCAGAGGTGGGTAGGGGCAGGATAGAGGAGGTGGGTAGGGGCTAGAAAGATGCAAGTAGGGACAGAATAAGGGAAAGCGGCAGGGCAGTGTCAAAATGGTGACAGGATAGGGGCAGGGTAGAGGCAGGTAGGGGTAGGGTAGAGGCAGGAAGGGGCAGGGTAGAGGCAGGTAGGGACAGGGTAGAAGCAGGTAGGGGCAGGTAGAGGCAGGGTAGATTTTTTTTTTTTTTTTTTAATGTCCGACTCTGGGCAAAGGCTTCAGGGCCTAAGATGCAAGTAATGGCAGGATAGAGGCAGGTAGATGCAAGTACTTGCAGGATAAAGGCAGGTAGAAGCAGGTAGAGGTAGGATAGAGGCAGGTACTCCAGGGTAGAGGCAAGTACTGGCAGGGTAGAGACAGGTAGAGGCAGGTATGGGTAGGGGGGGGGTTAGAGTGGTGCCACGCTGGGTATGTGTCAGGGGTGCCAGTTCCCAACTAACCCTTCCCTTGCCCAGACTGCCACCGCCACACCCGCCTCACTGGAACCACGCCTCCCTCACTCTGCCCACACCCTGTACCCACACCCTCTGCCAAACACCTTGTTCCTCACATCCTGTACACCTCACTCTTCCCACATCCCTCTACCCATATCTGCCAACGCTTTACTTCCTATACCCTTTACACATCATACTTTGTCCAAACTTTCATATCCTTGGCTACACTCGTTGAAACCTTCATTACAAGTACTTTACACAAATTCCGAGTCCATTTGTGTGCCTAACTGTAACATACATAATCCTTACTCAGTCAATGACAGTAAAAATTCCAGTCTTAAAACAAGAAGATAAGTAAGAATCTGTGGCAACTCATCCAACATATTTAGGATAAGAAAAATCTCGGTGATTCTGAAGACATCAGCGACAGTGCAATAGTCGTGGAGTGAAAAGAAGGCGGGCTCGAAGGATATTAAGTTTTATTCTCATGTACCGTTTCTGCATTGTCTTCACTTAGAAACTCTGTTGTGTGTTTAGCTGTGAAAAATTTTTTGCGAGGATTTTATATTCAAATCCATGCACGTGAAGAGGAAGAACAGAAAATTCATGTAATGACAAGAGAAATGCTGTAAATGAAAAGACGTCGTGAATTTTATATCATGCCCATGTAAAAGATACACCCAGACAAGGTGCTGCTGAGTGGTAGCGAATAACATGGAGAAAGGAATTTATTCGTGGGACATCGTGTGGTCGTTAGAAGTAAAAACATTGTCCATTCCTAGTATGCGGGACCAGGGAAACCAAGCACTGTGACTTAGTGACACTTACTTTATTTTCTCTCTCATTTCTGCATGACACTCTGCGGTATCTCTATTTGGCGTCGCCATCTGAGTCATCGTATCAAATAGTGTGTCAGGAGTGGGGCCAAAACACAGACGGAGGTGGTGTGGGGTGTGTGGAGACTCAGCTCCTGCCTCTCACAGACGTCAACATCACCAAACACATGTCCTTCTATGTGGCCACCCTGTGTCATTGCCTGGATCTCACTTTCTCCTCAACCTTTTCTAAGGTATGTGTCACTCATCTTAGTACCAGAGTATACAGTAGATTTTGACAGTGTAATTGCTGATAAAATTTAGATACTAGCCTTTAATTTTAAGGGAGAATTGGCTATTTGTTGAACATTCAACTACACTTTGTAGGTTTAGTTGATTTTACTGTAGATGAAACTCTAGTGTCATACACATATTGTGTCTGAAGAGTCTCATGTTTTATTTATGTGGCGGGTTGAAATGCCAGTGGCAGTGGCAAGTGATTGGGTGCATTTCTTGTGACACGTTGTCGACAGCTAGACATGGCAAGCTTGACCGGTACGAGAAGAACATTGAAAGAGGGATGAACATAGGATGATGGGGAGAAAGGAGGGAAGGAAGGTATAGGGAACGCTGATATACTGAAGGAAGAACAGGTGATTTGGAGAAGTGGAGAAGAACAAGGGAGAGACGATGAGGCGTGGTAAAAAGTCAGAAAACGTTATAGCAAGGCGAAAAAGGGAAAGGACAATCTTGAGTCGGGAAAGAGAGGGGAAAAGAATCTATAGTGGGAGGAGAGGATGAATCAAGGAAGGTGGAATATAAGAGAACATAGAGGGGTCTCTAAACGAAGATGGCGAAACAGCACTATAGGATCATCAAAAGAATGAACACTAACGATAAAGGAGGTGATCGTAATATGAGGAGGAAAAACATATGCAAGTAGAACAAGATGATAGGTATATGCATTATGTATGTATATGTATGTATGACGAAATAAAGAGCAAAAGACGACGAAGAATATAGAGAAAAGTCATCAAGACTATACGAAAAAATAAAAATAAAATAAAAAAGACAGTGAATGTAGGAAGAGCAACTCAAAGAAGGATGGAACTAGTTGGGAATGTGAAGATCAGAATATCCAGTGAAACAGAGGGACACGAAAGGACAGTACGGTATAAGAAAGTGAAGGTTTTGACCATGGTGGTGCCTGACTTACCTCCATATCTAGCTTCCTTCCTTTTTCTCTGTAAAGAATTCGTTGTTTCTGTAGGGGTTGAGCTGGTCATATCACGTTGTCACTAAAATTTACTGTCTGGCTGGTCGGTACGAAGGTGATGGACAAGATAAATAAAAATGATAAGGTGAGTTTGGTGATGGCTGCTGCAGAGTGAAACAGATGCTACGTAGCTGAAACACAAAAGTTTCAAACAGAACAATTTAATAAATGCTCACTGCCGTTTGTTATGAACAGAGCTATGTGAAACGAGGTGAGAGGGAAGAAACAGACAGGGCTACACCTGTGAGCACCAAAACACTCTGCTGAAAACATGCCAGGTAGTGGTGGCGAGAAGTGTCAGTTCAGAGATATTCTATGAAATTAACGTGCCAGGCAAGGGAATTAATGTGAAAATATTGAAAAACATACTTGCTTATTGGACTTTATACTTGTTTATTGGGCTTTATACCCTCGTGATAAAGTTTTGTTGTGACCATGGCCTAAATAATAACGCCATGGCTGTGAAAGATCCAGATGTGAAGCTCCAAGCGCTGTGGAATTATATCGCTGGATTAGAGTTGTCATGAGGCTGCATCTATTTTATGTTATTATGAATATATAAGAATTTCTGACGTCTGACACCTCATAAATATTTATTTGACATAGCAAAGATCTGTGTAACACACACACACACACACACACACACACACACACACACACACACACACACACACACACACACACACACACACACACACTGCGTGCGAGCGCAGTTTCCAATCGATAGTTTTCATATAAGTTGTTGACAATATGGGTTGATTATTTTATACCTGGTTTGCATATGCCCTTATGTTTTGGGTCATATATAAATAACTATATATATATATATATATATATATATATATATATATATATATATATATATATATATATATATATATATATATATATAAATAACTATATATATATTGCTGAATAATTTAATAAGTTGTTGAAGTAAAATAAGTACGATGACTGTGATTTATTATGGACTTCTCTTTTCAGAGGAACATGAGAAACGTGCATGCATGGTAGAGACACATTTGGAGTGACTGGTACCCTCCACCGATCGCTACTGCCCTCACCTAGTATTCTGAGAAGCTTGTGCTGCAAACGTAAAGGAGACATTAAGAAGACGCTATAAGAAAAGATTAAGGAGCCCTTATAGAGGAACTAGGGAGGCTTTGATTCTCGAGTAACTGCCGTAATCAAAGTTCGACTCAGTTCGCTTGAAGTATATACATGCAGTCGCAAAAATTAATGTCTGGTCCAATTCATGGAACTGAGATTTAGCTCAATGTACAACGAAACGTTTAGTTTTAACAGATTTTATGTATTAGAAAAGTGGGTGAGAAAGAGGTCGAGATCAACCTGCAAAATCATGTACCTCTCCTCCACAAAGGTCCAAGTTAAGAGTCCAAAAGTGAAAAGCAGTGTGTGAACTATTCCTGCCCCCGTCTGTGCTATAGTTGTGGTGGGGTGAATCTCATACCTCCACTAGCATCGTATGTCATCCACGCACCTCAAGCCTTCACCTGGTTCTCTTTCACGCACCTGCAGCCTCCTCCACGCCTTTACATCCTGAGTCACCGGATCTTACAGCTAGTTTTGCAACCAGAGACTTTGTAAATAATAATACAACGAAGTGTGTGGATGTGAAGTTAAATGATCACTAGAGAGTGAACACACCATATTTCTGCGTAGAAATGTAGTTCCTCAACAGATGAAACAAACATATTAGGCAAGTTTTGCGTGAACTACAACCAGATGATGGGCTTTGGTTGAGATATTTCCGATACAACTAATAATGATACAGACCCATTCTCCCGTACCTATAACACACTTTAAGTTTCTAGAGAATTATTGTGAAGTGAATATGCCGGCATATTAAATTATTACAAAATATGCT
The DNA here is from genome assembly GCF_032717465.1 of Coenobita brevimanus. Lineage (NCBI taxonomy): Eukaryota > Metazoa > Arthropoda > Malacostraca > Decapoda > Coenobitidae > Coenobita > Coenobita brevimanus. The sequence goes on from NC_137047.1 coordinate 21,173,966, forward strand.
AGTATTCATAAAGTGTATGATTTCTTAGACATACGAAAGAGATCATTCTTAAGAGTCACTGAGTTCCTCAGGGAGATACAGTAAGTGTGAGACATTTTTGAACTGAAAAGGATAATTCTTACGGTATTTCCACTCGCTTGTGTTGCCCCCTTCTTCCGTGCTCACCCATCCCTGTGCCCCCACCCTCCCCACGTGCTCGCCTCTCCTTGCGTCCCCCTCTCCCCATCCCCCTGCGTTCCCCACGGCCGCCAGGATGTCCATGCGGGTGTGCCGGTGTTTGGGCTGTAAGGAGGAGAGCTCCGACGACTCTGACCTGGACGAAGAGGTACTCCTGCCTCCAGGCATCATGCCAGTTCACAACGAGGCCAAGGCGCAGGAGACAGTGCCCATCCACACGCCCTCAGCCAGCAGGTAATTACACGCTCACATCCGCAGCAGTAGTTTGGTTAGCAGGCCTAAGTTCCTTCGTATGTTGCGCTCCATCTCAATAATTTTTTGACACTGTACTTGCCGATTTATCTTTTTTTATTTTATATATATATATATATATATATATATATATATATATATATATATTTACCTTCACTGTCAGCAGTTCTTTGCACGCTGCGCTCCACATCGTTAGGTTTTATTATTTATTTTTTTACACTCTCCCACCTTAATATTGTTGCATTTCGTCGTATTACTTCCTCTATACACTGCCCCCACCTCGCACACTTTTGTCACCAGTTCACAGTGCCCTATCATATTATATATATATATATATATATATATATATATATATAGTATATTACAGTAGCAACCGGGATTTTAAAAAAAGTACATGAGGTAGGTCAGTTTGGGTTAGTAGGACGAAGTGGAGATTAGTGGTGAAAGGGGAACCGGTAGACATATGTTTCAGTGGCACTGTTGCCCAACTCTGAGATTAGGCGTTTAAAGTTAGCCTGTTCACTCCGGTGACATATTTTCACTTCATTTTTCATTCTGTTTGACGATTTTACCAAAGCTTAGGAAAGACATCTCGTACTGAAAGGGCCAATGGAGGATACAGTATGTCTAACCTCTCCAGCTCAAAGTCTCTCCTAAGCTGCATATGATCGTCTGATAATAGCAAGAATATGTTAAGAAATACGGCACTGGATTCAAAGAGTTAAAATATATATATATATCTTGATGGCTAGACGTATACAGGATACATGAGTGCACCAGACAAGAACTTCCACGCATTTGACTCAGATTAACCTCTGCTTTCGTCACGTTATTACCAAACAAGGAGGCAGCAGCGGCCAGAGAACATAGCAGTGCGCTCGCCCTGTAAACATTCCCTCCCTACGTGCTTCATCCACTCTCTCCATCACGGGAATTGAAATAAATGAGTTATAGAGTCATAATTACACCACTTCCTATGAGATGTATTATCCTACCACACCTGTGTATTCTCTTAGGTAATTGCTACAAACTGTGTCGATATGAAACCAAATAAATAACATGCAAAAGAATGTTAATGTGTGTTATACAAATAAGTCGCTAAGAAACAGAAGTTGCGAAGTCACCTATGCAACCTCTGCTGAGGAGCAAAGTCACTGAGCGTCATTTTTGTTCGAGGGTTGTTGCTGAAATTATTTTAGGAGTCATCATTGTTTACCTTCAGGTGGCATTATATGACGTTTTATTGTTGTTATTATTGTTTTTAAATAATTGTAAGTATTATTCTCTTCCATATGAAACTGATTAACTGATTTAATGTTCAGCATTTTGGAAAACTTCGCTTTGCAAAAACAGGGAGAGGAGACTGACAGTATAACCCAGATAGCCAACTTGCTGATAATAGGGTAGCGTCCCATGCTCACCCCAAACTCTAGTCAAATTCCTCTCTCGACGGATGTCTTTGGCAAATGGGTTGCTTCGATTTTCTTTATAAAAAAAAAAAAAAAAAAAAAAAAAAAAACCGTCACGCATTGCTTCCAGGTTTGCATTGTACTGGGTGGTAAACTGAAAAGGGATTTCTCACAAATGTTGACTCATTATTATGAAATTCTGTCTCTGGTGACTCCAGATAATAGAGATCATCCCAGCCACGACCCTCCTCCGAGAAATGCACCGTAGCCCCTCAGTGGGTCAGGATCAACAGTTTTGGAATCACTGGTCAGTTCACAGATAGCCGATACATTTACACAGGGAAAAACAGACAAGTGAAAACTTCAGAACACAGAAAACTTTGCCGCGGTTTTCGTAAATTTCGTAAATTTCGCGAACTGGTTAAAGCGGGCATGTTCCCAATTCTCCAACATACGTGAATGACGCAACAAAATTTATTCGTCCGGTGGCATAATGGTAAATAGAATGAAAACTATGGAGAATCAGAGGAACAACAGAAACGAGAACGAAGCAGTAAGATAATGTGAAGATGTTCTTGAGGGAAGGTGGATTGAAGTGGTAGAAGGAGAGGATATAAGTGGTGATGAGGAGCGCTAGACATTTTTGTCGCGGCCATTATGTATGAACTCTGGGATTTAGCACCTAACAAATGGTAGATAATACAGCTAATGATATGCTCTGAAGAGGAATAAAAGCTGTTTAGAGAAATGTGATTCTGTCTCTGTAAGAGTACTGGATGTATGTGTGTCTTGTTTCGCCAGTGAGAGGAGTCGATGGGAGAAGCTGATGGATAGTGGGAGAGTTAACTGGAGGAATGAAGACTGAAAATGAATCAAAAGGGAGGCCACAAAGCTCAGGAATCTGCACACATTGAGGAAGGCGTAATGAGTGGAGAGAGAGGAGGAAGAGAGATAAAGACGGGACAGGAAAACTGGAAGTATAACTGTAGAAAAATGGAAGGAGAGAGAAATGTGTAACGAAAAATGTGGAGAGATAAAGTATATATACTGTACATGGTTAGCAGAGATGAGGGAGGAACAGGTGAGACGTAGGGAGGAATGAGGAAGAGGAAATGAGATAGAAGGTAGACTTACGAAGGGGATGAGGAGGTAAAATAAGTTAATATAGATGTTAATGGAAGGGGAGCAACTGAGAAGGGAGGAAAAAACGAAGACGGTAAGGGAAAAAGAGATGATGTAAGGAGAGAGGAAGGAAGAGGAACTGCGGTGGAGATGAGCAGAGAAATGGGCGAAGAAATATTATGGTGAAAGAGGGTAAGGAAAGTGTTGATGTATGGAGGATAAACAGAGAGGAAGAGAGGGAATGAGGGGAGGAATAAGGGATGAGGGGAGGAATAAGAGATGAGGGGAGGAATAAGGAATGAGGGGAGGAATAAGGGATAAAGGGAAGAATAAGGGATGAGGGGAGGAATAAGGGATGAGGGGAGGAATAAGGGATGAGGGGAGGAATAAGGGATAAGAGGAAGGATAAGGAAAGGAATAAGGGATGAGAGGAGGAATAAAAGATGGGGGGAGGAATAAGTAATGAGGAGAAGAATAAAGGACGAGGGGAGGGATAAGGGATGAGGGGAGGAATAAGGAGTGAGGGGAACATGATAAAACGAGGTTGTAGGAAGTGTTGGAATATGCAGGGTAAACAGGAAGCATGAGGGAAGAACAGAATAAAGAAGAGAGAGAGAGAGAGAAGGAAGGAAGGTATGGGAGGAACTATGAAACAACGATTAACACATTAAAGAAAGAAGAAAGCGAAAGTGTAAGGAGGGAAATGGAAGAGTTAGTGAGATGATTACGATGGAAGAAGAAAGTGGTATTAAATTAGAGATAGATAGACGAGGAGGAAAGGGGGGGGAATGGAGAGAATTGAATAACGCAGAGAAGTAAGAAAAGAGTGATAAATGGAAAATAAAAGTTCAGTGAGATTATTATGAAGGAAGAAATTGCAGTGAAAGGAGGAGAGGCTTTGAAGTTAAATGAGGCGAAGGAAAGGGGAGAGGAGGAGTAGAGAGTGGCGAATGAGAGGATGGTTCACGAGGCAGATGAGAGAAATAATGGGAAAGATTACGATGGAGTGCGTTAACCACTTCGGCCTGAATATTGTCATGTTAATGTTGTTCTTGATGGTACTGGACAATTTTATTACTTTTGGGGGAGATCTCTTGTGGTGGAACGGTTAGTGAAAACTGTAGTAAATCCCTCAGTTCAGTAAGATATATCCTAAGCTCAGGAAAATCGTCAGTAGCAGCTGTCGTGGCAGCAGCAGTAGCAGTAGTAGTAGTAGTTGCTGTTACTCTTGTTGTTGTAGCCCCAAGTTCAACTGAAATGTGAACCCAGTGAACAGCAGACTGAAAGAGTCTCCCTCCTTCACTTCACCATCCTCCTTCTGGAGGATAGAGAAGTAGATGAAGGACGTTTATATAACTAGGCAGTTGAGCCGCCCGGTTATATCAGCGTCACCACATGAAGGCGTCCATTTCCAACACCATCGTCAGGAGATAGCAAGAATATGATGAAAATGACATACTCAGGGTGAAAGAGTTAAGGAAGTTGAGAAAGCGAGGGGAATGAGGGGAATGGCTGAAGCAATACAAGAAATAAAAGAAGGAGGGAGATGGGAGAAACTAGAAGATTACAGAGCAAAATATTAAGGGAAGATAAATGTTAATGTAAATGGGAAAGGAGAGAAGGAAAGAAGGAGAAAGAGCGAGATATATAGTGAAGAGGGAAGACAAGTAAGAAGCAAGGAAAGGCAAGAAGAGAGTTACCTGGATGATTAAGACTGAAAGAGGCGTTAAAGGAGGTGCATAAGAGGAGAGACGAGGAGTAAAGAAAGGATGGGGAGCAGTTGAGATGAAAGAAGAAAAAGGAAAACGAGTGAAAGTGGGAATAAAAGTTTGTGAGAGGATAACGAAGGGAGAAGATAAGGATGGAGAGGTGATTATGTAAATGATGTAAAGAGGAAGAATGATGAAAAAGGGAGCGGGAGATAGATGTGGTGAAGGGGGAAATGGAATGACGGAGATTATGGTTCGGGGAATTGAGGTGTTGAAGTAAATGAGGCAAACGTGAGGAGAAATGAGGAGTGAAGAGGGGAGGAGGAGGAGTGAAGAGGGGAAGAGGAAGAGGGTAGAGGAGGAATGAAAGTGAGATGAAGAGATGTGGAATAGATGCTTGAGTGGCGGACGCAGGTGAGAGAGGTGACTAGCCGGGATGAACTGCACTATCCTTCTCCTCTCCACTCCTCTCTTCTCTTCTTCTCTTCTGTCTTCTCTCTCCCCTCCTCTCCTCGCTTTGCACAGTCTTATTTTCCTCTCTCTCTTTTCCTTCTCTCGTCTTTCATTGTCTCTCTTCTTTCATTCCCTCTCTTCTCTCCTTCAGTCATCTTTTCTCTCACACAAGTCTGTCTTCTTTTGTTCATTCATTTCCTCTTCTGCTTTCCACTTTAACCCCCCCCCCGCCCTCTCTCTCTCTCTCTCTCTCTCGCTCTCTCTCTCTCTCTCTCTACCTGTCGTCGTCCTTCTCGCTATCAGCTCACCATCTTCTATTGCTTATTTGCAGAGTAGTGAGTTATTTGCACCTCAGCGACTCGGAGAGAGAGAGAGAGAGTGTACTGATAAAAGGGGAAGAAAAACAAAATCGCTAGTGTGTGTGTGTGTGTGTGTGTGTGTGTGTGTGAGAGAGAGAGAGAGAAAGAGAGAGAGGGGGGGAGGGGAGCATGGGTGGAGTGAATATTGGCAAAGGGGGAAGTTTATGAGGTTGATGAAGCGACGCAGAAACCAAGAAGCTAAAAAAGTTCACGTGTAGAGAACGTCTGTACTTAGGCTCGCGTTGTCGGTTAAGGATGCTCCCTAACACCTCTTCCTAAGTGATTTATTTTGTTCATTACACCTTACTGCCCTCTTCTGTGTTAGATAAATCCTTCCAATATCGCCATACCCCACATAAATAACGTACAGAAGAATATTAGCCAACCATATCGAAAAATAAATATGGAAGAGGTTTTAGGGAGCCTCCTTTCCCGACGTCAATAGAAGCCTTAACCCCTTCACTAAGAGAGGTTTCCCCTAAACTGAGCTGTATCGTCTGGCGTAGAAAGAACAAGTTAGACGCCATGGTGCTGAAAGGGCTAGTAGAGATTTACAAGGAGAGATCTTCTTCCCTAAGCTGAACAATATAGCTTGACGGTGGTAAGGAGACGTTACGGTACTGGAGTAGTTAAAACGACGGCCTCTGTAGTTAGTTGTACTGTGCTTAATGTGTACACTTGGGGATATGTAACATGTACTAGTGATTCGGAACGTATCGTACGTGGCGTAGGAGGTTTCGCTCCATCTTATCCTCGGTAATTTATTCTACACACTGTACCTTAATACTCCTTTCAGTGTTATTTATACAGTTTTATTAATGAATATGCATCAGTAACACGCAAGAGGATACTGCGGCTTAAAATGCAGAATGAATCAGTCAGGAAAGGGTGCAACGTAACCTCTCATGCCAATCACAACACAACCTTTATACAGAAAGCACGTCTGATATAATTTTAGAATACTATGGCTGGTCTGTTTAATGATACGTTTGTTGGAAGGGTTTTGGTGTGTGTTGTTGGCGCCAGAACTCACCATCGCTCATAAACAAACGTGCAAGTGGACTCTCTCAGGCCGCCCCTCATATCAGACCTACACCTACACTCACTCTACAAAGGTCCGCTTGGGAGACTTTTGTAGCCGGATATAGGGTTAAGAAGATGATGATAATTAAGCTCGATGATGATAATTAAGCTCGGCAAACGGTTCATTCAATTATTAGGTAAATCAAATGATGACCAATGTAGAGGAGAGTTATTTTGAGTTACATAGATACACAGACCAGCCTAATCTCAAAGTGATCATGGACCGGAAATACGTTAGTGCAGATGCTTTAGTTATATAAGATTCTGTGTGTGTGTGTGTGTGTGTGTGTGTGTGTGTGTGTGTGAGAGAGAGAGAGAGAGAGGGAGAGAGAGAGAGAGAGAGACCTCAGACCTCTTCCACTCACCCCACCAAACCATTTCACACACACACACACACACACACACACACACACACACACACACACACACACAAGCCATCCCATCATTTCACACAAGCTAAAATCTGACGCAGACACAAAAATACACCCACCAATCAAAACCCAAACATATCCAGGCGTGAGGCAATGATTTTTTTAGTTTCTCCCTGACGCTGAGGTGTTTTGGGGTGGAGGGAGAAGAGGGAGGTGGGGAATGGGGGATGGAGAGACGTAGAGAAGGGGGAGTGGGGTATTCTGGCCCTTGTGTATCTTGGGACTTAGGTTGGGAATGGTTGGGTTCTTGGAAATGTGTGTGTGTGTGTGTGTGTGTGTGTGTGTGTGTGTGTGTGTGTGTGTGTGTGTGTTTAGGTGGGGGTGGACCGTGAGTGGGCAGATGAGGTGATAAAAGTAAGATGAAGGAGACGGGATGGAGGGTAGAGATGAAGGTGTATAATATAAAGCTTTAATTAGTTCTCTCTCTCTCTCTCTCTCTCTCTCTCACTCTCTCTCTCTCGTTAATATAATCTGGACTGAATTATTCTTGGCCTCTTGAGCCTGAGGACATCGTTGTTATGTGGTTGTGGGTTACGCCAGACGATTTTATGTATCTGGATAGACCTCTGAGGCACAAAGGCAGGTGTGGTAGAGGACATGAGATTTATTCCACGAGGGGTTAAGGGAACAGTTTGAGGAATTGTGTGCTGTTGAATTAATCTTATCTGATCTGCCACAAGACTGCAGACACGCCATAAGAGCAAACACACCCCGTTGATGCCTACATACCAGTTCTGAATAAGACAACACAAGCATGTACTCAGTGGGGAGGATGGGTATGAGTATTCAAACTGTGATATGTTAAATTATGTAATGCCGTCTGTTGTGCGGAAAAAGACGGCTGGGTCGGGAAAAAAAAAAAAAGGACTCTTCTAATCTGTGCCTATAGAAAAAGATACAAAAACAGCAAGAGTACTTCCGTTGGAGGTCCTCGCACACTCTGCACGGTGGTCCGCGGATGGAAACGAGTTTACTGAAACCTCTTTGCTATGATGACCTCTTTTCCATGTTATTCCTGCTTCTGTCAGAGGCTTTTAAGCTCTTCAGGGGAGACATCGTGGTAAGGAAGTAGTATTAATCTTTTTTAATCCACTCAGAACTATAATGTATTTTTTTTTATCATATTCATGAGTCACCAGGTTATATATTAGCATAAGGGAGACATCTTATAGATGTCTCCCTTATGTTATACCTGCGACTCATTCGGACTTTGGACATAAACTTAATTTATTGCCCATTCGTCTTATAGTGATCAGCCGGGTCAGTTGTTCCACCAGAAAAAAAAAAAAAAAAAAGAGCCAATTCCAATATTTTACTTAGCTTATAGTATAGCCATGTTGTTTCTTTCTCGATCAGGATTCTTGCAGACACCGCCATTTATTTAAAATATATTAAAAGTATCAAGAAGCATTTTTAAAGTACCGGTAATTAAAATACTTGGCAGGGACACAGAGGAAATATGCGGATACACTCAGTGTTTTGGGGTTAAGAGTGAACGGGGCGTATTTACATTTCACATATTCTAGCGCAGTTAAATAAACATAACTGATTAAACAGTAAAATATTATTAAGTGAAATATGTAAAAGTGATGGATAAATGAAGAAGAGTCGTGGCGTATCTGGGTCTAGGAGTGTCATATAAATATAGCGAAAAGACCCAGCCCTTACAGCCGACACATACACTCCTTCACCTACTTTTTGCCCGCATAGATTTTGCCGTAAATAAACGCACACCCTTGTATGTGTGTGTGTGTGTGTGTGTGTGTGTGTGTGTGTGTGTGTGTGTGTGTGTGTAAGTGTGTGCGTGCGTCACGGGACTGGGTTATGTTTACCTTTGTGTGTTTGCAAGGGATGTGTGTGTGTGTGTGTGTGTGTGTGTGTGTGTGTGTGTGTGTGTGTGTGTGTGTGTGTGTGTGTGTCTTGGTATGGTGCGTGAATATGCGTCATGGAAGGGTGAGTGCTTATGTCTGAGGTTACCAAGGTGAGTGTGTGTGTGTGTGTGTGTGTGTGTGTGTGTGTGTGTGTGTGTGTGTGTGTGTGTGTGAGAGAGAGAGAGAGAGAGAGAGAGAGAGAGAGCCTGGCCTGAATGTGTGTACATGTGTGCACTGAGCCATAAGGGAAGTAAGGAGTACACTGTTGAGGCGGTGTTGTCTTCATCAAAGTTATAGTTTTTATATATATTCGTCCAAATTACACTCGTCAGATTAATGTCATATATTTATCCACACACTCCACACATGCGGTAAATGGCCCATCACCTCCACTCGTATTTTTCCCAATCCACCTCCAGCTCCACCTTTGCGCATCACTTCCTACTCCACTTTCATTCACATAGCACAACCCACTCCACTCACACTCAGCTCACAGACTTCATAACCAACTGTACCCAAGCACCTCCACCCACGCACTCACTGCACCATCACACATCACGCCAGACTTCACTCTTACTTTCACATCTTGCACTCGCCCACTTTTCCCCTCGAATACTCATCTCTGTACACCATCACCCCTATACATACCCTTCTACACACACACACACACACACACACACACACACACACACACACACACACACACACACACACACACTCGTTCCTCATTCATTCGCATCTGCCCACCAAAACATCCACTTTTATCTACTCCGTCTCACTTAGCCAAACCCACCCATTTCTTCACACCGACTTCATTATCCATCCAGTAGCATTACCGTCATTATCCTCTCACCTGTAAGCATCTATTTATTCTTTCATTCATCGGCACTTTATCAGAACCACTGCCCTACGCTTTCTCATCAACCGCTCATTCTCTGATCTTTCTTCTACACTCACATCGTTAACATTTACCTATTTATAATTTACACACTCATCCCTCCACACTCCTTCATTATGCCTCTCGTCAACACTCCTCTCTCCATCTATTTACACTCACCTACTCTCCAACCTGTCAGCATCCACCACCTACTCTCCCACCCTCACCAGTACTTTTAGAGGCCTTCCATCCTTCCCTACCTTCATTCTTCCCATCTCATCCACACTCTCCCACGCAAACTAACCCAGTCACCCTGCCTGCCTTTCACAATCATCCTTCGTCCCGTTTGATCATCCACACCTACCTAGCCATACTCTATAGTACTCAACTCACCGAGTCACTCATCCACACCCACCTATCCACTTATCTACATCTACTGTCCCACCAGTCCATTTCACCCCCTCCACACTCACTCTCCCTTCCATCCATACCCGCTCCTCTTCCCATCAAACCAACCACCAACTCATCCAGCCACGCTTACTTGCCTAGCCATCCAAACCAGTATATTCATTCATAATCCCTTTCCCACCAGGTCAGTCCAACCATAGCCACTCTCCACCCTTAACTACCATCCACCCATCTCCTCATCCATCCACATCCACTATAGCGCCTGTCCTGTTCAGCCTATCGATGCTAGTTTTACCTTTCACCCACCCAACAATACCCACCCGCCCACCCACACGCATGATCATTCCCACCTGTCCTTACACACACACACACACACACACACACACACACACACACACACACACACACACACACAGTCTCTCTCTCTCTCTCTCTCTCTCCACCCACCCACCATGACCTGCTCCTCATCCTACCTTCCTGCTTTTTGCTGTCACCTGTCGAGATTGTGAACCACTTTTTTCTGTTTTACTTTGCACTCACATAGAACCCGAGCCAAAACTAGCTGGCAGGGGTGCTGAGGGAGGGTGGGGGCGCGCGCGGCGGGAGAGGGAGGGAGGAAGAGGAGGGAGAGAAAGATGAAAGGATGGGAAGAGATGGAGTAAGATCTGTGTGTGTGTGTGAGAGAGAGAGAGAGAGAGAGAGAGAGAGAGATCTACTGTATGTGCGACTGTGAGGTAAAGTATATAGCTGACATGCACTTGATGCTATTAAATAAATTTTATATAATATGTTTATATAATATAGATAGATAGATAGAAATATATATATATATATATATATATATATATATATATATATATATATATATATATATATATATATATATATATGTGTGTGTGTGTGTGTGTGTGTGTGTGTGTGTGTGTGTGTGTGTGGAGAGAGAGAGAGAGAGAGAGAGAGAGAGAGAGAGAGTCATAAGTGAGCGAGACTGATTTATGAAGGCTGGGAGAGAGGTAGGTGGGCGAAGGTGGCGACTGGGCAGGTAAGGTGGAGTGGGTGTAGGTGGATGGAGGAGGCATGTGTGCTCTGGGGTGGGGAGGTGGATAGAAGGTCTTAGGTGGGTTGGTCTTGTGATATGGTTCAGGGTAAAGGCTGGTGGAACGATGGCATGGTGTAGTGGTATGATGGTGGGCATGATCTGTTGGTATGATGGTATGTATGGTCTGTTGGTATGATGGTGGGTTTGGTGTAGGGGTAAGATGATGGGTAGAGTGTAGAGGTATGATGATGGGTATCGTCTAGCGGTGTAAGAGAAAAGTAAGGTAGTGCGACTGAAAGTGAAGGTCATGTAGTGAGTGATGAAAGTGGTGTGCAGAACGAAACGTGAAAATAATGGTGTGAGTGATGAAAGTGATGTACAGAACGAGACGTGAAAATAATGGTGTGAGTGATGAAAGTGATGTACAGAGCGAAAGGTGAAAATGATGGTGTGTGTGATGAATGGGATAGACAGAATGAGTGGTGATGATAACCAAAATGAGTTGTAATGGTAACGAACAGAGCAAGTGGTGGTAAGGAACAGAATAACTGATGACTTTGATGGATATAATGGAAGATGAGAATGATGAGGAGAGTAACTGATGGAGATGATAGGCAGAATGAGTGATGGAGATGATGCGCAGTGAAGCTGCTGAACAGAATGAATGGTGTAAGTGATTCTGAGTGTGATGTAGAGAGTATTTTTGGGTAAGCAGGGTGGGTATGTGTAAAGAGTGTAATGGATTAGCATGACGGGCTGATGCCTGGTGGTAGTGGTGATGCTGGTGGCGTGTGGTCCCCGTGACGGCTATTACACGCTACCATCACGTCCCCACCCACATACCGGCTCATTAACTTTATTAATATCGCATGCCACTTTTGACTTATACGCACAAGAAACGCGCGTAAATCACTCTAGTGAAACTGTACATATTAATTTCATAATACCCTGTCATTACAAAACGTACAGGAGGACTCAGAAAAAGCCGTACCAACTGCATCGCTCAGAAACAGGGTCACCCTGTAGTATGTATATTATGCTGACTGTGCAGATACACGAAATATTACAATAAGAAAAGATTTCATGCGTCTTTGTTTGTAGATGTAAATCCTGTACACGTGTGTTTCATGTCTGGTAAATGGCTGTTCAAGGAGACATGATGCAGTTATAAGGAAGGGTTTTATAACTGTGTATTGAAGTTTTGTGCAAGGTAAATGTGTTTAGTACCTATTCACATTGTTTAATGGGTTGTTATTTGTGTTTGTGTCCATGGTGTGGTTGTAATGGGCTGAGTATGCGTTGGGTGGAGGAAGGGCAGTGGAAGTGGAAGGACAAGATTCCGAGGTTGGTGCTCACGTGCTGGATCCCGGATGCTTTTTTCACTCAGCTACTCCTTCTCGCTTCGTACTCTTCTCCTTCCAAGTGGTAGGTGGTGGCGACCATCAATCACTCACTTGATGTAACGTTGCCAATTTCTTCCTTCACCTTTATATTTGTTTTCCTGTGTCTCTCTTCTTCGCTTCTCGTGTCTCTTATCCTTCCTGTCACTTTTTATTACTCTTCTTTCCATTTTACGTGGCTTTCCATTGAGTAACTTGCCTAATTGGTTTTCTGTAACCCAGAAAACCATTTACAACACTGGGTGGTAACATATAAGCATATAACGGGGTGATATGGAGTCTACTATGGTGCCCCTGTTAACTGGGTGGAGAGACGCAAACGTGGTGACCATCCGGGAACCAAACCTCCATATTTTTCCCCATCCTCGCCCCCGCAACAGACGGCACTGTAGGGGCGGTTGCATGCCTGCGGCTGGTGGGTCAGGTCGACCAGACAGACCGGGGTTATTCAGCAACGACAACAACAACTCTCAAGCTACTTACTGTCTATTTTTCACTCTCATTCCCCCCTCCCTCCTGTTCTGTTTAATACCCCACACCCCGCTTTACTCTCATCCTTCCCCCCCCCCTCCTCCTCCCAGCTTTCACTCCCACCAGCTCTTACCTCCAGCCGACACTCTCACTTCCCCCTTCCTCCACTCTTCATTGTCGTCCCCCTCCCCCCTATCCTTCTCTCTAATCCCCCTTGCTCTCCTTCAAGCCCCTCCGGCGCATTTCACTCTCATCACCCTCTTCCCCTAACTCTTCACTCGTATCCCTACCCCTGTTCTTCACTCCTCTCCCAGTGCCCCCACTACTCCCTCACCCCTCTCCCCTCACGCTCCTCTACCACCTCAAGGGAGTGATGGAATGAGGAAGGGCTCTTAATGTTATACTGAATGCTAATGATAATAATTTAAAAGGTGCTGAAAAAATTTCTTAGTGGACTTAGCGGTGTTTACGGGATTCAGAATATATTTCTTGAGCCACTGAGGTCCATGTGTCCATTCGTGATGTATTTTCTTTATCTTGTATATCATTTCATTTCTAGAGCGTGTAGCGTTCGATGTCTGGCGTCTTTAAGCTGTCCGCAGTATGATAGTATACGAGAGCAGATGTCTGTGCCAGAAAAAAAAAAAAAAAAAAAAACAGACAGCATTGCTCGTGTTGAGCGGATAGAATATATATATATATATATATATATATATATATATATATATATATATATATACTGCATTGTAGTAATCGACACTAAGCCATTCCTGTGCTGACGTATGGTCAGATAATGCAGCAAAAACAGCAGCAGTACACTCTTCTCTTTGGCATATTTGCGTTCATGTTGTTCTTAAGAAGTCAGTGACATTGGCTGAGGACATGACGTTTCGCAGCTTTACTCACGGAACTCCCTTGATCTTGGAGGAATGCTCTTTTTCTGTCAAAACTTCATTAGCAAGACTTGCCAAGATCCTCAGGTTGCCACTTAGCTAAATCTACGACAGAAATCGATGTCCCTGTGTTGCTTATCTCGCGGTAATCGGTCCTCACGAAGGGTGCGAGATGGGCTTACAACTACACTAAGTCCTCATTTGTCTTTATATATATATATATATATATATATATATATATATATATATATATATTTTTTTTTTTTTTTTTTTTTTTTTCACTGTAGTACACAGTATGTATAGTACAAGAAGAGTGCCTGTTGAAGATTCATTGCAACCTATATAAAGCTGATTTACCAGACTGCTCCAGCTTTAAGAACCGGTTGTTTGAAATCGTTGTGCTATTTTGGACCTCACCCCTAACATATAATGAGGACTTTGTTGTAGATTTTTTCAGCACACCTTCAGTCAGGCTGGTGTGTTCTGCTGCGTATGATGATCAAACAGCTGTCGGTGAGATGTCGACTACTAAAAGAGTCGGTTATGATATAATCGTCTAAGATGAATTAGCGATGACAACAAAGATGATTTAAGGGGAAGCCGTCTGGTGAGGCGTAAAAATGGAAGAGATATACTTGCTGAGTCACCGGGTGGGTCAGCCAGTGTCGTCCTCGTCTCCCCGTCCCACCGTGCTCTTAGGTTAATTAATGTAAAGCTAAAACAGAGGGCGGTCATGTCCAAAGATGCATCTTCCTGCCGCAAGAGAATGACAACCCCTGTTGAACTCTAGATTAAGAATATAGCGTAGTGTTTGTACTGTAAATACCCTTCCTTGTCTTACATTAAATATACGTAGCCTAGTACGTAAATATCTGTTATAAACACCCCCTTTATTCCCTAATTCTAATTAGTTTTACTACATTAAATACCCTGTTGGGAGTAATTTCTTGTTTCCGCCACTTGTCTCTCCCCATGGGGCGGTGACGCCCCTCTCAGTCAATCGGCAACTGACGGCGCTGGCGGTACCGGTACTGACCCACCGCCTGCTGACACTCCAACACAGCAACATCCACAGACAAAGGTGAAAAGCAAGAGGTGAGGACTGAGGTGATAGACGTAGTCTGATAGAGATAGACTCACATGTATATTCATATATATGTATAATAACTTATATGCATATATGTATATACACAGAGAAAATGAGGAAGAGAGAGAAGAAGGGAAAAGTGAACCAACCACTTTAGAAAAACAAGAGGAGATGGATGAGAGTAGAAAGGAGATATTAAGTGCAGGGCAGAAGTGTGCTGGTAGAGGCATATCAACATAACCAATGTTGGATATGTGGGAATAAGAGATGAGATGAAGAGGGAAGAATAGATGCTTGTGATACTAGTATTTATAGGGTTGGTTCTCTTATTCGCTTTGTTCTCCTTCTATTCCTTGCTTATATATTAATATAGTCTTTTGCTAACCTCAGTCCCATGACCGTAATACGCAGATTACGTACTCACGTAGCCCTGATTTACAGATCCTCCCCCTTCCCCTCCCCCTCCCTGCAGCCATGCCTGAGCATGGTAATTTCATACTTTAAAGCTTAAGGACATTTTACGCCACTCGTCTCAGAAATATGTGAATAGGAATTTTAGTAAGCAAATAAATAAATAAATAGGAAAATTGCTATGAAGAATAATGAGGCACGGAAGGACACAGATAAAGCAAATGAAAAAAGATACATCCGAGATGAAGATGGGAGGAAGGGAATACGTGGGAGGGAAACACAGGAAACCTCTTCAATTACTGTACTTCTCTAACGTTTGGAAGTATGTAGAGCCCAACTCAAAGACTGCTTGGTTCGAAATGTTGAAGGATACAGAACTTCAGTTATTTCATGCGTTTCTCTCTCATTCATATTACTCAGTTGCCATATTAATCAGCTGTATAATTTGACAAGTAGTCGGAGTAGAAAAAGGAAAGAAGAGAAAGAGCGAGAAGAAACGGGTGTTAGGTATGGTAGTAAGAAGACAGGCGCATGTGGGGCAATGGATAGAAATGTAAATTGAAATTGTTGACATCTGTATCCATAATTTCTCGGTCCATATGAAGTCCACTGCAGGAGAGCGATATCCTGAGTTAATCCTTCCCCATACAGACGAAATACGAATGGATTTTTTTTTTTTTTCTGGCCAAATAATTTTGCGTGGCTCACCAAAGCTAAAATATATCATTGTACTTCACTCCACAAATTCAGGATTCGCAACTGTAAACTATAAATAATGAGCAGTATTTCTGCTGGATGCTTCCAGGGACCGGTTTCTATCAGCTTTGTCTTTAACTAACTCAACTAGAACACTGTTCACTGTGTTTGCCGAACCCTTGAAGAGGCACAACTAAACTACAACGAAATATTGGTTTCATGTACAGTCGTTGTGTATCATTAATTAGGTAGGATTTGGGAGGGAGAGAGAGGGAGAGAGAAGAGGGGGGATTTCACCACGTTAAAAGTCAATAGATTCTAACTAATCATGGAGCAGGTTTTTGTGACGGTAAAAGTCAAGATGTTTTGGCTAATCTTGATAATGCATATTGGCTATTGGGGCATATACGGTGAACACTTTTCTATTTGTCATTAGGAGAGAATATTTTGGATTGAAAGACACGTTTTTTACTAATTCACAAACTAACGTAAGTATAAAGAGTACAGCAATAGCTGGAAAATAAAATGGAAGTGAGTATTTTACATAAAGCTGCATTATTTTCTTATATGTCGGTACAGAAAGATATTCAGTTTCTCTCTCTCTCTTTTCTCTCTCTCTCTCTCTCTCTCGCTCTCTCTCTCTCTCTCTCTTTTCTCTTTCTCTCTCTCTCTCTCTCTCTTATACCACGAGCCATTAAGACATTCCTACCTTAACTACCCGACCACCGTAATCACCCGGGGCATGCCAACTCGCACTCCTCTCCCCTCCCTCACCACCACCCCTTCTCAGTCCCCCATCCCCTTCACCACGTTCTGCCCCCTTACCTTATCTCCGCCTCCCCCTCCCTTCATCTGACACAATTTTAATTATCTTGGTTGGGTAATACAGCACGAGGAGGGAGATTGTGTCAGTAGTGTCGTGAAGGTCGTAGGGTGGGTTGGGAGGAGGGTAGGATAGACATGAAGCCCAGACGGTGACACGGAAGGTGGTGAGGGGAGGCAGGGTTGGTTTTGTCTTCGTTTTTTCTATGCCATGTTTTTTTGTTTTTTTATTCTTCTTCTCACAGTTGTTCATAGGAGAAATGGAGAAAGATTCCCTCGGTACAGGATGAAAGAAATCAAAGGTCAAGCGAGAGAAGTGGACTAAGACTGCCATAACTCAGAATGAAAAGATCAATGGTTAAGGAGGAGAAATAGGGTGTCTGAACTGAGGGTGAATTTGGTGTAGGAAAAATGGATTAATACAACCTTAACTAAGGCGAATATATTATAGGTGAAGAATGAGAAATGGACAAAGTCTTCTCTAGGTCAAATAAAGTACCGGTATGTCAGAAGTATCGACTGAGATTTAAACCAAGATCCTCAAAATTAACGATTAATACAGAACGCAAACGCCAAGTAGATGAAATGTACTGAGACTTCCTTAATTTACGGTGAACATGACAAAGATGAGGTAATATTTAACCTCTTGAAGCAGAGTACCTCATTTGTATTTTATTCTTGCTGCTGCTGGACGATTTCATTCAGCTTAAGAGAGCACCTTGGCTGAGAAGGCTTTAATGAAGGCTGTACCTAATCTCTCCAGTTCAGAAAGCCTTTCTTTTTCTGCATAAAAAAGTCGAAGTAGCAAGAATGGATTAAGATTACGTCCTTGGCTTGATACTTTAGGTAAATCTAGTCACTGAGGAAGCACTTTATTTAACTGGGCCTCCTCTGCGACTCAAGCCTATTGATTTCAAATGGTAGCGAGGAAAGCTTCGGTTACTGTGCTGGGGGAATGTGAATGAGTGAGGTGGGACAGTGGACGAGAAGAAGGATGTGGAGAGGTGGATAGTTCGCAGAAGTTGTTGGTGTGGAAGTGTGTGGATATAGTGATGTGGAATGGAAGTGTGAACGACAAGAAGGACGTGGAAATGTGGATGATTTGCAGAAGGTGATGACAAACATATTATCCCTGTACACCGTGAAGCGCGGCATTTATAATTTTTACATATCACTCATGTACTCCTCTACTGCTCGTGGCAAATGTCTCTCGCAGATGTTAAACCTTTAAGAAATGTCTTTATGGTGGGCCTTAGACAGAAGTGGCCTAACCCTTTGACTGCAGATTTCGGACCTTTGCATTTTATTGGGGTAAGCGCTAGACTAACTTATTTAGGTGGCGCCTCCCCCCCATCCACCACCACCATTACGTATATACATTACTCCACCACTACACAGGCTCGCAAGGAAGCAAATTGGTGAATTAGACGTTGGCTGATTACACATACCCAATTTAAGATATATAAAGACAAGGAAACGTGTCTTTAAGCACTGGCAAATCTTCCTTTAATCCATTTGCGTCCAGTCTTCTTAGTATAGGACGGAACTAGGCATTTTCAAAAGTCAATACAAAAGGAAACTCCGGGGTAGGGACCTGTGAGTTTCGCGACTCTGAGCCGACAGGCGGAGGGCAGTACGCTTTGTACCCTTTCAGCACAATCCCTCACGTAGGAACCCTGCGAGCTAATGGGTTAATATCGTTTTGCTGAGTCCAGTGATTTAACCCATTTACTGGGATGACCAGAGTTTTGTTTTATCTCTGTCACTGCCACAAGATTTTTTTTTTTTTTACAGCTAAGGGGAACCTTTCATAGTGAAGGGGATATCTGGTTAGCTCCATTATTACCCTCACTACGATGACGACGTTTCCATTATTCCTGCTACCATCAGAGGCTTTGTCACTTCTTAAGACGAGTGTCTGGTAGTGACGGAATCAATAAAATTGTGCTTGTACACGAGGCAAATTAAGCCTTTCTTTACGGAGACGTCTTTGTTTTTGCTGCAGCCAGAAGATCTGATCCCCTTTAGAGGAGACCTGTCGTAGTGAAGGAGTTAATGCAGGCTACTGTATATGTAACCCTCCAATTTTGTAGTCTCCCCGTACCTGAATAAACACATCTGGTATTAACAGGACGAAAATACAAAATACATCACACCGTACTGAAGGTGGTTAACGCAAAGAAATATGAAGTTTGTTTCATGTGAAGGAGGGCGAGTTTTAAACTGTCAGTCATCACATCATTTTTCGACAGTGAAGTGACTCAAGGTGCTATTTTGTCTTGTCTTATTGCTGACAGTTTTGTTTTATGAATGAGACTCTGGGCATGACAGCTGTGGTTATGTGGTCGTTATTGGCCTTTGTCTAAGATTTTCATTTTTAATCTTGAGGTCTAATTCGTTACCTTAGTAGTCACTGGAGTCGTTCTCCCTGGCCTTGCACTGTGTGTACGGCATTATTATTATTATTATTATTATTATTATTAATTTTTCTACTATTACTACTACTGCTGCTGCTACTACTGCTACTACCACCATTACTACTACCATTACCACTACCAGTACTACTGCTACTACTACTTTTTAATTTAACTCTTTACCTTCGTCGTTATTGGAGTCGTTGTCGCATACCGGTACCCTCTTATATATTACAATTATACAACTGCCATCTTTGCCACTTCGCATTTGTCATTAATATTACTTCTCTTTTACTAAGTCTGCCCTGTACGAAGCCAACATGAGTATTACATCTGGCTTCTTGTTTATATCTGTGTGTTTATATTTCGAATTATCCTGTAGCATTTTTTATGACTGTTAAATAAGGTAATATTTGTTGTTTATTTATTTATTTAGTTATTTTTTGGTCGTGCTGTTGGAGAGGAAGACCGAGGAACTAATGGTCTAATTTTAGAATATATTATAATTGACTTCTTGTCCCTAACACACACACACACACACACACACACACACACACACACACACACACACACACACACACACACACACACACACACTACTCCGTCTATATTTGCTTTCCCCCTCGCCCCTCTGTCTCTTTGTGTCTGTCTGTCTGTCTGTCTGTCTGTCTCTCTCTCTCTCTCTCTCTCTCTCTCTCTCTCTCTCTCTCTCTCTCTCTCTCTCTCTCTCTCTCTCTCTCTCTCTCTCTCTCGTCTGTCATTGGTCCACTTGATCCTGTGTGCTAAATGAGTGAATCAACGCAGACTAAACCTGACAAGGGTGTTTGACAGATCCAGGAGAGTGTCTGTCAAGTCTCACTGCTGGTGCGTTTGTTCCATCCCCCCAACACTCATCCCCCTCTCCCCGAAGTTTACTCTGCACACACACACACACACACACACACACACACACACACACACACACACACACACACACACACAACCATTGTGCTCGAGCGCTGGTTCCACTCGACCGTTTTCATTTACAGTAGGTAGTCGACCAAATATGTGGTCTCCTTTTTAAGATGACGTACTATATATCTTATTTCAGCTATCGGTGGACGATTTCGTTTAGCCTAGGAGAGATTTTTTATAAGTGCAGGGGACTATTTAGCCTTCAAGAAACTCCCTCACTGAAGAAAGTCTCCCCTAAGCTGAAGATTTTGTCCAGCGAAGGCATGACTCAAAGACAAGGTGCTATCGTACTGAAGGCATTAAAATGATATTACTGGAGAGGCTGGGTGTCGTACTGGATGTAATTTACTATTCTGTCGCCAGATGATTTACTTCAACTTGGGTTAATGAAGGCTACTGCTTATCTAATCCCTCCAGATCTAAATAAATATCTTCACTTAAATTTAATCGTTTGAATGAAGCAGAAAATATAATGCAAAATACGTCATTGAATAAACTTGTTAAAACTAAGAGGGCGATGGTGTAGTGAAGTCCAAACCTTAAACAAAAAATTCATAACACCTTTAAAGACAGGAAATTATTGGATTACATGCCATTTTACATAACGCAGTCAGCAGAATGGTAGAAATGTCAAACTTTTTTTTTTTTTTTTTTTTTTTTTTTTTTTTTACCATCATTAAGTTAGTACGTCAAAGACTGGGGTCTTGCATTTCGCTTTAAGATCCAAGGTAGTGAGTCTGAGTGGTGATGGTGTGGTGAAGATGAGGATGTGTAGTGAGTATAAGTACTGAAGATGATGGCGAGTGGTAAAAATGAGGCTGAGTGTTGACGGTGCGTATGTGTTGAGTATCAATGATGAAGGTGAGTCTGAGTGATGAGTAGGATTGGTAAGTATAAGTAATAAATAAAGTGATGAGGGTGAACATGAGTTATGAAAGTAAGTATGAGTGATGAGAGTGGGTAATTGGGTATGAGTGATGAAGATGTGTATAAGTGATGAGTATGAGTGGTGAGGGTGACGCAGGGCAGACATACCGTTGCCAATACACACACTGCCAGACTCGTGATGGACTGCCTTCATTATTACATCATAACCGAGTTGGAGTCGTGTGTGTGTGTGAAGGTAGTAGTTGTGACTGTGGTAGTGGTGGTAATTTTGTGAGATGTGGTGGTGACTGGTGGTGGTGGTGGTGGTAGTGTCATGGCGGTAGTAAAACTGATGGTGGAAGATATGGTGGTGATACAAACAGTAAGTCTCGTATCGTGATAAAGACGGTGAGGGTGGTGGCT
This sequence comes from Coenobita brevimanus, assembly GCF_032717465.1. NCBI lineage: Eukaryota > Metazoa > Arthropoda > Malacostraca > Decapoda > Coenobitidae > Coenobita > Coenobita brevimanus. The sequence goes on from NC_137047.1 coordinate 21,195,594, forward strand.
GGCTGTGGTTGTGGGTGTTGTTATTGTGGTAGTGGACCGTGTGGAAGTGCTGGATGTAGTGATGATAATAGTACAGTAATGGCAGTAAGTGTGCTAGTGGTGGTGGTGGCGAGGGTAGTACAGTTGTGGTGATAGTTGTGCAAATGGTAGTAATGATTGGTACGAAGTAATAGTCGTAGTACTGGTTTTGGTGATAGTGGAGGATGTTATATAATATTGTATGGGAGTGTTTATGCATCCTACTTAGGTCATAGAATATACAGTCCGTTCCCTGAGGGTCAGCAGTTCTCGTATGCCCCACACGCCTTCACTAAGTTGATATTCTTATGGAGCCATTTCATTATTATTTTTACATTAAATGAATATTAAGGCAGTGAATGAAAACGGGCAAATTTTCACAAAGCATCTTGTAAATAGTTTCTCATGCCTTCTGTGGATATTTTTAATTTTTTTCCACCATATATCAGAACGGGGATTATATAGGATACTGTAGGATGATGATAATGATGATGAAGAAGACTTATCACAGCTCTAGGAAGCGTTAGATACTGCACACATTTCACGGATTGATATACATACTACAATTTGCTTACGATCTGTCTGTCTGTCTGTCTGTCTGTCTGTCTGTCTGTCTCATACACACACACACAAGGCGAGTTGACAGTGAAGCTCTCAAATATAATACTAACAGTGACAGGTGTACACATCTTTATCTCGTTAGCTATCACTGCATCACAGTTACTTAGCACATTCCATAAGATAAAGAAGACGTCATACACACACACACACACACACACACACACACACACACACTTATTTTTAGACATGTATAATAAAACTGTAAAATGATAGGGCATGAAACCTGACTCAGTTCTGTAAAAATGCCATGAGGTAAAAACAGCGAAGCAAAATTAAGGTAAGAAGACTCTCTCTCTCTCTCTCTCTCTCTCTCTCTCTCTCTCTCTCTCTCTCTCTCTCTCTCTCTCTCTCGTTCTCGCCACTTGCCACAGTAACACACTACACCAATCCCAGTCTATTATGTTGTCACGCCTCATCCCCGTCAGCGTCAGGGAGAAAGGCAGCCTGACATTGTCCCCGTCAAGCTCTGCCAGCTACATTCTCTACCCAGTATCTCTCTCTCTCTCTCGTTAATTCTTTCTTCAGTCTCAGAGAGAGAGAGAGCTGGGTAAAGGAATGATATAATAATTTTCATGCAAAGGTGGTGACAAGACAAAGAGTGCGTGCCTCACATTCATTTGCTCCGTTGTCAACTCTGTGTGTGTGTGTGTGTGTGTGTGTGTGTGTGTGTGTGTGTGTGTGTGTGTGTGTGTGTGTGTGTGTGTGTGTGTGTGTGTGTGTGTCAGGAAGAAGGATTCGATATTTGCTTTTTGCGGAATGTTTTTGACAGGAGCAAGGTCTTGGTGTGTCTTATGTTGTTTTTGTTATGGACTCCTGTTATTTTTATTACCGTGACGATTGGTGAGACGAATGTTGTGGAATGTTATATCTTTCTTTACTGTATTCTACACTAAGCATTTCTCTTTGATCTGCCTCTTAAGCTCTGGATGCTGTCATACGTTTTCGTCATTTTTCCGCCTGTAAGTTGTATTACCATGTAGTATAGTCTTCTACGAGAGGTCTTCCCTGAACCAAATAACATCGTCTTTCGAAAACTAGATAAACTATGAAGGAAGACAAAGAGAACTTCGATAAGGTGAATACAATCGTCCCATGTTTAAAAAGTAAACGTACTGAAATGGCTAGTAATAAGGATTGTAAAATACTTGTCATATAATTTAGTTCGCTCTGAGTAAGAAGGAAGGTAATTTAAATGACAATGGTGTAAAAAGAAAATATATAAAAGGCAGTCATATTAAAGTCACGATTTATTTTTTTGTGTGAATTTATGTATGTATAAAGGAGCAATCTCCATTTTCATCTTGTAAAATTAATTTTATTCTTCCGCCTTTAATTTTTCGCAGATTTCAAAACTTTTTATACACCAAATGTGTGACTATGTACTGCTATTCTGCCCAGAATTTCAGCACAATTGGACTTACTTTAAGCCGTGCAGAAAAAGATTTATTTTTATTTATTTATTTATTTTTTTTGAAAACTCGTATCTAATCAGAACTGCTATAAGTTATAACAATTTCCTTTGACACAGACAGGTGACACCTAAATGATGATTCGCTATTATTCCCATTTGTATATGAAATGTACAAGTACCAAAAAAAAAAAAAAAATGGGTTTACACTTTCCCAAAAAACCCTGGACATGACCTCACTAAACATTCGTTTATAAAAAAATGTTTAAGAATTAAAGATCGCCGATAGCTGAGAATATAGATATTGCTTTTATGATTAAATGAAAAAAAAAAAAAAAAGAATCGGTCAATTACTAACAAAGTAGTTACATTTTGAATGTGAAAAACATTTCGAGAAAACGGCATTTTTTGTTTTACTCTTCTGGAATTCTGTATAACAGCGTGCTAGTGTAACATAATACCAATAAAAAAATAATTATTACATACCTGACTGTTGGACAGTCTCAGGGAGGTCAGATTACAGTTGAGGTCAATCAGGAGTTAGTCAGGTCACCTTAAGTGACATGTGAGTGGCAACTGGGGGCCGTCCTCGCCACTCCCCCACCCCTCCATCCATAGCCCTGTGCTAGCGAGTGGTACACCAATACTAAACTTCCCCCACTAAATCTTTTATTCCTTATGTTTACGGGGTTCACTGAGCAGACTCCCTACAAGACAGTCGTTGCTGCACTTGGCAGTGAGAGTGGTCTGTATGCTTTGTTTGCAATGATGAATTCAATGTACCACCACAATCTTCACACTTCATCTTACAACGACACAGTCAGGATGGCATTACTCTCGTCAGCATCTGTACTTGCATGTTGTTGTGGAATCAACAGCCAGATGTCGTGTAGCAGCAGCTGACACAGGCGTTGGTGGCGTGATGGTGGCAGAAGGCTGCGAGGTGTCACGAGAAGTTGATGGTTGAGGTTCACTTTCGCTCTTTTTTCGTCTTCTATCCATTGCTTTCTTCCCCTTCTCAATCTGTCGCTGTTTCTTCTTGCTTAGGGGAGGCATTTCCACAGTCTGAACCGGGGAACAGTAAACAATATCGGGAGAATAGCCGACACAAACAGAGAGTCGTAGCTGTACATAAACCCACTCCCAATAAAATTACGACACTGAACTGCAACTCCCGCAGCCGCAGCTCCCGCTGCCGTACAGTACATCCACTGATCGCCTGAGTAGTGCCAAGATTATTGTACAGCAATATTATGACATAAACTCCCTTAAAAAAAAAAGACCCAAAATGCAAAATAACAACGAAATACAACGTGGTTCAGAATAGGACATTAAAGGGCCGCTTCACCCTTATGGCCATTTAAGGTTTAAAAAATGCATGCCGGCAAAACATGTTCTGCTACGGCCACCAAACTCGCTGAGCAGATGCGGTATACCATAATTGTTTCACACAAATTATTTGGAAAAAAATACTCTCTGACCCGAAAATCGAGTTTTCCCCCTTAAAACGGAATAAAATTCAAGTAATCAGTACTGGGTGAAACTGAGAAAGAAAAAAATATATATGGAGCAAAATTTTGGCCTTCAGCCTCCAATAAATCAGTCAGTTACCCCGCAATACGCCACCTATAAATTAGTCATATGAATGTGTTACTATTCTCAATATTATGAGGCCAAGATGTCTGAGATCCCCCCCCGCTTCTCTCTCTCTCTCTCTCTCTCTCTTCCTACCTACCTTTGTATCTACCTTCTAACTAACCTGCCGTCTAACCTACGAGTATCTACCTACCTGCTACCTACCTACCTAGCTACCTACCTTCCTACCTACCTACCTGCCTACCTACCTACCTACCCACCTACCTACCTACCTAGTGCTGTATATCTTTCGCTGGCCTAAAATCTATGAGAGAGGGAGTACATCTATAAATATGTCAGGGCGGACCTTCTGAGGGGGGCAGTAGGTAGAGATGAAAGCTGGATATGTGTGTGTGTGTGTGTGTGTGAGAGAGAGAGAGAGAGAGAGAGAGAGAGAGAGAGAGAGAGAGAAAGTACATTTTAAACCCAAATCCGTCGACGATGATTCACTGAGTACCGACGATCCTAAAAAAAAATCGTAAAAATCCTTACTTAATCACACACACACACACACACACACACACACACACACACACACACACACACACACCTGCTACCAATATATCTTTTACGTACGCATGAGGCCCGAGTTTTATGCCTAAAAGAGGGGAAGGTGAAAATTAAGAGAGAAAAAATCGAGATATTTGGGTTTTTAGCTGGTACCAGACGAGGTGGATGAATCATGCGTCTGGTTAGTCTGTTTTTTTCCTCTCTCTCGTCCTGTTCATTTTTTCTTTTATAATTTCGTTTCGAGTTACACAGTCTTTTATTTGGTTATGATTTTTTATTTGTTAGCACACATCAGATGCCATGTTCTTACTTTCTTTATTTCTTCTTTTTCCTTTTGTGCATGTCATTGTCTGTTTGTGAGTCACTGTTGTGAGATTTTTTTTATCACGTGAGAGAGAGAGAGAGAGAGAGAGAGAGAGAGAGAGAGAGAGACTTTCTTTCATAAGGATACATTCTTCACACCACATTTCAGTTTCTTCACACCACATTTCAGTTTCTCGTCTCCATTTACTTAAAAACCATTTTCTTCCTCCCCTGCCCTCATCCTTTTATTATCTTTGCTCTCTCTCTCTCTCTCTCTCTCTCTCATACACATACATATATATATATATATATATATATATATATATATATATATATATATATATATAGATATATATATATGATCAGCCTCACATACAGCTGCTTCTTTAGGCCTCCGTTACATCTTTACTGCTGCCATTTTGTGTTTATGAGTGTGTCCTCTTGGTTGCTATCGTTACATTTCTCCTTTTTTTCTTTTTTCTCCTTCCCTCATTTTCTTCTTCTTTTCCTCTCGCCTTTTGTTTGACGTTCTCTTCTCACCTTCCTTTCCTCCCTTTTCCTCTCTCGTCTTTTTCTTCTCTTCGTTCTCTTCTAGATTTTCTGACTTGTTTCTTCACCACGAACACCTGTATACTACTCTTATCTTTTCTATTTTGTTACTTCATTTTCTTCGCCTACACTTAATTTCCTCCTTCTTTTCGTATATCTCTTATTCTTCTTCGTTCGTATCTTTCCATTTCTCAATTCCTTGTACTACAGCTGTGTTTTCTTATTTATCCTTCTGTCCTCAGTCCTCTCTCAATTTTCTTGTGTTTCTTCCTTTCTTATACCTTCTGTGGTGCTGATGTGGTACGCCTTTGAACGGTGGCACTGACATAGCTGGACGGCTCCGATGCCTGGTTATACAAACGCCCTTCAGCTCCCTCCGTATCTCCTGAAATGGGGATGGTGGACTGCACGAGGATGATAGCTTCGGTCTGCAGCCTACTGGGTTTACATTCAGATGAACCTGGGGTTGCAGCAACAGCAACAATAACAATAACAACAACAATAATAATAACAACAATAATAATAACAACAATAATAATAACAACAACAATAATAATAACAACAACTACTACTACTACTACTACTACCTATACCTTCTCTTCTCTTTTACTTTCTGTCCTCTAACTACAGCTTTATTGCCGTTTACACTCCCGGCATATTCTCCTCCTTTATTCTTTACTGTAATATTCCATCCCCTTCTTCTTCTCCTCCTCCTCCTCTTCTTCTTCTCCTCTTCCTCCTCCTCTTCGTCTTCTCCTCCTCCTCCTCCTCCTCCTCCTCCTCCTCCTTCTCCTCCTCCTTTGCACAAAAAGCGTCAGTTTGTAACGGTGCTAGCTTTTTTTTGTTGTTACTGTTGTTTTTGTAGGTGGTGGTGGTGGTGGTGTGTGTGTGTGTGTGTGTGTGTGTGTGTGTGTGTGTGTGTGTGTGTAAAGTAAGGGTGCCGGGCCAATGAACTGAATGCTACCGCCTCCACATCATAAATTGCCTTTTGATCGTTTGGCACTCCATACACCCACGTCTGACCCAGATCACTGAGATCAAATAGACTGGTTCTGTATACGCTAAATAAAAGCATATTTACTTCTTCATCACCATTTAAATACATGTGCATCACACACACACACACACACACACACACACACACACACACACACACACACACACACACACACACACACACACACACACACACCGCTCGCTGGTGCAGTGGTAACGTTCCCGCTTGCCAACTGGTGGACGGGAGTTCGCGCCTCGCTCAGGTTGCGAAAAGTTTCACTGACGAAGTGAGTGGTTACTGTCCCCCTTGAGCAAGGGGACGGGTGTGTGCGTGTGTGAAGGTCACAGCCTTGCCCTTAGATCGGACTATATGAGCTCTCAGCTCCCTTCCGGGAGGGTAAAAGCTGACGATCACGACCATCAAGTGATCCTGAACGACCCGGTGAATTACACACACACACATATACTGTGTATATATATATATATATGTAAATCTAACTGCTTCCTTTGTGTCTGTCTGTTTGTGTGCTTGCATGTTCGTCTGTCTGTCTGTGTGTCTTTTATTGTATATGTCAGGATCCAAGGAGCGAAATGCGGAAGGAGGTGTAGGAAGCCATGACAGAATAAATATGACAGCATCCAGAGAGGCATACCCCCGCCAACGCCTATAGCAGACAACTCGGATCATCACATAAATTTAATAAACCCTTCCACGGCCTCTAACCCACATATCCAAAAAGTTTCAGTGAAATCCATCAATAACTTTTTGGAATATCTCGTGAACAAATGAAGAGGGGTGGATACATAACCTCCAACTTTCGTTGGCGGAGGTATCAAGGAACATTCATAACCGGTTTCTGAATACCGGTATCCATATGAAACACTGCCTCCCGAAACGCGCGCGCGCACACACGCACACGCACACACCCACACCCACACACACACACACACACACACACACACACGCACGCACGCACACACACACACACACACACACACACACACACACACACACATAGAAAACATTAACTGAGGGTTTGAGAGGGAATGCAGAAGGAATTACATGGATGCTGCGAATGAGCATGGGAGCCGAAGGTCAGATGCTTGTCGACATAAAATAATCATCCATATATGTCAACATGCGTTTTTAAACAAGAGTAATTATATATATGACAGTCTAGGGAATTAATGTGAAGCAGATGCAGCAAAGTACCATCGGCTAATTAAGAGTGAGGTTGTTTGGTTTATGTAACAAACGTCACAGTTTAAGGTCAAGGCTGATGTGTCCTCGTCTCATCTTCGTAACATTATCCCCCTGACAGGCTGCTCTCTCCCCTCGCCGTCCCCCTTCCCTTCCCCGCCTTTCCCTCCCTTCCCTCTTCTCTTCTTTCGCGTCCCCCCATCTCCCCCTCCTATCCACCTCTCCCTTCTCCCTCCCCTTCCTGTTCCCTCCCCCTCTTCTGTCCCCTCCCATCACTCGGTAAGAGGAAGGGGGAAGGTATCGGGTGCAGAAAAAATGATTATGGGAGAAGGGTAAAAAAGGTAAGAGGAAATGAAAGGATGGAACTGTCCGTCAGCATTCACCCTCCCTGCCTTGACATGGCCATTAGCCGAGACAAAAACACTCGAGGCATCAAAGGTAATATCCATCCCGACCCTCCTTACAACGCGAGGATTGCAAAAATAACTCAGGTGACGAGTTAGCTTTCTTTTGGCACTTTATGGTGGTATTTACATGGCCTTGGTGAGTCCCTGACGGATGTTCTATTAGGCATAGGTATCTTCGGAGCGCTTCTTGCGTTGCGATTTATTTTGTGTACTACAACTTAATAGTCTTTTGCATGCGTTATTTGGTTCTTCTTTATATAAACATTGCCTGCATCAGCGATATACAAAAAGATTTTAGAGGTACAAAATGTCCAATATATCACTGAAAAAGAGGCTGTACAAAGGTTTGGAAGCCAACGGAACTATACTTTGTCATCATGCTACAGGTTTTTCAGAAGTTACCCACGTTCACCTGCTCACATACCCCACACATGCCTGTCAGCACTTTAGATTCGTACACATTTAAGAACTTAAAAATTACTTGATGCGTATTACACAACATCTGTCTGTCTATACATCTGTCTGCCTACCTACCAATCTGTCTATGTATCTATCTATCTGTTTATCTGTCTGTGTCTGTTTATCTATCTCTATTTGTCTGTTCGTATGTTTGTCTGTCTATATTTATCTTTCCGTCTGTCTATATGTGTCTGTTTATGTGTTTATCTGTCTATCTGTTTATCTGTCAATCTATTTAGGTATCTGTCTTTCTGTTTAACTGTCTATCCATCTGTGTGTCTTTCTATCTGTGTCTGTCTGGCTATCTGCATCTACATATCTGTATCTATCTGCCTATCTATCTATGTATCAGTCAGTCAGTCAATCAGCCAGTCAGTCTATCTATCCATCTATTTATCTGTCTATCCATCTGTCTGTCTGTCTGTCTATCTATGTCTGTCTGTCTATCTGTATCTAAATATCTATATCTATCTATCCATATATCTATCTATCTGTCTATGTATCAATCAGTCAGTCAGTCAGTCAGTATATCTATCCATTTATCTATTTGTCTTTATCTGTCTGTCGGTCTGTCTGTCTATCTATCTATTTGTCTCTCTATTTACCTATCTATATATTACCTTCAAATCTACTCGTACATACCTCTCTACTTACACATCTACCTGTCAGGCAGTCAGTCAATTAGTCTGTCTGTCTGTCTATTTGTCTGTCCCTGCCTCTCTGTCCATAACAATCCTTGAAGAGGTGGACAGACACGAATCACTTCCATGCCAGCCCATCCTCTACCATGAAATTGGGAGAAGGGAAAGAAAGCAAGATTATCTGGCTATATCAGTGTATGCTGGTGGAACGGTGAGTGGAAGAGTGTGGGGTGGATGGATGGAGTGGAAGGATGGGATGGAAGCACTAAGGGGAAGTGTTAGGTTGGAAGAATGGGTTGGAAAGACGAACAGGATGGATGAATGGATGGAGTGAAAGAGTGCAGTGTGGATGAATCAAGGATGGAAGAATGGAGCGGAAGAATGCATGAGGGAAGGAAACTTGGAGTGGCATGAGAGAATAGAGATAAAATGGTGATAACGGAGCTGGGAGGAATTTGTGTAGCAGCGGCCCTGGGTGAACTGTGGCAGCAGATAAATATGAATAGTTTAAGATGTAGTGAGGAAGGTGCTGGTGACAGTGAAGGTGAGTCAAGCCAGTGATCAGTGTTAAAATGGCGAAGAGAGGGAAAGATCGTTTGAAGTAGGCGAAAAGAGCTGTTTCATATTTGCCGTCAGTGAGGCCGCAGTTCATATCTAGGTCATACATAAGATAGGAATGCTCGCCGCACGAATTTCCACGACAGACGCACGTTCTAATTAATTTTATCGTCACACTAAACATATTCCCGGAGTGAGGGTGGCAGCAAAACAGTACTAACTTCACTTACACAGACTGGACATGTGTCTCAGTTTCTGTGTTGTTTTAGTAACTAAATTCACATGTTTTCTTTTACATCCAAGATAATGTCAAACCAGATATGAATAATCGTAATTTTATAACACATATTCCTAATGAAAACTTTCGGACGTTATCAAAACGCAACAAGTTTACTTTTCGTTTTTATATGAAGAAAGATGTGAGAGTTCTGAGAGGGGAGGGTGGAGGTATGTCTGACCACTACCTGGTGGAGGGAAAGTTAAGAGTAGGTAAGAGATGGGTGAGAGCTAGGAGGGTTAGGTGTGGCAGGGAGGTTTTGAAAGTGAGTGAGTTGGATAAAAGAGAGAAAAAGATAGAGTATCAGGAGAAATTGAAAGATGAGTGGAACGCAGTGAAAGATCGGGAAAATGGCAGCGTGGAGGAGGAATGGCAGTTGTTTAAGAGTGCTGTGGTGGGGCATGCAGAAGAGGTGTGTGGTGTGAGACGTGTGGGTGGTGGTGTAAGAAAAGGAAGTGAATGGTGGTGCGAGGAAGTAAGTATGGCTGTGGCTGAGAAGAGACGTGCATATGAAGTGTGGCTGCAGAGGAAGGATGAGATGTCATATGAAAGGTATAAGGAAAAGAGGAATAGAGCGAGAAGGGCTGTGCGTGATGCTAAAGTGGCAGCAGATGAGAGGTGGGGTAGGCGGCTGACAGAGAATTTTCAACAGAATAAGAAAATGTTTTTGGAAGGAGGTGAAAAGGGTGCGAAAGGGAGAGTCTGGGAAGGAAGAACGAGTAAAAGCAGAGGATGGAAGGATGTTAACTGAGATGGATGCAGTAAGGAAGAGATGGGCAGAGTATTTTGAAAGATTGTTAAATGTAGAGGAGGAAAAGGGTGGCTGAGATTGTGGCGGATGGAAGGGTGCAAGGAATAAATGTGTTGGGAGAGTTGAATGATTCTTTGATCACGAAGGAGGAAGTGGAGAAAGCAGTAACGGAGATGAAAACAGGGAAAGCTGCAGGTATGGATGGGTGTGCTGTGGAATGCCTGAAGGGTGGTGGAGTGACTATTGTTGACTGGTTAGTAAGATTGTTGAATGTGTGCTTTGAGAAAGGTATGGTGCCAATTGACTGGGCAAGTGCTTGTGTGGTCCCGTTGTATAAAGGCAAGGGTGATAAGTATGAATGTACTAGCTTTAGGGGTATAAGTCTGTTGAGTGTTGTAGGTAAGGTGTATGGTAGAGTGTTAATTCTGAGAGTTAGAGAGGGTACAGAGGGAGTGATTAGTGATGAGCAGTGTGGCTTTAGGAGAGGGAGGGGATGCGTTGATCAGGTGTTTGCTGTGAGACAAGTGTGTGAGAAGTATTTAGCGAAAGGCAGGGATGTGTTTTGGGCATTTATGGATTTAGAGAAAGCGTATGATAGAATTGATAGGGAGGCTTTGTGGACTGTTTTAAGATTGTATGGACTTGATGGTAGGTTACTAAAAGGGGTGAAAAGTTTTTATGTAAATAGTAGAGCGTGTGTAAGAGTGGGAAATGCTGTGAGTGATTGGTTTCCCGTGAGAGTGGGGCTGCGACAGGGATGTGTGATGTCGCCTTGGTTGTTTAATATTTACATGGATGGTGTTGTAAGGGAGGTGAATGCAAGAGTTTTAGGTGGTCTGAGTCTGGTAAATGTTGATGGAGGAGAGTGGAATCTGAGGCAGCTGCTGTTTGCAGATGATACCGCACTGGTGACTGATTCAGAGGAGAGATTGAGACAGTTGGTAGAGGAGTTTGGAAGGGTGTGTGAAAGGAGGAAATTGAAAGTAAATGAGAATAAGAGTAAAATGATGAAGTGTACGAGGTTGATAGATGGTAGGGGGATGAATATAGTTTTGAATGGTGAGTTGCTTGAGGAGGTAGATTGTTTTAAATATCTAGGGTCACATGTTGCTGTGGATGGAAGAATAGATGCAGAAGTGAAGTTTAGAATAAATGAAGTAGGAAAGGTGCTGGGAGGAATGAAAAAAGTTTTTAAATGTCGTTCGCTTAGAATGGATGTAAAGAGAAGGCTGTATGAGGGTGTTGTGGTACTGACTGCATTATATGGGGCTGAAACATGGAATATGGGTGTAGCAGAGAGGAAAAGTTTGAATGTAATGGAGATGAGGTGTCTGAGGAGTATGTGTGGAGTGACGCGTATGGATCGAGTGCGAAATGATGAAGTGCGAAGGAGAACTGGAGTTGTTCGGGAGATGGCTGGTAGAGTTGAGCAGAGGGTGTTACAATGGTTTGGGCATATGGAGAGAATGGATAATGAGCGATTGGTGAAAAAGATAACTAGATCTGATGTGAGAGGTGTAAGGCTGAGAGGAAGACCACGAATAGGATGGATGGACAGTGTGAAGAGAGCGCTGGATGCGAGAGGGATGTCTGTTGAGCAAGGAAGAGTGGCTGTGCGTGACAGAAATAAATGGAGAGAAATTGTGAATGAATGAGTGATGACGCAGCCCTGAGGGGATATTCTCCCGCATTTGGTCTGATCAGCTAGTCAGGTCAGGTGCAGGTAAGGGGATGGGTGTATTATGATGTGGCAGGGGTAAACCAGTTCTGCTGTCGGGCCCTGCTGCGGATGTCACTGATTGCATTGTGCAGTTGACCCTTGTGCGGTGTGGTGCGGTGAGGATCTGTCCGTTCTCCCCTTTGGGGCTAAGATGCGTAAATGTGTTTGAATGGATGAGTAAATGGAGAGTGAGTCGTCCTGTCTCGGCTACCTCCCTTTCCTTGGGGGAAGCAGCCTAGGTATATAGATAGATAGAGATGAAGAAAGTAATGTTACTGTTTCCAAAGCATGATAATCTTCAGGATAATGTAAGAAAATGTGAATGTAGCAACGAAAAAAAAAAATCTACATTTTCCACCCCTGTCGTGGAATGTTACCGAGCAAGCAAAGTGTCCATTTTGTTTTAATATATTTTGAAGTCGAGGGAGAAGGGGAAGAGAGAGGCCTGACAGAGAAAATATTTAATCTGTTTGTTATATACAATTACATTGTTGGAAAAAATTATAAACTGATTTCGTCCCAGCTGCATTAAGATTCCTTTGTTTTCGTTCCCTCTGAAATAACTCACCCAGGTTCGAAGTAACTTCGCCGTTCACATCTTTGATCATTAATAATTATAGCTATTATAAAGTAATGCCATCTTCTGTACTAAAGTAACTGATATCAACCATCCCCGTAGTCCAAAATAACTCGCCACACAGGAATCTAGCACTGACCTATTATAAATGAGTCTGACGTACCGAAGCTTGTCTGAATTTTTCTCAGCGTAACCCAGCACACTTGTAGAGCATGATGCTTTAATTCAACACCAGCCCAACTCAGATTAAACTAACTTAGCCCAGCCCATGTCTAGCCTATTCATCCCAAGCTGTCACACACCTAACACCAGCTTAACTAAGACCGACCTGATCATACCCACTGCGACCTTACTCATCAGAGTCTAATTTAAATGTAACCCAGCAGTTGCCTAGCTTGTCATAACCTTACATAACTCTGATCTAACCCAGCCTAACCCAGCTAAACCAAACCCATCCTTGCCTACCCTACCGGTGCTACGTCTTCTGTCTTATCTACCAGCTCAAAACCCAAGGTGACTCACTGACGTTGAATGTGTTGGGATGGTGCTTTTTTTTTTTTTTTATCCCGTTTCTGTGTGTGTGTGTGTGTGTGTGTGTGTGTGTGTGTGTGTGTGTGTGTGTGTGTGTGTGTGTGTGTGTGTGTGACCTGTCAACCACATCATCCATCCCACGCACGTCAGAGTAAGGAAAAAAAAAATGGGGTGTTAGTGGTGAGTACGTAGCGGGATGATGGAGAGAGAGAGAGAGAGAGAGAGAGAGAAATATATGTATGAGTGCGTATGTGGGTGGGTAGTCCGTTGAGTGATGGGCACAGATGGAGAGATAGTAATTTGGAGCCTAGAACTCATACGGGAATTAGAAGCAGAGGTACACGTCGACACAACCCAGCATTAATGTAACACACACCATCATCAACCTTTATCATCACTATCACCACCTGTCATTTAATAGATCTTGTACTCCATATCAGTTCATTGTAGCGTCACTCGTTCTTGCGTCCACACATCCTAGCAGCGGACTTGTCAATCACTTTCTCTGTTCTGATTGTACTTTCAACCACAGAAGCCCAACCGTGTCTTGAATTGATCAGGATAGCAAGGAAAGCTTGGAGAATGCATAAACAGCACTGAGTTTTCAAAATGATTATCTAAGTATCAACTCAATACAGACCATACATAACCACATGCAATATTTTTTATGGCTTCTTTTTGGGTTTATAAGAGAAAAAAAAATGTGTTTTGGCCACCGTCGTCAGGAAGTGACAGCTAGAGATTTTATAAACACTGACAACTTTTATCTTTTTAGGTAGTTAAGTCTGGGGATCTAAATGGTATACTATAGATAACATTTTCCCTGTTATTACCACCATCACCATTTCCTCTTACAATAATTACAGTTATCATCTTCACCAATATCAACGCCAGTCAGTAATCTCTCTTTGCAGACATCACAACATGTTGGTAAACGAACACCATTACCATCTCAACAACAAAACTCTTCGGGGATTTTGGTGTAAATTTGGGTGTTGTGCTAGATAACAAAATCCCGCAACAGTTTGAGATAAATCTTTAAACTTTATATTGGCTCCATTTATATCTGTCGTTCCTTCCCTCCCTTCATTTCAGATTTTCTCATTGGCTGATATATAACTGCTGTTGTAGACGACCACTTTTAAGTACCGACGACAATGTTTTCTAT